>NC_083231.1:12996951-13296951 GCF_032191835.1 Heteronotia binoei
ACAGAAGAACATAAGAGAAGCCATGTTGGATCAGGCCAGTGGCCCATCCAGTCCAACACTCTGTGTCACAGAAGAACATAAGGGAAGCCATGTTGGGTCAGGCCAATGGCCCATCCAGTCCAACACTCTGTGTCACATAGGAACATAAGAGAAGCCATGTTGGATCAGGCCAGTGGCCCATCCAGTCCAACACTCTGTGTCACATAAGAACAGAAGAGAAGCCATGTTGGATCAGGCCAATGGCCCATCCAGTCGAACACTCTGTGTCACAGAAGAACATAAGGGAAGCCATGTTGGGTCAGGCCAATGGCCCATCCAGTCCAACACTCTGTGTCACAGAAGAACATAAGAGAACCCATGTTGGATCAGGCCAGTGGCCCATCCAGTCCAACACTCTGTGTCACATAAGAACATAAGAGAAGCCATGTTGGATCAGGCCAATGGCCCATCCAGTCCAACACTCTGTGTCACATGAGAACATAAGAGAAGCCATGTTGGATCAGGCCAATGGCCCATCCAGTCCAACACTCTGTGTCACACAGTGGCCAAAAAAACCCCCAAGTGCCATCAGGAGGTCCACCAGTGGGGCCAGGACTACTAGAAGCCCTCTCACTGTACCCCCCCCCCCCCCCCAAGCACCAAGAATACAGAGCATCACTGCTCCAGACAGAGAGTTCCAACAATACGCTGTGGCTAATAGCCACTGATGGACCTCTGCTGCACATGTTTATCCAACCCCCTCTTGAAGGTGACTATGCATCTTGACTTGATGATACTTCCTGGAAATTAGCATGCTAAGAACAGAATAAGTTCTCTCTCCCTCGATCACAAGAGCATCTATGTACAAAGTTACATAAAAATGATATTTTGATTTAGAGATGCTATGGGACTTCAGATAAATGCTGTTGGCAATTAAGAAAATCACCAAGCCTGGGCAGAATTATTAGTATTAGCAGGGCTTTTTGTGTAGCAGGAACTCCTTTGCCTATTAGGCCACACAGCCCTGATGGAGCCAGTCCTCCCAGGGCTCTTAGTACAGGGCCTAATATAAGCTCCAGGAGGATTGGCTACAGCAGAGCTGTGTGGCGTAATAGGCAAAGGAGTTCCTGCTACACAAAAAGCCCTGGGTATTAGTATTCAGGTGGGTAGCTGCGTTGGTCTGAACAAGAAGAACAAACACCCAAACTTTCTTCCTTCTTCAGACCAAAACTTTATAGCATTCTTATACAACAACAGAAGGCGCGCTAGCCAATGAACTCTGCAAGTCATAACCCCATCTAATCCTCAACTGATCAAGCAATCTTGATCTGTTACTATCATAGATCACCCAAGACTAACAATCCCCAATTGATACTGACAAAACAGCAAGGGCGAAATTGGAGTCATAAAGTGGGAGTAATGACAGACCGCCACTTCAGAATGTCAGCAATTTCCAGATTAGACTTAATACCACACAAATGCTCTTCTGTTAAGGAGAGACCTCCCCAAAGCAATAGGAGCACTTGTTCGGCCTGAGCACCTCCCGAAAATGCGGCCCGGAGCCTGAGAACAGCCAAGATTAGGAGCCTGTCAGAAGGATGGAGATTAATATGAGAAAGCGGCTAATGCTGCGTTTATAATTTTAGCCACCTAGGGGCACTCAAAGGCTTGGAAATGATGTGAAAATCCAAGTTCCTCTGCAATTAGTTATCCATAAATGAAAAGGGAGGGAAAGGAAAAAGGAAAAGTCCCCTGTGCAAGCACCAGTCGTTTTCGACTCTGGGGTGACGTTGCTTTCACAACGTTTTCACGGCAGACTTTTTACAGGGTGGTATGCCATTGCCTCCCCCAGTCATCTACACTTTCCCCCCAGCAAGCTGGGGACTCATTTTACCGACCTCAGAAGGATGGAAGGCCGAGTCAACCTGAGCCGGCTACCTGAAACCTCAGACCCTGCACTGCCTATCTGAGTAGACAATAATGACTTTGATGGACCAAGGTTCTGATTCAGTAGAAGGCAGATTCATGTGTACGGTATGGATATTAACAGCACATTCGTACTCTCTGTCTCGGTCAATGTTAGTTTATCCTCTAATCCAGGGGGGGGGGGACATAAGAGAAGCCATGTTGGATCAGGCCAATGGCCCATCCAGTCCAACACTCTGTGTCACACAATGGCCAAAAATTTTATATATATATACACACACACACACACACACACACACACACTGTGGCTAATAGCCACTGATGGACCTCTGCTCCATATTTTTATCTAACCCCCTTTTGAAGCTGGCTTTGCTTGCAGCTGCTACCACCTCCTGTGGCAGTGAATTCCACATGTTAATCACTCTTTGGGTGAAGAAGTACCACCTTTTACTCGTTCTAACCCGACTGCTCAGCAATTTCATTGAATGCCCACGAGTTCTTGTATTGTGAGAAAGGGAGAAAAGGACTTCTTTCTCTACCTTCTCCATCCCATGCATAATCTTGTAAACCTCTATCATGTCACCCCACAGTCGACATTTCTCCAAGCTAAAGAGCCCCAAGCATTTTAACCTTTCTTCGTAGGGAAAGTGTTCCAAACCTTTAATCATTCTAGTTGCCCTTTTCTGGACTTTTTCCAATGCTATAATATCCTTTTTGAGGTGTGGAAAGAGATGACGGAGTTCATTAACGCAACTCATTTGCATATGCCACCCATCCCTGGAAGGTGTACTAAATTAGATCAGCTCAGCATCTATCTTAAAATGCTTCTTGAATTATAACTGTCATCAGGGCTGTTTTTTGTAGCCGGAACTCCTTTGCATATTAGGCTACTCCCCCCTGATGTAGCCAATCATCCAAGAGCTTACAGTAGGCCCTGTACTAAGAGCCCTGTAAACTCTTGGAGGATTGGCTACAACAGGGGGGGTGTAGCCTAATATGAAAAGGAGTTCCTTCTACTAAAGAAGCCCTGAATTTCATAATAAAACCTTACTCCCATCATACTTTTAAAATTAACTTTCTCCTATGTGGCCACAGTGGCATGATGAAGATTTCTATCTGCATGCTATATGTGTTGTTATTTTCCCTTTTTTTTTTGTGGAGAAACATATTATAAAGTTCGTCAAAACGTATAGTTTTGAAAAATTCTCACGAGGGGGGTTGAACAATGGAGCCCAGAAGCAATTTTTTTTGGGGGGGTGGGGTGGGGGGAAGAAAGAAAGAGCATCATAAAATTTAGAGGTTCCAGAGTTCCACTCCTGTGAGCGCCTGGCCCAAAATAAGGCCTGCTCTAATCTGCCGCCAGTGTTTTCCTCATAACAAAACGGGATTCAGAAAGCTCCATTCAGCAAAGCGAACTCTATATCCCCACCTTACAATTCTTACTATTGCTTTATGTTTTTCTCTCATCACAAACGTACAACCTCTGATTTGATCTGCGGGTGACTGAGCAGGGAATCGCACCCATTAAGGTTATCACCACCTCAGAGCTGCGCTCCTCATCAGAAATTGACAGAACAGAAGAAAGTCCGGCCTAGTGGATGGATATCAACTACTCCTGCAGAAAGCCGCTTTCTTTTGAACCCCTGCCATAGACTGATAGCTGAACTATTGCTAGCCCTGAGAAAACCTTCTTCCTGTTTCTTCCATCTCGCTGTGGCTGATGGACCTTCCACCTCAGCGAGAGCAAACGTGTAGCCAATCTGAAGAAGATGACAACCATAGATTTATACCCCGTCCTTCTCACTGAATCAGAGTCTCAGAGTGGCTTAGAATCTCCCTTGTCACAACAGACACCCTGCGAGGTAGGTGCGGCTGGAAGAGCAATCCCAGCAGCTGCCTTTTTAAGAATAACTCCGTGAGAGCTATGGTTGACCCAAGTCCATTCCAGCAGCTGCAAGGGGAGGAGTGGGGAATCAAAGTTGGTTCTCCCAGATTAAGAGTCTGCACACTTAGCCACAACTACACCA
This sequence comes from Heteronotia binoei, assembly GCF_032191835.1. Classification (NCBI taxonomy): domain Eukaryota; kingdom Metazoa; phylum Chordata; class Lepidosauria; order Squamata; family Gekkonidae; genus Heteronotia; species Heteronotia binoei. The sequence continues at coordinate 13,000,884 of NC_083231.1, forward strand.
AACTGGCTCTCTGAAGACTAACCTGTCCTCCTAGCTATGCCTCAGCCCAGCACTAGCCAATCCGCCTCCACAATGGTTTTGTAGAAAAATAGGTGGTGGAGCTCACCCAGGAATTGTTATGCAGCTGCAATACTATTCAATGGACAATGAGGTGGAACTCTCAGAAGGAGGAGGTGGAACTTCCAGAAAGGTTCAGGAGCTGTGCTCCTGTGAGCTCCCACTGAATCTGAGGCCTGCTTTTGACTAGGAAAAAAGACAATGTTCATGCAAGGAGAGGGAACCATGGCTCAAGGGCAGAACATTTGCTTCGTATGCTAGAAGGTCTCAGGCTCAATCCCCAGCCCCCCGCACTTAAAAAGATGTGAAAGACCTTTGCCCCAAATCCCAGAGAGCCACGGTTAGTCTGAGTAAACAATACTGTCCTGGATGGACCAAGGCCTTGGTTCAGAATAATGCAGCTTTGTGTGTGTTCAAGAGCCCTGTATGCACATTACTATGAATCCAAGAGGGAGTGTCACCTCTAGAGAGCCAGTTTGGTGTAGTGGTGTGCGGACTCTTATCTGGGAGAACCGGGTTCGATTCCCCACTCCTCCACATGCACCTGCTGGAATGGCCTTGGGTCAGCCACAGCTCTGGCAGAGGTTGTCCTTGAAAGGGCAGCTGCTGTGAGAGCCCTCTCCAGCCCCACCCACCTCACAGGGTGTCTGTTGTGAGGGGAGAAGACATAGGAGATTGTAAGCTGCTCTGAGTCTCTGATTCAGGGAGAAGGGCGGGATATAAATCTGCAATTCTTCTTCTTCTTCTTCTCTATCAACCTCCATGCATTCAGATCGGTGTTTGCGTACAGCCTTTCCATATGATCGAGAACAAACATGGGTTTCAAGGTCCCCCAAAAGCAGAGAGAAGAATGCATGTGCAATATTGCTCCCACGTGAGAACAGGGCTTGGTCCAGACGGGGCAGTTTAAACCAACACAGGAACGGCTCGCATACGGATGAAAAAATCAAGTTTGGATGCACACATCTGCCATCTGTCCAGCTCCTGTACTCACAAAGAAACAAACACAAGCCTTCATTGGCTATATCAGATTATAAATAAGGCAAAAAAAGAGATACAAAAGTAACAAAATAACCTATACAGCTATACATTGGACAATCAATCCTTGATTACCGTACTCAAGAATAGAGCAACCTTTTCAGTTATTTGAGATGACAAATCATTCAGAAGACGCCATGCCTCCCGCACTCACCCCATCCTCTGGCGTCTCTGAGGCGGCTCAAAGAGCTACCACTTCCCAAATTCATCTGCCGCACACCATCCGCATTTCCGAGCGTCTGAACGCAGGAGCACACAAGCAAGCCGGATTGGTGGTGTGAGCCCGCCAATCCGCTCTAGGTGCTCACCAGTATTCTTTAAAGAAAAAAAAGCGCATGAATACATATGCACATGACCACTAAAATGTATGGGGGGGAAAGAAACCCAAACGGCGCCAAGGGGGTGGTGCACAATAGCCATCTGACCATGTCAAAGCGCCTCCCATGTGGGAAACAGGAAACTTGCACGTGACCGTCTGACCAGGATTCAGCTGCTTCATTTTGAACCGGCCCGATTTGAGATGTTTTGAGTGCACCCAAAACTGCCAGTCTGGGCCCAGCCTTACATACACAAATGTAGATTCAAATGCGTAGCCAAGTTAATTGAAGCAGCATACTAATTTGCTGCTAACCCTCTATCTATAAGTATGGTAGACTGGTAACTTTCGTTTTAATGTATCTGACGATTTGAGTGTACACACGAAAGCTTATACCTTAAATAAAACTTAAGGTATTTACTAAGGTATGTTGCTCTTAAAAGCTGCCACTGGACTTGAACATGGGGTATGCACCATAATGTGCTAACCTTTCCTCGCCTTTGACACAAATGTATGCATGTGAAAATCAGGCATCCTACTCCTCCAAGTTCTTTTCCTGTCTGGACTCTACTATGCACAATGTTTCATTCCCTTCCCTCGCTCCCGCATTTCTCCTCCTGGCAGTCTTTGCTTTTCCCCACCTCTCCGATCCACCCTTTCCTTCTCTACCTCGCTTTTTCTTTCCCTTGCCTTATCAGTGCCTTCCCCTGCCGTTTCTCTCTTTCCCACCCCAATCCCATCACTAATTGATAAAAAAAATATTTAAATGTCTCTGAAATATTTCAATTCACTTGGTTTTATAATTAGAAATGGAAATTGAAATGTGTAATATTTTATACTGTGCCCAAACGGAACTGTATGCCTTGGGGGTTTTTTTTAATGCCACTTGCTACTTATTTTTCTTTCTTTTTTTGGATGGGTCTCTGACCATATTAAACTTGACGTGAGTGCTCAACGTTTCACTGACCAGTTGGTTTTGGAAGCTCATTGTTGTGTATGTGGACTAAGGTTGTGTATAATTAAAGGTGTTTCTGCCTGGCTTATTGGAGCCTGCAGAACTGAACTTTGGGACCCAGGAACAAGGGGCAGTAGGATCCCAATCCCTGCTGCCCTGCTCCAATCACGGGCTCCCTGCTGGTTTGAATGATCCAATGGCGTCCTAGCGTGGGAACCATGAAGTGTATATAGTTGGCCCCGTTCTCCAGTCTCAGAGTTCAGCCACTACCGTGCGTTACTTAATAAAAAAGCTAAGATCACAGCAACAGCTTCTCTTCCTTTGCACTATATTATACTCATGTTGCATTACGTCCAGGAGAATGCTGCAATGGACCGACTTTAAGAGATGATTTTTGCAAGCCAATTAATCCAAGGATTATATTGCAAGCCCTCTTCCCACCTTCTATCCTGTTTATACTTAACACTAACATGATTAATATTAATCGAGTTGTAATGGTAATCCTAATGTTCACAAGAACCAACTGTTTTTTTAATTGGCATTTAAGGCTTAAAGTATGCATATTTTGCCACTGTTCTCTTCCCCTCCCTTCGTACACTGGCTACTTGAACAGCAGAAGGCAGAACTGTCGATTCCCATGTGGCCACAGCCTCGCTTGTTCGAAGTCTCAGTGCATTCTGAAATGCTCCAATAGCTTTCAAGAGAATTTTGCCCTGCAGCTGTTATTAACTAGTTTTGGACGCACGGACCTTTGCCGAAAAGTCCTTCATGTATCGGGGTTTCAAAGAATTGCTACCATATGCTCGCAGCTTTTAAAACTTGCAGTGTAAATGTTCCGTATCTTTTGCTACTTCACATGTGCAAAAATCTGCCCGTGCATAAACCTGCCGCATAGCCCATCATCTATGAGTAAGCACTAGGGGTTTCTCTGGGATTGATTTTTTTACCCCTGTAGATGCGCAGCTGCTCATTTGTTGTGAAAGATTCATACAATCTTCCTTTCTCAATATCTGTTGCAGGGGAGTTCCGCTTTTCAAGCATTAAAGTCACGAGAAGAAAGCAGGAAAGCATGAAGCCAATAGCTGCAAGGAGATTTTCTGAAACAGTGGCTTTCATGTTTTCCTTTCTTCATCCTCTGCAGCAGTCCTCCTAGCTTCAGCATTCAATCTGAGGAGCTTAGAAAAATATGATTTCCCACCACCCCCTGTCCCTGGCAGAATGCATTATAATTGCTGTCACCAGGACTTTTTTGTAGCAGGAACTCCTTTGCACATTACAGCCAGTCTGGTGTAGTGGTTAAGTGCGCGGACTCTTATCTGGAAGAACAGGGTTTGATTTCCCACTTGCAGCTGCTGGAATGGCCTTGGGTCAGCCATAGCTATCGCAGAAGTTGTCCTTGAAAGGGCAGTTGCTGTGAGAGCCCTCTCGGCCCCACCAACCTCACAGGGTGTCTGTTGTGGGGAGAGAAGATATAGGAGGTTGTAAGCTGCTCTGAGTCTCCGATTCAGAGAGAAGTGTGGGGTATAAATCTGCAGTCTTCTTCTAAAGAGAAAAATATTAGGCCACACTTCCCTGATGTAGCCAATCCTCTGAAAGCTTACAGGGCCTACTGTAAGCTCTTGGATGATTGGCTACATCAAGGGGGTGTATCCTAATATACAAAGGAGTTCCTCCCCCTACAAAAAAAAAAGCCCTGACGGTCACTAACCTCCAGGCACTTGGTGATCTTCTCAATTTACAACTGATACCCAGACCATTTATTTACTATTTATTTAAAACATTTATTCCACTTCTGGAGAAAACAGCTGCTTTGGGATGTGGCCAGCATGGCATTATACCAACCAAGATCCCTCCCATCCCTAAAGCCCACTCTCTCAGGCGTCACCCTCAAATCTCCAGGTATTTCCAAACCCAGAGTTGGTTTCCCTAATTATAACTGTACCACTTTAGAATACCCTAACAAGGTTGCACCATTTTTAAAGTTGTACAATTTTAGAGTGTAATTCTGATTGTTTAAAAAAACTTTTTTTTCTTATTAATCCCCCTTAAAGAACAATAAAAAGGTAAAAGGTAAAGGTAGTCCCCTGTGCAAGCACCAGTCGTTTTCGACTCTGGGGTGACGTTGCTTTCACGACGTTTTCATGGCAGACTTTTTTACGGGGTGGTTTGCTATTGCCTTCCCTAGTTGTCTACACTTTCCCCACAGCAAGCTGGGTACTCATTTTACCGACCTCAGGAAGATGGAAGGCTGAGTCAACCTGGAGTCTGCTACCTGAACCAGCTTTCGCTGGGATCGAACTCGGGTTGTGAGCAGAGGGCTCTGACTGCAGTACTGCAGCTTTACCCCTCTGTGCCACGGGGTTCTTTTAAAATAAGTACGCATAAACAGGAGCAAGGCATTCAACTGGGAGCAAGGCTACCTGTCTCTTCAGGTGTATGAAATCAGACTCATCAAAAGAGCAAATCTGGGATAGTTATAGGAAGGTCCTCACCTCACTCAACACTATTAGCTAAACGTCCACTTTCAAGAGATAGCCCCAGCAAGGCAACTGGGGGAAACCCTCCAGTTACCAAGAAAAAATTCACAAGTAACTAGATACTGGGTATATAATGTAGCGTGAAACCTGAGCAGACTTGCTAATTCAGATCCATAATTTCAGCATGTTTGCAGAAGAAAATGAAAAGGCAAGAAGATGAGATGACAGACTGAAGAATGAATATATCATGAATGTTAAATTTAAATGTTAACTTATGAGGCTCTCTGGACTTATCATTGCGCAATGAAGTATAATGGCTTACTGAAACATACTGGATCATGATAGATTAAAATATAATTAAGCAGCACTCAGGTATTTAATTAGATGTTTAAGAACCAGTATGTCATGGCGGCTTCAATTAGCATGTTCATAATATTTAGCAGAATGATAATTGGTCGATTGATATCAATTTGAGTGGGATTTGAGAAAGATAGGGAGTATAATTAAAAACTTGCCATTACTTGGATATTTGTTTATTACTGTTTTATTTATTTAGGACTAGTGGTGTGAGTTTGGTTTACCTGAACAAACAAACAACTCCCAAAATACCTTGCCAATATTTTTTTTTTTCGGGGGGAAGGGGGGTGTTAAGCCAAAAAGAAATTAAGAGGGTTTTTTGGGCTACCGATATAACTAAGCCCAAATAAAAGCCAACATTATTTGGCTTTTATGCAGGCGCAGCTTGGAAAATGCATTTAAAGAGACCAAGGTCTCTTTAAATGCCTTCTGAGTTGACTTGCTGAGTCACATGGTCTCTTTAAATGCCTTCTTCACTTGCTGAGTCACACTGCGGCAGCGTAGCTTGGAGAAGGCATTTAAACAGGGTCTCTCTTTACTTGTCACTTGTCGAGGTGAGAGGCCTCCCTACCACAGACAGATCCCAGGGCCAGCTTCTCCTGCCTGGAAGTTTAAATCACCAGGCAGGAGAAACCTCCTAACCACATCTGCATGCAGCGATAAAAAGCCTCCCTTGCCGCAGGCAGATTCCAGGGCCAGCTTCTCCTACCTGGTGGTTTAAATTGACAGAAAGGAGAAGCCTCCGAGCCATGTCTGCATGCGGCAGCAAGACGCCTCCCCAATGCGCACAGATTTCGGGGCCAGCCTCCCCTGCCTGGTGGTGGTTTAAACCACCTGGTTGAAGAGTCCCATCTGAGCCTGCATGCTGAAAAAAATTGGCAATCCCAAGAATATCTGGAAATACTGCTTTTTGGGGGTTTAGTGTACTCAACCCTGAAAAATACCAATTTCTGGTTCCGTATACCCAAACTAGAAAAACACCATATTTTTGTGCACACCTCTGTTTAGGACATTGGGATGCTACCTTTCTACCTGCAAAAAGTATCCAATGCAGCTAATTCAGTGACCTGCAGTCCCAACCTGAAACACAGCTGCATTAATCTGGAATAACAAATGATTTCCTGGAATTCTATGGACATTCAGAAAATCAATCCAGACTGGGCTTGGATCAAGCCCTTAAGACCTGGCTTGTGGTGAGGACTTGCATGGCACAACACTCCCATCTGTGATCATGAATTCAGAGCACTAACAGGAAGAAGACTGCAGATTTATACCCCGCCCTTCTCTTGGAATCAAAGACTCAGAGCGGTTTACAATCTCTCATATTTTCTCCCCACCCCCCCACAACAGACACCCTGTGAGGTGGTTGGGGCTGAGAGAGAGCTCTCACAGCAGCTGCCCATTCAAGGACAACCTCTGCCAGAGCTATGGCTGATCCAAGGCCATTCCAGCAGCTGCAACTAGAGGAGTGGGGAATCAAACCTGGTTCTCCCAGATAAGAGTCCACACACTTAACCACTACACCAAACTGGCGCTCTCTCTCTCTCTAACAGAAGGGAAGAGATACTGAAGGACACAGTAGGGTTTGGAAATTTGGTGAGTAACATTTGTGTGTGAGAGTGCTGCACCCAGGAAACTGGGAACCAGGCCACAACATCCCCCCCCCCCCCCTCCCAACAACTCAGTTAAGTAAAGTAGGCTGCAAAATAGTGACTTTTGCTTAAGGTCCCTTGCTTTCCCCAGAACCTTTTAAATCAGGGCATTTGTTAAATCTTAAAGTAAATACTCCGCTTTTTAAAAACTGCAATTAACACAAAATGCATTCTTCCCAATTTAGCATTGGTTGTGTTGACTGCGTTCCACTGCATTTTATGTTCCGTGTGTACGTTCATGTTGTCGTGCCTTGAAAATTGGCAAAGTTGCTTTGCTGTGTGAATTGCCGATGGCAATATTCATTAATATCCAATACCAGCAGTGGAATGGGCCTACTTAATATGTGAATTGATCAGGACTTCCCTTGAGAAATCTGGTCAAGATTTTCTTCCAAGGATAGGCTGAAGGCAAAAAATATATATAAAATAAAAAAAATAAAATGGCTCTTATCGACTCAAAAATCTTTAAATAAAAAGTTTTTAAAATTGGGAAAAATGAATAATTAAAACAAACTGGTTAAAACAGTTTTGAAAGGGAACACAGATCAAACAATCTAGTCTGTGCATCAAACCCCAAAGGAAATACATTTTCAGAGATGTGCTGCGTATAGTGATTCACTTCTACGAAATAGTCACCATACAAGGTCTCATTTCCATGCACGATCTATGGCTTCAGCATATGGTCCCATCATTCTATATCAACGACATCATTCGTTTTTTGAGATTACATACAAGAACAGCATAATTTAAAAAAGAATTAGTATCTACAGAGAAAAGCTTTCTCAAGCGGAATTACTAAATCTTATAGGTGCACGTGTAAGCTGCAAAATAGCTAACGGACCACCAAAAAGACAAAGAAGTGGACAGAAGCTCAAATCAAGCTGGAATTACTCTCTAGAAGCTAAAATTACTAAACTTTGGTCACATTAGGAGAAGGCAAGAGCCACTGGAAAAGACAACAATGCTAGGAAAAAGTTGAAGACAGCAGGAGGAGGAAGAAGAAGAAGATATTGGATTTATATCCTGCCCTATACTCTGAATCTCAGAGTCTCAGAGTGGTCACAATCTCCTTTAGCTTCCCCCACCCCCACCCACAGACACCCTGTGAGGTAGGTGGGACTGAGAGAGCTCTTGCAGCAGCTGCCCTTTCAAGGACAACTCCTATGAGAGCTATGGCTGACCCAAGGCCATTCCAGAAGCTGCAAGTCCTGACATGAGATGGATTGACTCCATCAAGGAAGCCACAGCCCTCATTCTGTAAGACCTGAGCAAGGCTGTTAACCATAGGATATTTTGGAAGACACCGATTCATAGAGTCAGAAGCAACTAGGGTGGCCATAATTTCTGCAGGCCAGCCAGGGACACCTTGAGGGGGGAAGGAATGTGTGTGCCGGAAACAGGAAGTGATGACACTTCCGGTGATGTCATGCCACCGCCGGAAACAGGAAGTGACTTCACAGCACTTCCTGTGACGTCCCCAAAAATCCCCCAAATATCACCGCCGGAAACACCAAGATTATTTATAGAGAGGGAAACGGGGAAATAAAGTTAAATAAAACTCTTTTTTTACTTTTTTCAAAGTGAGAAGACTAGAGAGAACGGGTTCCACGCTGAGAAGCCAGTGAGATTCCAGTGAGACTGTGCTGCATAATGCAGCCTATTTATTTTGTCCTGTTTGCTCTGTTGGCTCTATCTGCGCCACCTTCATCACTTTCGGGTTGTGGATCCCGCAGTGGGGTGGTCTCCTGACTCCCTCCGCCGGCTGTTTCTGATAGCCCTGTGCCCCCTCTTTCATTTGATATGTGTCCCGTGCAGGTGCCACCCTCCCGCCGGGAGATGCCGCAAAATGAGCCCCCTTGAGGCTTATGGCAGCAGGGCTCGGGGGAAGCGAGCTAGACTGCTGTTCTTTTGAGGGGTTATAGAGTGTTTCGAACCCGTCCCTGTGGCATCAGTCCCATCGTTGTGGGACCCAGGGGGCCGGCGCAGCGGCCCGCCGAAGCAGCCTGTCACTAATAACACAGGTCGAGATGCAGGACAGGAACCCGGAAGTGACCAACAGGCTGCTTCAGCGGGCCGCTGCGCCGGCCCCCTGGGCCCCACAACGATGGGCCTTTATCCATGGCACAAGACCTGTAGCTCAGCGAAGGTCACAGTTTAACTGTCGTGCAGTCCTTCCAGCAGTAGCCTTCTTTTTATTCTTTTGCAAGAACTTCACTGCAGAGCTTTTTCCCCCAGATACCAAGTGAAGAAGAAAACGCCTCTAGCTACAGCAGCCAAAAGCCAGCACACTTTGCAATTATGCCACGCTACTACACAGATGATCATTTGCTTTTAAACTTGCCTGCAAACAGTTGAGTTGCAAGATAGTCCTTTTTTTTTTTAAGTGCAATGTCAGTTTCTCACCAGACTGCAATTTGGAATTGCTAGAAAGATGTACCTCTTCCAATCCAAATGAACATATGAACATATGAAGCTGCCTTATACTGAATCAGACCTTTGGTCCATCAAAGTCAGTATTGTCTTCTCAGACTCCCCAGGGTCTCAAGCTGAGGTTTTTTCACACCTATTTGCCTGGACCCTTTTTTGGAGATGCCAGGGATTGAAGCTGGGACCTTCTGCTTCCCAAGCAGATGCTCTACCACTGAGCCACCGTCCCTCCCCTGCTCTCCAGGGTCTCCAGCTGATGTTCTTCACGCCTATTTGCCTGGACCCTTTTTAGTTGGAGATGCTGGAGATTGAACCTGGGACCTTCTGCTTCCCAAGCAGATGCTCTACCACTGAGCCACCGTCCCTCCCCTGCTCTCCAGGGTCTCCAGCTGATGTTCTTCACGCCTATTTGCCTGGACCCTTTTTAGTTGGAGATGCCGGGGATTGAACCTGGGACCTTCTGCTTCCCAAGCAGATGCTCTACCACTGAGCCACCATCCTCCCCAATACTTCCTATATTTTTAATTGTAATGCTTAAAAGCTTAGGGGTGCTCTTGGAACCTTCTTTAACAATGGAGGCCCAAGCAGCTGCCACTGCTAAGTCAGCCTTTTACCATCTGCGGATGGCAAAGCAGTTGGTCCCCTTTCTGGAACGCGATGACTTGGCAACAGTGATCCATGCGATGGTCACCTCAAGACTTGATTACTGCAATGCTCTCTACATGGGACTGCCCTTGTCCCAAATCCGGTGACTTCAGTTAGAGCAGAATGCTGCAGCCAGGCTGTTAATAATAATAATAATAAATTTTTATTTATATCCCGCCCTCCCCGCCTAGGCAGGCTCAGGGCGGCTAACAACATTTCAATAAGTTATACAATATAGGGTTTAAAACAATTAGGTTATACAGTAATATAAAATAACAATCTAAAACAATATAAGATTATACAATAATTTAAAACAGCGATCTAAAACCAGTTCCAGTTGCCTGGATCATTCCATGATTTGGACGGCAGTGATCTTCCTGATGTTGTTCTGTTCACTTATGTTATGGCAGGGGTCACTAGATAAATCATTGATGGATTAAACAGCCATCCTATCAACGGTCTACAAAAGCCTGCTTAAAAAGAATGGTCTTACAGGCCCTGCGGAATTGATCCAAATTCCGCAGGGCCCGTACCTCCTCCGGGAGTTGATTCCAAAGGCACGGGGCTGTAACAGAGAAGGCCCGTGCCCGGGTACTCTGTAATTTTGCTTCCTTTGGCCCAGGGATAGTCAGCATGTTCTTCCCTGCTGACCTCAGTGCTCTTTGGGGCTCATATGGGGAGAGACGGTCCCTCAGGTAGGCAGGTCTTCGGCCATATAGGGCTTTAAAGGTGATAACCAGCACTTTGTATTGGACCCGGTATGTAACTGGCAGCCAGTGCAGTTCACGCAGCCCCGGCTGTATATGCTCCCATTTCGGGAGTCCTAATAACAGCCTGGCCGCTGCGTTCTGCACCAGCTGCAGCTTCCGGGTTCGACACAAAGGCAGCCCCATGTAGAGGGCATTGCAGTAATCTAATCTTGAGGTGACCGTCGCATGGATCACTGTTGCGAGGTCCCGGCGCTCCAGGAAGGGAGCCAACTGCCTTGCCCGCTTCAGATGGAAAAATGCCGACTTGGCAGTGGCCGCTACCTGGGCCTCCATTGATAGTGAAGGCTCCAGTAGTACTCCCAGGCTTTTGACCCGGCCCGCCGCTTTCAGCGGCGCACCGTCAAAAACCGGGAGAGGTATTTCCCCTCCCAGAGCACCGCGCCCCACGCAAAGGACCTCTGTCTTCGTCGGGTTCAGCTTCAACCCACTCAGCCTAAGCCAGGTTGCCACGGCCTGCAGTGCCCAGTCTAAATTAACTGGGACGCAGTCAGGCCGGCCATCCATTAGCAGATAGAGCTGGGTGTCATCCGCATATTGATGACAACCCAGTCCAAAACTCCGGGCAATCTGGGCAAGGGGGCGCATGTAGATGTTAAATAACATCGGGGAGAGAACTGCTCCCTGAGGCACCCCACAATCTAGTGTGCGCCTCCGGGAAAGCTCACCCCCGATTGCCACCCTTTGTCCCCGACCTTTGAGGAAGGAGGAAAGCCATTGCAAGGCCAACCCCCTGACCCCTAGGTCGGCGAGGCGGCGGGTCAGTAGCCGATGGTCGACCGTGTCGAACGCTGCCGACAGGTCTAACAGCATCAGCACCGCCACGCCACCTCGATCCAGTTGCCGCTGGAGGTCATCCGCTAAGGCGACCAGCACTGTCTCCGTCCCGTGGCCCGGGCGAAAGCCGGACTGGCAAGGGTCTAGGACGGAAGCGTCATCCAGAAAACCCTGTAGTTGCAACGCCACTGCCCTCTCAATAATATTACCTAAAAACGGTAAATTAGAAACCGGTCGGTAATTTGCCAATTCGGCCGGATCTGCTGTACATTTTTTCAGGAGGGGGCGGACCAAGGCCTCTTTCAGAGGTGATGGAAAACGTCCCTCCGAGAGGGATCTATTTATTATGTCCTGTAGAGGACATCTAAGCTCCCTCTGGCAAGCTTTAATCAACCAGGAGGGGCAAGGGTCCAAATCGCAAGTTGTTGGGCGCGCAACAGAGAGAATTCCGTCGACTTCTTCCAGGCTGAGCGGGTCAAACCGATCCAACTCCAAACCCGAAGACAGGCTCGGAGCCTCAAGTTCCCGTACTGCATCCAATGTGATAGGCAGGTCTTGGCAGAGCAACGTGATTTTATCTGCAAAATATTTCGCAAAAGCCTCACAGCCTATCTCTAATTCCCTAACATTTGGTTTGCCTTGGGGCAATGTGGTAAGGTCTCCAATTATTCTAAATAATTGTGCCGGGCGCGAATTTGCAGATGCAATCTTGGCTGCAAAGTAATCTTTCTTTGCAGCCTTGACTGCCATCTCATAAGACTTCATAAACGTTCTATAAGATGTTCTCGTCGCTTCGTCCTGAGTATGCCGCCACTGCCTCTCTAGTCGTCTGAGCCCCTGTTTCAGCCGGCGTAGCTCCAGGGTATACCATGGAGCCAGCCTCCTGCGAGGGCGCAGAGGACGTCGAGGTGCGAACTCGTCGATAGCCCTGGTTAGCCGGCCTTGCCAGGCCTCCACCAGGTCATCAAGGGAATCGCCAGGGGGCCAGGGATCCCCCAGTGCCATTTGGAACCGTTCCGGGTCCATCAGGCTCCGGGGGCGAGCCAAAATAGGCTCTCCGCCCATACAGGGTTGGGGTGGCATCCCCACACGGGCCTTGAGGGCTAGGTGATCCGACCATGGTACCGCTTCTACTGCGATATCGTTCACCGAAATCCCGGACGCAAAGATCAGGTCTAACATGTGCCCGGCCTGGTGCGTGGGTGTCGTAACAAATTGAGAGAGTCCCAGTGTCGCCATGGAAGACACTAGGTCCATCGCCTGAGTGGAGGCCGAGTCGTCGGCATGGACATTGAAATCACCCAGGACCATAAGCCCTGGGTACTCCAACGCCCAGCCTGCCACAGCCTCCATCAGGGATGGTAAGGCGCTGGCCGGTGCGTTAGGCGGACGGTACACCAGCCAGATCGCCAACCCCTCTCCGACATCCCACGCCAGACCGGCACATTCAATGCCCTCAATCTTTGGGCCCGGGAGAGCCCGGAAGGAGTAACCCTCCCGTATGAATAATGCCACCCCTCCCCCCCGCCCGCTATTCCGTGATTGGTGAAAGACCGAAAAACCCGGGGGGGTCATCTGGGAAAGAGCCACTGTCTCCCCATCTCGCACCCAGGTCTCGGTCACGCAAGCCAGGTCCACATCCTGCCGGAGCAGGAACTCCCTAAGGGTCATGGTCTTATTATTTACGGACCTGGCGTTGCATAACACCAATGACGGAGACAGGCTATTCCTCTTGGCCCCACTACCTGTCACCGTTGGGATGGGAAGTAGACTGGAAGGGAGCCGAGCACCATATTGTCTCCGTCCCCTTCCCTTACACCTCTGTCTATTCCCACCGTCATACCTTCCTCTCCCCAAGAGCACTGGAATCCCTAGGCCAAGCATCCGTGCCTATGCCCGGGGTGATCTTACTAGTACTAGACAGCTTCACCCCCCCCCCCAGGTTCTCCCAACCTACAGTTGATTCGCACCCTACCAGCCACTCTGATCTTCCCGTTACAGACCCACTACCTATTCCCAATTTAATTAATTAATTAATATAAAAGCCCTCCCACAGTACTCCCTCAAATTGATTAGTTAAAAACCTAATAACTTCAATTCCAGCATCACTAACAAAACAATACCCTAAACAGTCTTCCCAGTTAATGAGCTAAAATGGGAGTTCCTCCACGGGAACACATTCAGCCTGTGCTGAAAGTGCTGCACTGGCTACTGATAAGAGCACTGGATTCGCTTCAAGGTGCTGGTCATTACCTTTAAAGCCCTATACTGCCTGGGTTCTGCATACCTTAGGGACCACCTTTCCCTGCACATGCTCCAGAGAGCACTTTGGTCAGGGTCTCAAAACCTGTTGACAGTCCCCAGCATCAGAGAAGCGAGGCTCAAAACAACGAGAGCGAAGGCCTTCTCCATTGCTGCTCCTAGCTGGTGGAATGAGTTGCCAGAGGAGGTTAGGGCCCTGCGAGAGCTTTCACAGTTCTTCAGGGCCCGCAAAACGGCACTCTTCTGCCAGGCATTTACATGATGGTAACATCTGCAGCAACGGGACTGGCCCATAAGAACACCACCAATGGTCCATCTTATCACACTACGGCGATCCTGAGACCTCTGAGTACATCTAACCACCAGAATTCAATCGCTGCCTGAAACTATTATAGTAGCACATGCAAAATGTTTTAACCAATCTTTTATGGTTTTATTGCTGTTTATTTTATCGGTCACGCTAACATGCTTGCGTCGACCCTCGGTTTGTGAGCCGCCCTGAGCCTACCTTTGGCGGGGACGGCAGGATATAAATTAAAGAAATAAATAAACTACACCACTTGCTCATCTTTTAACACTGTATATGCCATTAAATGCCAACAATGCCCTTCAGTTCTCTACATAGGGCAAACCCTATGCCAAAGGATAACTGGACAGAACTTTGACATTAAGAATAACAAAACTGAGAAACCTGTAGGAGAACACTTCAGCTTTCCATGACGTTCAATGGGGAAACTCAAAGCAGCTGTTTTATTGCAAAGGAATTTTGGGAACAGACTTGAACGGGAGATTACTGAATTACAAGAAGAGTTGGTTTTATACCCCGCCCTTCAAAAACCAAAGGAGTCTCAGAGCAGCTTACGTTCACCTTCCTTTCCTTTCTCCACAACAGGCATCCTATGAGGTAGGTGGGGCTGAGAGAGCTCTGAAAGAGCCTTGATTGACCCGAGGTCATCCCATCCAGCTGGCTTTATGTGGAGGAGTGGGGAATCAAACCCAGTTCTTCAGATTAGAATCGGCTGCTCTTAACCACTACACCAAACTGGCTCTCTCACAACACTCAGGACAATGGAACCCCCCAGGGTTTAACAGAAATATCGGTTTCTTGCATCACTGCACATGATAACATCATTCAGTTCTCACATCTGTTTGCAAACTCTTTTATTACACTTTATGCTAATTAGCTGCTCTTCGTAGGTCTCACCAGCCGACTTCATCTGGTCTTAGCTATATTTGTTGCTCAGTTACTTATGCATTTTGATTCTAATTAGCCCTTCCCGGCAACACTGTCCCCATCCTCTACCTATATATAATGGTTGGTAACTTCCGTTTCAGCGTATCTGAAGAAGTGTGCAGGCACACAAAAGCTTATACCCAGAATAAAACTTCGTTGGTCTTAAAGGTGCCACTGGACTCCCATTTTTTCCTGCTGTATCAGACCAACATGGCTATCCACCTGAAAACACACTTAAGTATCACTAGTAATTACTTGTAATACAATCTACTTTTTCAAAAATATTTCCAAAATATTTTGGGATCTCTATCGCAACAAAGAACAAAATTATACCGGATGACGGTCGTTTGGAGAGTTTTATGTTTAACTTTTAAGTAATTGCCAGTTTATTGCTTCCAGCCACTCTTACTATATGTTAAAAGTAAAAGTCTAGGGGTTTTTTGGCGGGGGGGGGGAAGCCCCCAAACGGCTAGGCGGCCGTCCCTACATTATCGCAAGTGGTAATTATCCGTTGGTTCTGTGCAATGTTACACTAAATGCCCTTGTATTTAACAAGCGGTATCGAAAGCCATGCGATGTTTCAAACTCAGCTCAGCCTTGTGACAGAAGCTCAATTCTTCTGAGGCTGGTAACGGTTCATGTACAATCATTTCCATGAAAAGAACTCCCATGGTTCTGTATCCTATCATATTTGGGAGCAGCAAACAAAACAACAATGACAGATGAATCATGCCTCCCGGGGTAGGGGGGAGGAACCTTTCCATGTTAAAATTGTTTAGGCTTTTCCGGTATGTTTTCAGTAAGTTTATAATATCTTTTAATCATTTCCTACTGTATAAACATGAAGACTATATAGTTTAATTAGCATCTCCCCAGATCCATTCCCACCACGAGTATTGTAATGTTATGCCAGGGAATCTGGTATTAACATCTTGTTTGTAACACAGGGACCCTTTTAAGGGCAAGAACAGAGCCAGTGTGGTTAAGAGAGTCAAACGAAGATCTGGGAGACTTTTTTTGTAGCAAGGATTCCTTTGCATATTAGGCCACACACCCCTGATGTAGCCAATCCTCCAAGAGTTTACAGTAAGCCCTGTAAGAAGAGCCCTGTAAGCTTTTGGAGGATTGGCTACATCAGGGGTGTGTGCCCTAATATGCAAAGGAGTTCCTGCTACAAAGAAAGCCCTTTTATTTGTATTCCCACTTAGCAATGAAGTTTGCTGGGTGGACTTGGACTTGGTCCAGATACTTCATTTGAAGAAGAAGATGATGATATTGGATTTATATCCCGCCCTCCACTCCGAAGAGTCTCAGAGCGGCTCACAATCTCCTTTCCCTTCCTCCTCCACAACAGACACCCTGTGAGGTAGATGAAGATATTGGATTTATATCCCACCCTCCACTCCGAAGAGTCTCAGAGCGGCTCACAATCTCCTTTCCCTTCCTCCCCCACAACACACACCCTGTGAAATGGGTGGGGCTGGAGAGGGCTCTCACAGCAGCTGCCCTTTCAAGGACAACCTCTGCCAGAGCTATGGCTGACCCAAGGCCATGCCAGCAGGTGCAAGTGGAGGAGTGGGGAATCAAAACCGGTTCTCCCAGATTAGAGTCCGCACACTTAACCACTACACCAAACCGGTGAACATATATGAACATATGAAGCTGCCTTATATTTAATCAGACCCTCGGTCCATCAAAGTCAGTATTGCCTAATCAGACTGGCAGCAGCTCTCCAGGGTCTCAAGCTGAGGTTTTTCATGCCTATTTGCGTGGGCCCTATTTGCCTGAACCCATACACGCAGAATCCTAGTTTCTCAATTCTATTGAAATATTTTTATCACACTTTCCTCCCACAACAGTAGGAATCGAAGCGACTTACAAATCTCAAATATGACCCATGATCTGAAATCACAATGCAGCAATAAAACAGGAAGAGTAGTCATGGGACAGGAGGGACAGGTAGAAGAATTCAGACGCTAGTGGATTCTCCCTTGACAAGCAGCAGAACACTGAAATTCCTTTTTAATCTTCAGATGCAACACACAGCACAATAATAACATGATTTATTTACATATTCCAGTCAAGAGTGCCAAGAACTTACAAAATGGTTCCTCTCTCAATACTAAAAATACGTCAATACATAATGGGTGAATATTAACGCCACCAATCATGTGTAGTGGCTAAAATGACAGAATAGGGTGACCCGGGTTCAATTGCCCACTCAGAGTTTGAACAGACATAACAAAGACCCTGCTTCTCTTTCCATCTACAAAATGCAAATTGCAAGTTCCCGCAGACTCGGTTTGCCTCGGGTCATGTGGGAAGAAAAGGGAGGTTTTAACCCTTTAACCCCTCCTTGGTTTTGCTAACTGAGGCTGGTTCCCTGCTTTGCTGATAACATAATACAGGAAAAGGATATGCCCTTTAACAACTCTCCCTCCCACTTTTAAATGTTAACAACAGAGTAGGGAAATCCATTCTGATTAGTGAAACCAAGTGAAGGCTGAAGGGTTAAACCATGTCTCCTTCCTCCAAACTGAACCAAGGCCAAAGGAGCCCACAGTAATCTGCCAGTTTGTGCCTTATAGATGGGAAGAGATGCACAATCTTACCTAGTTTTGTTTTTGCTCAAAGCCATGAAGCTCACTGGGTAAAGCTCAACTGGTCACTGTCTCTTTAGCGCAGAAGAAGAAGGTAGATTTATACCCCTCCCTTCTCGAAAGACCTCACCTGGAATATTGTGTTCTGTTTTGGGCACCACATTTTAAGAAGGATATAGACAAGCTGGAACAGGTCCAGAGGAGGACGACAAAGATGGTGAGGGGTCTGGAGACCAAGTCCTATGAGGAAAGGTTGAAGGAGCTGGGCATGTTTAGCCTGGAGAGGAGGCGGCTGAGAGTTGATATGATCACCATCTTCAAGTACTTGAAGGGCTGTCATATAGAGGATGGTGTGGAATTGTTTTCTGTGGCTCCAGAAGGCGGGACAAGAACCAAAGGGTTGAAATTAAATCAAAAGAGTTTCCGGCTCAACATTAGGAAGAACTTCCTGATCGTTAGAGTGATTCCTCAGTGGAACAGGCTTCCTCGGGAGGTGGTGGGCTCTCCTTCCTTGGAGGTTTTTAAACAGAGGCTAGATGGCCATCTGACAACGATGAAGATCCTGTGAATTTGGGGTAGGTATTTGTGGGTTTCCTGCAATGAGCAGGGGGTTGGACTAGATGACCCTGGAGGTCCCTTCCAACTCTATGATTCTATGATTCTCTCTGAATCAGATTCTCAGAGCAGTTTATAGTCTCCTTTACCTTCCTCCCCCACAAAAGACACCCTGTGAGGTAGGTGGGGCTGAGAGAGCTCTCTCAGAAGCTGCCCTTTCAAGGAGAGCTCTCTCAGGAGCTGACCTTTCAGGGACAGCTCTGCGAGAGCTATGGCTGACCCAAGGCCATTCCAGCAGGTGCAAGTGGAGGAGTGGGAATCAAACCCAGTTCTCCCAGATAAGAGTCCACACACTTAACCACTACACCAAATATACCTCTCAGAGTTGTGAGGACAGAGGAGAACCAAGTAGTCTCTCTTGAGCTCCTTCATATAAGAGGATGGGATAAAAATGTGACAGCAAGATGAACAGTACAGTACAGTGAAGCAAAATAATACATTTCTAGTTTGGCAGAACTTTCAACATTAAAAAAATATTCAGAAATCAAATACATTATATAGACAAAAAACAACCAGATTTGTGCCTGTTTCCTAGCATGCTACAGTTTCCCAGTGATAACCTGAATAGAGACTGTGGGGTATTATATGTAGAAGCTGAAAAACAATTCCTGTCTGACTCTGATAAGAGTCATCTGGGTTTTATCAGAAAAAGAAGTAATCGTTACCTCCGAAACCAACACAAAGATGTGCCGTAGCAGTCTCATGCAAACATGTGTTCATACAGCCAGGCAGTAAAGGCTGTTTTTAATCTGTGATGGATGTGATATGTCATGTTGCCCAAATCAAAGGAAACTTATCAACTTGAGACAGGCAACTTCTTTCCTGTCCGCAATGGAAACGCTAATGTACTTAGCAGGCGTGCTTCAGAAAACGCCAAACATGAACAGAAGGTTGGCATTAATGATGCTCTTAGTACTACTGAACCACTTAAAACAATGCTCATTACCCAAAGTTTTAAAGTACTGTGCTGGGCTTAATAAAATACTCTGAGTATTCCAGCTGGGGTGATCATTACCATACTTTGTGAAGAACAAAGCACTACACAAGGCCAAAACACACACACACACAAAATCAGGAACACTAACTGGCTCTTTGGTCTGTGGTGGTGAGTGGAAAGTGCCATAAAGTCACAGCTGACTTATGGGTTTTCAAGGCAAGAGACATTCAGAGATGACTGCCTCCACACCATGACCCTGGTATTCCTTGGCGATCTTTATTTAGATTGGCTCTGCAGAGGCTCTTTATGACTTGTAACCTGCAGGCTCTGGGGCAGGTTACAAGTCATAAAGATCACAATAGAAATGCAAATAATTAAAACCTGATTTATGTTAAAACACAAAACAAATTCAGTCAGGATGGATCTGGCTCCACAAGCGATGCTCAGTTTGGCTGGTTCCATTTGGCCAGCATTGTCAGCAGGGGAGGCAAATGGGTTTGGATGTCCACCACCTCATCTGAAACAAGGCCTCTTGCAGACCCTGTGGGATTGTAACAGATCCCGCAGGGTCCCAATCTCTAGAGGGAGCTTATTCCATCAGGATGGGGTCAGAACAGAAAAAACCCTGGCCCTAGTTGAGACGAGCTGGAAATAAGAACATAAGAGAAGGCATGTTGGATCAGGCCAATGGCCCATCCAGTCCAACACTCTGTATCATACAGTGGCAAAAAAAAAGTGCCACCAGTGAGGCTAGGACACTAGAAGCCCTCTCACTGTGCCCCCCCAAGCACCAAGAATACAGAGCATCACTGCCCCCAGACATAAGAACATAAGAGAAGCCATGTTGGATCAGGCCAATGGCCCATCCAGTCCAACACTCTGTGTCACATAAGAACATAAGAGAAGCCATGTTGGATCAGGCCAATGGCCCATCCAGTCCAGCACTCTGTATCACACAGTGGCAAAAAACCAGGTGCCATCAGGAGGTCCACCAGTGAGGCCAGGACACTAGAAGCCCTCTCATTGTGCCCCCCCCAAGCACCAAGAATACAGAGCATCAATGCCCCCAGACATAAGAACATAAGAGAAGCCATGTTGGATCAGGCCAATGGCCCATCCAGTCCAACACTCTGTGTCACATAAGAACATAAGAGAAGCCATGTTGGATCAGGCCAATGGCCCATCCAGTCCAACACTCTGTGTCACATAAGAACATAAGAGAAGCCATGTTGGATCAGGCCAATGGCCCATCCAGTCCAACACTCTGTGTCACATAAGAACATAAGAGAAGTCAAAGGGATCTGTTGAGGCTGGGTGAGTGGGCGTCAACGTGGCAGATGCGGTTCAATGTGGCCAAGTGCAAAGTAATGCACATTGGGGCCACGAATCCCAGCTACAAATACAAGTTGATGGGGTGTGAACTGGCAGTGACAGACCAAGAGAGAGATCTTGGTGTCATGGTAGATAATTCACTGAAAATGTCAAGACAGTGTGCGTTTGCAATAAAAAAGGCCAACGCCATGCTGGGAATTATTAGGAAGGGAATTGAAAACAAATCAGCCAGTATCATAATGCCTCTGTATAAATCGATGGTGCGGTCTCATTTGGAGTACTGTGTGCAGTTCTGGTCGCCGCACCTCAAAAAGGATATTATAGCATTGGAGAAAGTTCAGAAAAGGGCAACTAAAATGATTAAAGGGCTGGAACACCTTCCCTATGAAGAAAGGTTGAAACGCTTAGGGCTCTTTAGCTTGGAGAAACGTCGACTGAGGGGTGACATGATAGAAGTTTACAAGATAATGCATGGGATGGAGAAAGTAGAGAAAGAAATACTTTTCTCCCTTTCTCACAATACAAGAACTCGTGGGCATTCGATGAAATTGCTGAGCAGACAGGTTAAAACGGATAAAAGGAAGTACTTCTTCACCCAAAGGGTGATTAACATGTGGAATTCACTGCCACAGGAGGTGGTGGCGTCCACAAGCATAGCCACCTTCAAGAAGGGGTTAGATAAAAATATGGAGCAGAGGTCCATCAGTGGCTATTAGCCACTGTGTGTGTGTGTGTGTGTGTGTGTATATATATATATATATATATATATATATATATATATATATATTTGGCCGCTGTGTGACACAGAATATTGGACTGGATGGGCCATTGGCCTGATCTAACATGGCTTCTCTTATGTTCTTATGTTCATGTTGGATCAGACCAATGGCCCATCCAGTCCAACACTCTGTGTCACACAGTGGCCAAAAAAACCAAGTGCCATCAGGAGGTCCACCAGTGGGGCCAGAACACTAGAAGCCCTCCCAAGCACCAAGAGTACAGAGCACCGCCGTCCCAGACAAAGAGTTCCAACAATAAGCTCTGGCTAATAGCCACTGATGGACCTCTGCTCCATATGTTTGAGGCTGGGGACAACCAAAAGATGTTGATTGACTGAGCACAACATTCTGTGAGGGACACATAGGGAGAGGTGGTCAAAAACATATGCAGGACCCTGGCCGCATAGGGCTTTAAAGGTTAACACTACGACCTTAAACTGGATCTTCCATTCAGATGCTAACCAGGGTCTATCCTACTTAGCTTCTGAGATCTGACAAGATCAGGCTAGCCTGAGGTGTTCAGGACAGGGTTCTGTAATCTCCCTCCCCAGCTTTTCTGTATACTCAACTTCCAATAAGTCTACTCCGTAATCGGGCCTCATTTTGGGCTGGAGCTCACGGGAGCGGAGGTCCGGAATCTCTAATTTTCATTGTGCTCTTCCTTTCTTACCAGCCGCCACCCCCTCAAATACTTGCTTCTGGGCTCCATTGTTCAAACCCTCTGTGAGAATTTTCCTGAACTTGTAAGATTTGACAAAATGTTTAATATTTTTCCCCACAAAAAAAAGGGGAAAATAATCAAAACATATAAAGCAGACAGATGGAAATCTTCCTCGTGTCACTGCGGCCACCTAGGAGAAAGTAATGTTAAAAGTATGATGGGGATAAGGTTTTATTATGACAATTATAACTTAAGAAACATTTTAAGGTAGACGCTGAGGCGATATAATTGAGTACACCTTCCAGCAATGTCAGGGGCGTGTGGCATATGCAAATGAGTTATGCAAATGAGTTGTGCTAATGTGCTGCGACAACCTCTTTTCTACGAAATGACCCCTGCCTATAATGGTACATGTCCTCCAACAACTTAGTTTGTGATCCAATGCTCCACCCTATGTCACTCCATAGAAAGGAAAGATCATGCTCTACGAAGCCTTTGACGTTCATTCACCCAGCTTTGCAGCTCAGGATACTTAGGATCATAACCATTTTAAAAAAAGAGTAAAGGTAGTCCCCTGTGAAAGCACCAGTCGTTTCCAACTCTGAGTTTGACGTCACATCGCAACATTTTCACTGCAGACTTTTTACGGGGTGGTTTGCCATTGCCTTCCCCAGTTATCTTTGCTTTCCCTCCCTCAGCAAGCTGGGTGCTCCTTTTACCGACCTCGGAAGGATGAAAGGCTGAATCAACCTCAAGCCGGCAGGGAAGGGGCAGCGATTCCTTCCAAGGCAAGAAGGAAAGGAAAAAGGAAAGGTCCCCTGTGCAAGCACCAGTCGTTTCCGACTCTGGGGTGACGCTGCTTTCACAACATTTTCACGGCAGACTTTTTACGGGGTGGTTTGCCATTGCCTTCCCCAGTCATCTACGCTTCCCCCCCCCCCCCCAGCAAGTTGGGTACTCGTTTTACCAACCTCAGAAGGATGGAAGGCTGAGTCAACCTGGAGCTGGCTCCCTGAACCCAGCTTCCGCCAGGATCGGACTCAGGTCGTGAGCAGAGCTTAGGACTGCAGTACTGCAGCTTTACCACTCTGCGCCACGGGGCTCTCTGCAACCATTAGAAACACTTTATCGAATAGCCTTGCTCCCATACCATCTACAAAACAGTAAAGCCAGATAAGACATGACTTTACAAGTTGGAAAGAAAACGCTCAAAAATGCTTCTGATGACTGAATATTGACAGCGACCAAAAGCCATTTAAAATCAACTGAAAGTTAATCGAAGGGAGGAAATAACCCTGCTCGAGTTCAAAAACCTGTTAGAAAGGATTCAGGGGTTGGCAAATTCCAAATTATTTGTTTGTTTGATTACTTTATGGCCCACCTTTCTCGCTGAGTTCATCCCATATGACTCCTTTCACCTGTCTCCAGTTTGTTGTCTTCAATAACAACATTTATGGATGAGGAAGAACGCCGCCCCCCCCCGGCATATAACAATGTATTTCAAAATTGTCTGGAGCAAGGGTGGCCTGTGGCTCGGGAGACAAATGCGGCTCTTTCACACATATTGTGTGGCTCTTGAAGCCCCCACAGCCCCATCAGCTAGCTTAGAAAAAGCATTTTCCTCTTCAAATCACTTTGCCAAGCCACTAGAGGATGCAAGTTGCTTTTCCACCCCTCCCTCCATCATCTTGTGGCTCTCAAATATCTGACATTAATGTACTATGGCTCTTCGACACCTAACGTATATTCTTCATGGCTCTTATATTAAGCAAGTCTGGCCACCCGTGGTCTGGAGTTTACTACAGTGCTATTCTAGTCAGAGTTACACTCTTCTGCAACCATCCACTTCTATGGACTTAGGCAGGCCTCTGATTCAGTGGGAGCTCACAAGAGCACAGCTCCTGAACCTTTCTGAGAGTTCCACCTCCTCCTTCTGAGAGTTCTACCTCTTTGTCCATTGAATAGTAGGCGCAGCTGCATAACAATCCCTGGATGAGCCCCAGCACCTATTATTCTACAAAACGACCCCTGGACTTCGGTATCACTGAACAACAACAAATGCTTAGTGTTGCACTGTTTGAGCAACATAACCAGGTGAAATACCAGCAACCCTTCTATGAAATTAACTGCTGATAAAACTTCTCACATCCAGACTTGGAGCGTCTGTGGAGCAAACTCTGGGTCTAAAGCACCCACATGGATTTTGTAGGTTTTACAGAATTTAAAATTCATCTCCCTGCCTGATATAGAGGGGGCCAGAGGAAGAAGAGAAGGAGGAGAAGATTGGATTTATACCTCGCCCTTCATTACCGGAAGGAGTCTCAGAGTGGCTCACAATCTCCTTTCCCTTCCTCTCCCCACAACAGACATCCTGTGAGGTAGGTGGAGCTGAGAGAGCTCTGACAGAAACAGCTCTTGAGAGGAACAGCTCTGTGAGAACTTGTGACTGACCCAATGTCATATCAGCAGGTCATGCAGACGAGTGGGGAATCAAACCCTGGAGAGCAGGGGAGGGACGGTGGCTCAGTGGTAGAGCATCTGCTTGGTAAGCAGAAGGTCCCAGGTTCAATCCCTGGCATCTCCAAAAAGGGTCCAGGCAAGTAGGTGTGAAAATCCTCAGCTTGAGACCCTGGAGAGTCTGAGAAGACAATACTGACTTTGATGGACCAAAGGTCTGATTCAGTATAAGGCAGCTTCATATGTTCATATGTTGACATCATATGTTCAAACCTGGGCCTCCCAGATATGAGTCCACAAACTTAACCACTGACTCTACACCAAACTGGGATCAAAAAATCCACCAATCTTTGCTAGTCAAAACATTCGGGGGGGGGGGGGAGGGGAGACCCCAAACAAGAGACTAGGGTTTTTAAAAGAAGTATAGCATAATTTGGCTCAAGTTAACTTTTTAAAATAGCTGAAAGAGATATTATACAGCCTAACTGGAAAAAAAGAACCTGGAAAATTAGAGCAATGTCAATTTTTGCCTTTCCTGAGCAAGATAATGGGACAAAGTTTCCTATTGTGATCCTTTTAAATCTGGTTTCTATCCTGCTTACCAGTAAAAGGCAGCTTCCGTGGCCCCAGCAGATGATCTCTGGTCACCAACGGGTTGGGGTAATTCCTCCCTACTTCTTTTCTTTAGTTCTGTCTGTTTCATTTAGTGCAGTTCAGTAATGGTGTGTTTCTGCCTTTATTTCAGATTGATGGCAGACGAGAAAAGCCAATTCATCAACATGGGGATTGTCATGACTCTCAGTGCTTTCGCCTATTAATATTAATTTGTATAGGAGATTAATATTAAATTTTATAGGACATTTTTCAAAGGGATCTTGCAGAATCTTGGGGCAGTCATTAACATGCTGGCACCACAAAGACACACGCGCACAGACAACTATATCTGTCCTGACATGGTCAAGCAGATGAAGGTGAACAAGGTGGAACTGAATCCAGACAGATAATGAGGGAGTGATGCTGACGGGGATGGCAGATATTCTTGAGATCAGGTAAGGCCCCAGTGACTTTTGTAGAGTGAAGCGAGAAGTCCAGCAGTATTTTGGACCCAGCTCTGCTTTATGAAGACAGGATGGAATAACTGGGAGGAGTTCCGTGTATCATTAACATCCGATTGAAAAGTTCTCTCTGATTTCGCCAGTCTAACCTTAGGTGAGTGTCCATGTCGGTCTGAAGCAGGGGTGGCCAAACTGCGGCTCCGGAGCCACATGTGGCTCTTTCACACATATTGAAGCTACCACTGCTCCATTGGCCGACGTGGAGAAGGCAGTCCTCTCTTTAAATCGCTTCTCCCAGCCAAGCCAGGCGGCAGCTTGGAAAATGCATTTAAAGTTAAAGTGGATTTCGTTCCATCTCTCCCTCCCTCCATCTTTTTGCCTTCCTTCCTTGCGGCTCTCAAACATCTGATGTTCATGTCTTGAGCCTCTCAAACCACCGGACATTTATTCCATGTGGCTCTTACCATAAGCAATAATAATAATAATGTTTTATTTATATCCTGCCCTCCCCACCGAAGCAGGCTCAGGGCGGTTTGGCTACCCCTAAGGAAGTTTGGCTACCCCTAGTCTGAAGCAACAGAACAAAGTAGGAGTCCAGTGACACCTTTAAGATCAACAAGGCTTAATTCTGGGCACAAGCCTTTGAAGAAGTGAGCATGCACACGGAAGCTTATCCCCAGAATTAAACTTTATTTATTTTATGTATTAAACTTTATCAAACGGTGACTGCAGTCATAAGATCAAAAGACGCCTGCTCCTTGGGAGGAAAGCTATGGCAAACCTAGGCAGCATAATAAAAAGTAGAGACATCACACTGCCGACAAAAGTCCGTAGAGTCGAGGCGATGGTATTCCCAGTAGTAGTGTATGGCTGTGAGAGCTGGACCATAAGGAAGACCGAGCACCAAAGAATAGATGCTTTCGAACTGAGGTGCTGGAGAAGACTCTCGAGAGTCCCTTGGAGGGCAAGGAGATCAAATCAGTCAATCCTAAAGGAAATCAACCCTGACTGTTCCCTGGAAGGTCAGATGCTGAAGGTGAAACTCAAATACTTGGGCCACCCAAATGAGAAGGGAGCACTCCCTGGAGAAGACCCTGATGCTGGGAAAGACAGAAGGTAAAAGAAGAAGGATGTGATGGTTAGACAGTGTTATTGATGCAACAAACATGAATTTGAGCCAACTTAGGAGGACGGTGGAAGACAGAAGGGCCTGGCATGATGTGGTCCATGGGTCACAAAGAGTCGGCCTTGACCATGCAACTGAACAACAACGACAAAAAGAAAAAGTAATGTCGAACTGAAGATCTATTTCAGGGCTTGTTACACATTTTTCTTCTTTTTATTGCATTTCATGGGTTAGAAGCTTGGTCTAAGTTTTCAACAAAAAAGCAATACTTCTGAGGGGTTTTTTTTAATGCTCCCTTTCATGGAGACTGCCCTAGTAAGCAAAATATGAAATTTCCAAAAAGAAGAAAGCTTTTTAAAAAAAAATTGGATTTTTTTTTTTAATGTTGACATTCCGGAAGCACACAAATCCCATAAATAAAATCAGAAAGCTATGTATTCAGCATTATCAGTTTCTGGGTTTATTAACTCCTTTCCCCCCTCCCCCACACATTATTTTATACAACTCAAGCACCACAGCCACATCAATTAAGTATGTGTTTTGCAGGCCCATGTCAATTAATTTTGGCTTTATGCCTATCAATTAATTATATACCACCTGCCTGGTGCCAATTAATTTTGTTCTTCCCTCCAACCATCACATCTGTCCCAGCTCCACTGCAATTTTATATTGCTCCCTTGTGCTTAGTTACTGCACCTGAAACGCCAGTGATTCTATTCTGCCCGCTCCTAATCTAGGGAAGAAGGAATAAGAAGGGAGTAAATATTTTGCTTTCTGCTGAAATTTCAAAGAAAGCAGTAGATGTTGAAGACAGAAACCCCATCAACTGTCAGTTACATAGAAGGTTAGGGCAATGAGGAATGGTTCTAAAAATGTATTCTCTCTGTCATGCATACACACACGTCGTAGATTCTAGCTCTCCTGTTCCTTCTGGAAGCAATCAAAGCAATTTTGGTAAGTTATTATAATTTTATTGTTCTTTTTTAAATTCAGATTTCATAGGGTATAGAAAAAAAAGGAAAGGTGGGAATTAGGTACAATCAAAGACAATAGACATTTTAAAAATTCATCATCCATAATCTCATTACAAAACAACTCAAAACGTAAAACAATGCATTCAGTACATTTCATTTCAACACCAATCTTCCAAATTTTTAAAAGCCAAATTATTCCCATAATAATTATCAATTTTTCTTCTGCTATATCATCTTCTCTTCTTGCCCACAATCAATAGTTACTAATCATCTACATTTTACATAAAGAAAATTTAGAAAGGCACCAGATAGATAGATAGATAGATAGATAGATAGATAGATAGATAGATAGATAGATAGATAGATAGAGAGAGAGAGAGAGAGAGAGAGAGAGAGAGAGAGAGAGAGAGAGAGAGAGAGAGAGAGAGATCTTTTCCTAGCAGGAGCTCCTCTGCAGATTAGGCCACGCCCCCTGGTGTTGCCAATCCCCCAAGTGCTTAGATGGCTCTTGTAAACTCCAGGAGGATTGGCTACATCAGGGGGGCGTGGCCTAATCTGCAGAAAAAGAGCCCTGCATAGATGATAGACAGACAGACAGACAGACATAAAATAGTTTCTGCATTTTTAATTGACTTGTTGGAAGCCACCTTGGCCTCGCAGAAATGCTGGGATATAAGTTTTTCAAGTAAATTAGGAAGCTTGGGCAGGAAAATTATGAGAAAACAAGATGCAGAAAAAAGGTAATCAGAAAGGCTATTCTGTAGGACACAAACTGTTTGACCCTCCAAATCTCTGAAACTAAGCCTTGAAGGCCTGAGAGATTTACAAGATCCAGATCAAATCTCATCTGTGCCATGTACTCAACAGAGGCCTGGTGCAAATCATGTTCACCCTCAGCCCCACCATCTGTTAACATGAGGGATGCAGGTGGGTAGGTGCATTGGTCTGAAGTAGCACAACAAAACTGGGAGTCCAGTGGCACCTTTAAGACCAACAAAGTTTAACTTTGGGTATAAGCTTTCAACTAAATTTTCCATCGGTGGTACAGAACCTTCCTGCCTCCCAAATCACCTGCATGAAGTGCTGCTTCTTGGGCACAAGGACCTGAGGAATGACACAACATGGAGAGCCAGTTTGGTGCAGTGGTTAAGCGGGTGGACTCTTATCTTGGAGAACCGGGTTTGATTCCCCACTCCTCCACTTGGACCTGCTGGGATGGCCTTGGGTCAGCCAGAGCTCTCGTAGGAGTTGTCCTTTAAAGGGCAGCTTCTGTGAAAGCTCTCTCAGTCCCATTGTTTAATTTTTTTTAAAAAAACCTAAATAAAAGACAGAGACCAAATCCTCACTAGCAGTTGCTCTGCCTCCGAGCTTCTGTTTTCCGCAGCTCAAGTGTTTGATTCCCCACCAGTTGCTGTTGTTGTTCAGTCGCACAGTCAAGTCCGACTCTTTGCAACCCCATGGACCAAGTCATGCCAGGCCTTCCTGTCTTCCACCGTCCTCCGAAGTCTGCTCAAATTCATGTTAGTTACATCAGTAACACTGTCCAGCCATCTCATCTTTTGCCGTCCCCTTCTTCTTTTGCCTTCTGTCTTTCCCAGCATCAGGGTCTTCTCCAGTGAGTGCTCCCTTCTCATTGGGTGGCCAGAGTCTTTGAGCTTCAGCATCTGACCTTCCACGAAACAATCAGGGTTGATTTCCCTTAGGATTGACTGATGTGATCTTCTTGCAGTCCAAGGGACTCTCAACAGTCTTCTTCAGCACTACAATTCGAAAACATCTATTCTTTGGTGCTCAGCCTTCCTTATGGTCCAACTCTCACATTTTGACCCACGGCTCTCTCCAATTTTCCTCGCAGCTTCCTGTTTTTTACAGATCTTGTTTTTTACAGGTCTTGTTTTTTACAGATCAGGAAGCCGCCAGAGAAACTGAAGGGAGCCACGGGTCAAAATGCGCTCAGGCAGCAATTGGGAAATCAATTGCTTGAACTGGGGAAAGCAGAAGCCTGGGGGACGGAGGAGCTTCTAGTGAGGAATTGGTCCAAATCTTTTATGAATGGAAGGCTAATGTAATCTCCTTCAGAAGAAGTCTTGTAGCACCTTGAAGTGGAAATTAGGTGATTGCAGAGTAGTAAATAAATACATTTATATGCAGATAGAGAAGAGTTTTCACCAATATGTAATGGGGATTGGTGGGGGGCAGTAATCTTTGGTGTGATAGAAGGGCATTACAGTAAATACAAAAATACCACTAGTCTTCTGTGTTTGTTTTCTATATGTTTGTGTGCGCACCTGGAAGTCACGGTGACCTCTGGTGACTGACCCCTACTGGTGTCCTGGAGGATATTCAGAGAGGTGGCTGAATAAAGCCTGCCCCGTCCTCCCAACTGCTGGTATTCCAAGGAGTTCTTCCATCCAATTACTTACTAGAGTTGACCCTGCTCAGCTTCTAAAATCTAACAAGATCAGGTTTGCCTGGGCTATCCAGGTCAAGGCTTAAAATACCACTATTTTCATGTGGAAAAATGAAGGAGAATGTACTTCTGCCCAATTTTCCCATTAGCTTAGTACTATAATTGGCTGTAAGCCTATATCATCCCATAAGCTAAGAGACAAGATAAGCAGCTGTCTCCAGCCATCCAAAACAAGTACCAGTTCTTTTGAAGGTTATCTTACTTCTGGACTTTTAGTTCCTCTGACTTGAGACGGGGCACCACTGATCCAAGTAACTGCTAAGTCAGCAAGCACTTGCCTTTAGAAACAACCGTAAATCTGTCGCTAGCAAGAATAAAAGTGTTCAACTGCTAGACCAGGGTACCAAAGCAGATGAAATATAACCAGTTTGTGCTGAGCTTTCGATATTAGAATTGCCATGGACCAAAGTATCTTCAATAAAACAGGATAAAAACCTTTGCGTCAGGGCTTCAGTGTGACGTGCCATAAAAACCTCAAAAAGATTTTATGCAGCACTAGCAAAGATTCTAAGCACATATGCTTCTCACCGGTATTCATACAAACATGAACAAGGAATAAAGTTTCAATTAGTTCGCTTACTGCCCTGGCTGCCTTCTCAGAACCAGTATTTAGGTAACAGAAAGCAAAAGGTGTGAACCAACTAAATAGGAAGCAAAGTGGCTTTTGAACAACTTTGTGATAGTAAAAAGGATCAACTCTAAACATGCGGTTTGACAATTTTAGACCTGAGAGCTGTGCTCCCAGTCTTCGAACACTGACCTCCCCTCCGTGAAGCAATGTTCAACGCAGAGACTTATTCTGATATTTATCACAATATCCTGCTCTTTCAATGAAATATTCTTGAAACGGCTTCCAGTGTTCAGGTAAAATGATATAACGACATAAAAATATAACAGTCATAACTAACCTAAAATACAGTGGAACAAAACCCCTTAAAAGCCACTAATAAAAGTGCCAAAAATATGAAACACTTAAACATTTCAAAAGCATAAAAGCAGACCAGTTATGAACACTATTTATTGAATTGGCAAAGATGAGAAAACTTCGATGCAGGGAACGATAATTTATCAAAAAGCCGGGCAAAATCAACACAAATTTATCCAGGGCATAAAAGAGCCAGAGTGGTAGCTGATGAACTTCCCAGGAGATACAATGGTATAGGCCTTGTCCCATGAGCTTCACTTACGATAGGTGCAAGGACTGTACAGAGCATTCTCCATAAAGTTTTGCCCAAAAATAGGCTTCCCAACCGCCCCGCCCTGGCGGGGGACCCCCCAAATTTGCAGCCTCCTCCCCCGTTCTCAAAAAATCTGGAAGCGGGGGCAGGGGGGGAGAGAGAACATACCTGTAGGCATCATGTTGTTGTAGAGCTTCTGATCCGTTTTTAAAATGTGTCCCTTTAAGGCTGCACAGGAAACAGGAAGGGCTTCATGGGAAAGGGTCAGTAACAGTTCCCATGGAGAACAGCCCCTCCCTTTCTTTTCCTGTGCAGCCTTGCTTTCGTTTTCACAGCGAGCAAAGTTCTGCTGGAAGAAGACCAAGTAAGTATTTGTGTGTGTGAGAGAGGGAGAGGGCAGGGAGGGGGGATTCCCTGGTATGGAGGCCCTCCCCCCCCTTTAGAAAGCGTGGGGGGAAGGGAAATGTCTACTAGGCACTCTATTATTCCCTATGGACAACGATTCCCATAGGGAATAATAGGGAATTGATCCGTGGGTATTGGGGGCTCTGGGGGGGGCTATTTCTTGAGGTAGAGGCACCAGATTTTTAGTATAGCATCTAGTGCCTCTCCCCAAAATACCCCCAAGTTTCAAAACGATTGGACCAGAGGGTCCAATTCTATAAGCCCCAAAAGATGGTGCCCCTATGCTTAATTATTTCCTAAGGAAGAAAGGCATTTAAAAAAGTGTGCTGTCCCTTTAAATGTGATGGCCAGAACTCCCTTGGAGTTCAATTATGCTTGTCACATCCTTGTTCCTGGCTCCACCCCCAATGTCTCCTGGCTCCACCCCTAAAGTCTCCTGGCTTCGCCCCCAAAGTCCCCAGATTTTTCTTTAATTGGACTTGGCAACCCTACCCAAAAACCAGATTGTTTCTGTGCATCATCCCTCTTTAGGGGAAGGCCACTGGCCAGCTCGTCTGTGTCAAGGAAAAGCCCCCCCCAAACAGGGGATCCCCCGCTGGGACCTGGCAACCCTAGAGGAGACCTGCAACTCCACCTTGCAAGCTTAGATCTAAAGCCACCCGGAGGAATTCAGTCTCACCCGAAACACATCCATTTCACAACATCCCATCTCCCCTTATCTACTAATAGCACCTTGGCCTTATCTGGAATAATTTAAATGGTCCTCTGCCAGCACATTCAGATTTTGGTTCTCGACTTCTACTGTCTCACCTGAATCAGCTAAAAATGGGAAAATAGTCGATGTCGTTGGCGCTAGCATACTGACAACACCCAATTCCAAATCCTATGCCAAGCATTGCCAATCTTAATTTTTTCAGAGATTTGATGCCAAGCAGGAGTATGCTGACCATCAGATGGTTAAAAAAAAATCACCTGGAAACAGTTTTATTTATTTATTTATTTATTAGACTTATATCCTGCCCTCCCCGCTGAAAGATGCTCAGGGTGGCTCACATTCAAGGTAAAAAAAACCAGTACTAATATAGGCCAAGCATAAAGTAAAATACAACATAGATAAAATATATAAAACAATGTTCAGGTGCTATTTCAATCTAATAACAGAATATATTGATATTTCAGTCGATACTGGCTGTCCTATTAAAAGAAAAATCCCAGGGTCACAATAAAGTATTCAGGATGGGCCAGCTGGGTGTCTGTTTGGGCCAGATAATATCTGTTGTCATAGATTTCAGCTCATAACTTCAAGGAATGACACTGGTCGTCAAGGGTAATCCACTTGTACAGCTTAACCAGCCTTCCACCAGATTTTAAAAGTTAAAGCTAGTCCCCTGTGCAAGCACCCGTCGTTTTTGACTCTGGGGTGACATTGCTTTCACAATGTTTTCACGGCAGACTTTTTACAGGGTGGTTTGCTATTGCCCTCCCCAGTCATCTACACTTTCCTCCCAGCACTCATTTTACTGACCTCGGAAGGATGGAAGGCCGAGTCAACCTGGAGCCGGCTATCTGAACCCAGCTTCTGCTGGGATTGAACTCGGGTCGTGAGCAGGGAGCTCAGACTGCAGTACTACAGCTTTACCACTCTGCCCCATGGCAAACCACCCTGTAAAAAGTCTGCCGTGAAAACACTGTGAAAGCAACATCACCCCAGAGTCGGAAACGACTGGTGCTTGCACAGGGGACGACCTTTACCTCCACCAGATTTACTTGAGGCTAATACTTTTCTATTAGGGATGATCTTGAAGTCTTGTTAGGATGGATTCTGCAACTGAATTTTGGTTAGAATCAGACTGCTTTTTAAATTTTTTTTGACCAAACGGAATCCTCCTGCCCCATGATGAATACCAGTGCTCGGCCTCTGCCATCAGAGATTTCCCACAATGGCTGCCCACTAAGAGAGATGCCAGAGAGATTCTCCAATTGTGTTATGAATTCTGGGAGATGATAAACACTTCCTGATCCCCCAGTATTTTTCTGAAGGGATAGGGAGCTTGCCAGCTTGTTTGAGCTCCTAGATCCAAGGACAGAAGGTTCACTAAACCTTTCCTAAACATTTTAATTCCATAAAATCTGCCATCCTTTGGCCACATTCACATGTTACATAAACTAGGTTGATCTTCTCTGTATTGGGTTTACCCATCAGAACAGAACTTAGGTGTAGTTTATGCCCAAATCATGTAAACGCTGCCACCACAAAGAGTGAGACTTTTATTATTGGTTGAGGAACTCTGTAGAAACATATGAGCCCAGAGAAATGTGAGCGAGATGAGTGGATGAGTGACCCGGATCAGGGGTCCCCAACCCTCGGGCCATGGACTGGTACAGGTCCATGGCCTGTTAGCAACTGGGCCGTGAGTTGTATAATTATTTCATTATATATTACAATGCTGTAGTAGTGGAAGTAATAATGACACCACCAACAACAACAATAATAATACAACATTGGATTTATATCCTTGCCTCCACTCCAAATCTCAAAGTGGCTCACAATCTCCTTTATCTTCCTCCCTCACAACAGACACTCTGTGAGGTGGGTGGGGCTGAGTTATCCCAGAAGCTGCCCTTTCAAGGTCAACTCTGTGAGAGCGATGGCTGACCCAAGGCCATTCCAGGAGCTGCAAGTGGAGGAGTGAGAAATCAAACCCAGTTCTCCCAGATAAGAGTCTACACACTTCACCACTACACCAAAATAAAGTGCACAATTGTATCATCCTGAAATCAAGCCCCCCCAACCTGGTTCATGGAATAATTGTCTTCCACAAAACTGGTCCCTGGTGCCAAAAAGGTTGAGGACCGCTGACCTGGATCACACCATATATACACGAACTGAGCCTTAGAAACATTTAGCATGTAATCAAACGACCAAACAGAAAATTCAGAAAGTTTAAAGTACAGCTGGCATGCGGGAACCATCCCACCCAGGACTATTTTTTTTTTGTCTGTCTGGTCACGTCACAGCTCTTCTGGGGGCAACTGGGCACACCTCCTCACCATTACCATGCTACAGTGTGTGTGTTTCTAATTTTTTTTGTTAGGTTGGTGATGTCGCAGCTCTCCAGGGTGCAACTAGGGCTGCCTCCCTCCCCTCCTCCTCACCGTTGTCTTGTTACAGCATGGGGGATTGAATTTTCCTCTTTTTGGTCCCTGGCTTGTCATGCTGAGGTGCCTCTCCTCCACCACCTGGCTCACCTCCTCCTCCTGCTGCCCCAGGTACACAGGCTCAGCTTCTAGTTGCTTGATGACTCACTGGCACTGCTGGGATAGGACAGGCTGGATCATAACGTCTTGAACTCCACCAGTGCCTGGATAGTCTGTAGAGACAGCTTCGTTTTCCCACTCAGTCACTGGGATGCCAGCCCTTTCCCATTCACTTGGTGGGGAGGGGGCGGGTTTTATTCCATCTGTCTTTTACTGCTTGCCCTTCTCTTCCCTGTTTGCTAGCTGGTCCTGTACTAGTTTGTGCCTCTTGAAGAGTTTCCTCCTGTTCTCCTCCGTGACATCCCCTTCACCCACCCCTGGGGATGTTGTGAAGAGTATTGCGGGAGACGGGTTACGGTCAGTGTTCCCTCTAAGGTGAGCTGGCGTGAGCTAGCTCACAGATTTTTAGCCTCCAGCTCACACATTTTTGTCTTAGCTCAGGAAGGATGACTCCCCTCAGAGCACAATAATTTATGCAGTAGCTCACAAATTTGATGCCAGTAGCTCACAACTTTTAATACCAGTAGCTTACAAAGTAGAATTTTTTGCTCACAAGACTCTGCAGCTTAAAGGGAACATTGGTTATGGCTCAGTTGAAGAGCCTCTGCTTGACATGCACAGAGTCCCAGGTTCCATCTCTGGCACCTCCAGTTAAAAGGACCACACTGTGGCTTATGAGAAAGATTTGAATCTGAGACCCTGGAGGACCATAGCCACTCTGAGCAGATGGGGAGGGGAGTACCCAGTGCCCAGCCCTTTCATGTTCCCCCCTGGGTCCTAGCCTTAGAGCTAGGGAGCTGGCTGGGGAAAGGGTTTGCTTCTCACTTCAGGCAGCATGGAGGCATCAGCATTAGAACAATAATTAGAGCCAGATATCAAATAAAATATGGCAAGAGTGTTAATGTTTTAAGCATGTTGGTATTTCAATTTTAAAAAGTCTTATCTTTAATTTTGTTCGTCTATCTCCTTTATCATTTACATCTCCGGTACCTGGCATTACGTTTTACGACACACATGGCCCGGCTTGACAAAGTCCCATCTATGTCAGATCCAGCCCTCATGGCGAATAAATTCAACACTGTTCCATCACTTCTATGAACAGCTCAGTGCTACAGTAATGAAAGCCAAGTGCTGTTCTTAACAGAATCAACTTGGACGATTTCACTACAGACATATCTCAAATCAGAATGTGGCTGAAAACTGCCAAGTTTAGCTTGGTCTCATGCAGCAACCCATGAGAACGCATCGACTATTTTTCATACTACTTCGACCCAAACCATAAATCCCACCCAGAGAGCTGGAGTTCAGCCAAAGTCTATGAAGCTGATCCAAGTTTCAGTATTATTACATTTTTTTGCATTAGTCTGACTGGAACACCGCGGAAGAAAAAATTCACAGGGCCAGAACATAAAATCCATTGACGGTATCTGTAGGTATAGAAACGGTACTCATGGAATGACGACGACATAAAACAGATGTCCAGAATTCAGTTTATTGATGTAGAAAGGGAACAAATACGTAAAAATCTTTATTGGGGCTGGAGAGATCCTTACCCCCTCATCATTTAAGGAAAAGTTTCTCTGCTGATCAGAAATATTGAAATCTTTGGAGCGTACAGGGCCGGCCCTTCCACTAGGCAAACTAGGTGCTTGTCTACTAGGGTGCCGGCCTTCTGAGGGTTTCGAATTGGGCGCCCCTCCCCCATGTGACTCAGTGGCGTTATCGGTGCGAGGGGGAGGGCACCAAAAGTTAACCTTGCCTAGGGTGCCAGACAGTCTAGAGCTGACCCTTGGAGACATACAAGTTTATACGGGGGGGGGAGACCCATGGTAAAGAGCATTTTCAATTTATTCAATTGACACAAAAAGCCCTTCACACATTCTAAAGCCTGATCTTTAGAGTTTAGAGGTGAAGAATTTCACCATGGACCCAAATATCTAAGCTTGGTCTATGGCTGAATGAGAGAAATGGGAACTTGTCTAAGAACTAGTAGCCTATTAGGTTTCCTTTGTTAATGCTCTCTTTTCTCATCACATGCCTGTCTGTTGGTTTAAGTTCATCCTTGCTTTCTCACATTTCAGACGTGACATGCCCAAGGACTCATTGCAGAAATATTAAGTTGTATTAGTATTTATTTCAACAACTTGCCATGGTGTATAAACAAATTATAACAGGTCCTAAATTTTCTCAGCCTTCCATCCTTCCGAGGTGGTTAAAATGAGTACCCAACTTACTTACTGGGGGGGAAGTGTAGATGACTGGGAAAGGCAATGGCAAACCACCCCATAAAAATCTGCCATGAAAACGTTGTGAAAGCAACATCACTCCAGAGTCGAAAACGACTGGTGCTTGCACAGGGGACTACCTTTACCTTTTAAAAAATGTTCTCATTGGTTCTTACCCCGGATGTTCAGATAAAGAAATCACAGAATCTTCTGAAAGGGACTAACTCTCAAACAACTATTACCTGTGCAAAATTCTTTGCAGCTGCTTATAGAATACGCCAGAGATCCACAGCAACAAGTCGATTTGCTTTATTTCAGGGCGAAATACAATTTTTTAATCTAGTTTTATATTACCCCCCTTGATTGATACCTCTTTGTTTTATTCTGATCTATGATAATTAATATATTGATTGATTGATTGATTCTCATTGGTTCAAGCTGTTTTCAGAAGAACACAATATAGCTTCCTGTATTACATTCTAAAACCTCAAACCAGTCTTTATGGACGTCTGTTTTCAAGCCACGCTAACTGGTCAACACACCCAAATACCTGCGGCAAATATTTTATATATCTGTGGAACTTCCGAACTCGAGGCTCTCTCACATTATGTTCTCTACTGCCTCCTCTACTGTGACTATATAATGAGATATAAATTTCTCATGCTTTTTTTTAACCCACTTCCAGGCCAGGC
Source organism: Heteronotia binoei (assembly GCF_032191835.1). NCBI lineage: Eukaryota > Metazoa > Chordata > Lepidosauria > Squamata > Gekkonidae > Heteronotia > Heteronotia binoei. The sequence continues at coordinate 13,038,612 of NC_083231.1, forward strand.
ATGGAGAAAGTAACTTATTTTCTGACCCAGCTCCCTCATGTAACTCACATGGTTTCTTCTTTATACATCAATAGCGAAGAAAATCTAGATCAAGTTATGTCTGACTAAAGCAGTATATTGTTCAAACTCATTGTAGTTTTGTTTTACGGGAAGAAAGTTCAAATGTTATTGTTCTTTTAATTAAAAAAAATATGTTTGGGAGGGTCTGCTTGGTTTTTGCATCACTTCGTATTTTCCTTCCTTTCAATTTTTTTGTTATTTCTTATGTTCCGATTGCAAAGCCCTGGGCTATTAGCCATAAATAAACCATGTGCTAAAGCAACCGTATTCCCAGCATCCTTGGGGCTCTTCAAAAGCTTATCAGGGATACCTACCTAAAAAATGAAAGACAGCTTTCGCACCAGCCTCTCCAAGTAGCTTTGGGCAAGGACTGGTTGATTCCAGATTACGCTCTCAGCTCTCAAGGAATGCGAGATAAAACCCAGCAGGACCACACAGAATACGCCTGGAATCATCTGCATAGACAAGTCAATGCCGGAAAAAAAATTCCTTGACGGTGGAAATTTTGAAAGCAGTGCAACAGATCATACCGTTTCTGAATTCTGACAGCATAATAGTTTTGATCAGCCATACTGTTTTCTCTCTATGCAGTTTTCCATCGCAATGTAAACACCTCTCCCCTTAAGCTAGAATTCAAATTATTTGAATAACTTGGCCATTTCCCAGGCTCCATAAATACACTAAACCACCTGACGAGAATAGGAGAAACTTACAGAATTATCTTGCCAACTCAAATTAGCACCAGAAAAATCTGGAAAACGGAACAACACCCATGTACAAGTCTGACAAGGATTAATTAAGATGGAGTGCTTCACTCAGGAAGGAGAAGGCCAGAAACAATGGAAACAGGAGAGCAGACACCTCAGGATTTCTAACAGACCCCTGGAGACGTAAATGTAACAATTAAAGGAAGTGAATAATTGATAATGAGACTAAATGGAATCATAATTAGATGCAGTCCCTGAAACGTGGAGAAAGAGGGAAAATATTTCATTATTGGGAGATATAAAACATTCATCTATTTACCAGGGAGAATTCAATCAGCCACCTAGCAACTTCCTGAGTGCTGTTTTGATCAATCAGAAAGCTAACGCCATAGGCTACCTAGTAGCTAAAATGTTTATTTATTTTATCAAATTTATATACCCCAAGCAGGCTCAGGATGGATAAAAAAGGTAAAGGTAGTCCCCTGTGCAAGCACCAGTCATTTTCGACTCTGGGGTGATGTTGCTCCCCTGCTTCTGTTTTTTTTGGGGAGCGGGGAAAGAGGCTGGAAATCCTGGGGTCCCCCGCCAGGGCGGGAGGGTTGGGAAGCCTATGTTCAACACATGGAATTCACTGCCACAGGAGGGGGTGGAGGCTACAAGCATAGACAGTTCAAGAGGGTAAAACGAGATGGAAGAAAACCATACAAACTTATAAAGGTAAAGGTAGTCGCCTGAGCAAACACCAGTCATTTTTGACTCTGAGGTGACGTCGCATCACGACGTTTTCACGGCAGACGTTTTTACGGGGTGGTTTGCCATTGCCTTCCCCAGTCATCTTCACTCCCCCCCCCCCCGCAGCAAGCTGGGTACTCATTTTACCGACCTCAGAAGGATGGAAGGCTGAGTTAACCATGAGCCAGCTACCTGAACCCAGCTTCCGCCAGGATCGAACTCAGGTCGTGAGCAGAGCTTAGGACTGCAGTACTGCAGCTTTACTACTCTGCGCCACAAAACCACAAACTTATTGTTGTTGTCGTTCAGTCGCACAGTCGAGTCTGGCTCTTTGCAACCCCATGGACAAAGTCACACCAGGCCCTCCTGTCTTCCACCACCCTCCGAAGTCTGCTCAAATTCGTGTTAGTTACATCCGTAACGCAGTCCAGAGGGTTAAAAAGCAAATGAGCATATAACAGGATGATGACATTTTGAGACAAAACAGGAACAAAAGCCAAGTGCACAGGGTCAACACCCATATAGATCCATTTGGAGGACAAACAGTCATTATTAAAGAATATAAACTACCACATCTTCATTTACTGCGGGAGCACTAGCCAACATTTTAGAAGGCATACAGTTCGTCACAGGTGAAACAGAGACCATGTTTTAACAGGAACAGACATGGTTAAGTGGAGAGTTGGTGCCTGGGTGGAAACGATTGTTTTAAAGCAGCTAGCAGATCTGAAACCTGGAAAACAGGAAATCGTATCTGAAAAAGTGGCCGTAAGCTCCAGCTGCACGGTGGGTCTTTAATTCGTGGGTGGAACCCCCTTCTCCGCTCACTCTATAAAGCGGAATGGCACAGCGGTAGCAGCTTCCTAACTACATCTGGCATAACTTCTTAGAATTAAGGCATTATTTCGGGGGATTGCCATTTGATTTTTATGAGTTCGTGAAACTCTACCAAAGGAAGAAAAGAAAGGTCACAGGGACGGAGTAGGTGCGAGCGAGTTAATAGGAAGAAAGTGTGAATTTTACTGAAATTTGATACCACGGCTGGGGGTTAAGCAGCTGATGGTGACAGATCAAACAAATTGAATTTGCTCCATTCATTCCGAATAGCTGTAACGCAAATCAACCGAAAACAAACACACACACACAAAAAAAACCCACCGATACTTCAACAAGTTGAACAATGTTCAGGAAAACAGAGTGGAACACAAGAACTGTAGTGAATTCATGCCAAAGCGTGAGAGACCGTTAGACTCATGGATTCCAGCAGGCCCCGATCAATGTAACAAATCTATGTTACAAAATACACCATCATCTCTGTTCCACATCCTATTGTAACAATAATCCATTTTCAGCTGTCTTCCCCCTGCCTGGAGAGCCAGTTTGGTGTAGTGGTTAAGTGTGCGGTCTCTTATCGGGGAGAACCGGGTTTGATTCCCCACTCCTCCACTTGCACCTGCTGGCATGGCCTTGGGTCAGTCATAGCTCTGGCAGGGGTTGTCCTTGAAAGGGCAGCTGCTGTGAGAGCCCTCTCCAGCCCCACCCACCTCACAGGGTGTCTGTTGTGGGGGAGGAAGGGAAAGGAGATTGTGAGCCGCTCTGAGACTCTTCGGAGTGGAGGGCAGGATATAAATCCAATATCTTCTTCTTCTTCTTCTTCTGCCTTCTAAGATTGCGAAAGCAGCATAGGGTGCAGCCATTCACAGCTCTCTTTTGAGTACTGGGTGTATTTCCAGTTTTGCTCATGGAAAAATATCAGTACAATCCTGTGCAGAGTTCAGTCTAAGCCAAATAACTTCAGCTGGCTTAGATTGGAGTGATTTGTATAGGACTGCGATTTGCAACATTAGGAATTTACTTTCAATGAATATGCCAAATAGTGCAATTTCATATATTCGAGAGCATCCAACGAAACTGGTGTATTTGGGCACCACAGTTTTAGGCACCATATTTTAAGAAGGATATAGACAAGCTAGAACGGGTCTAGAGAAGGGCGACAAAGGTGGTGAGGGGTCTGGAGACCAAGTCCTAGGAAGAAAGGTTGAAGGAGCTGGGCATGTTTAGCCTGGAGAGGAGGCGGCTGAGAGGTGATATGATCACCATCTTCAGGTCCTTGAAGGGTTGTCATATGGTGTGGAATTGTTTTCTGTGGCCCCAGAGGGTAGGACCAGAACCAATGGGTTGAAATTAAATCAAAAGAGTTTCCGGCTCAATATTAGGAAGAACTTCCTGACTGTTAGAGCGGTTCCTCAGTGAAACAGGTTTCCTCAGGAAGTGGTGGTCTCTCCTTCCTTGGAGGTTTTTAAACAAAGGCTAGATGGCCATCTGACCGCAATGAAGATCCTGTGAATTTAGGGGGAGGTATTCATGAGTTTCCTGCATTGTGCAGGGGGCTGGACTAGATGACTGTGGAGGTACCTTCCAACTCTATGATTCTATGGTGGGCAGTAAGTTTAGGATGGACAAAACAAAATACTACTTTTCACAGAGGGTGATTAAAATGTGTAATTTGCTGCCAGTGGATGTAGTGATGGCGACATAAATCAGCAGCTTTAAAATGGGATTAGATAGATTCACAGAGGATAAGTCTATCAAAGGCTACGAGCCATGGTGACTGCGGGGAACCTCAACATTCAGAGGCACTGAACCTCCGAATCCTAGGGCCAGGAAGGAACATCAGGAGAAGGCTTTGGCCTCTGTGTCCTGTCATCTAGAGGAACTGGTTGGCCACTGTGTGAGACAGGATGCTGCACTACATGGATCTCTGGTCAGATCCAGCAGGGCTCTTCTTATGATACATGTTAGGCGTTCACTCCCATGTCCTATACTGCATGGTTATATTTCTTTTCTTTCTCCCCCCCTTTTCTGTACTCTGCAATCCACCTTGAATTTCAATAAGAAAAGTGAGCTATAAATAAGCTAAATAAAACGTATAGGTATATGGGAAAGTAAATATTGCATATATTACGATCTCCCTGCAAAACTTCCATTTAACAAAAAAAGAAGAAGGAGAATGGGTTTCCAAAGGCTTCAAATTTTCTGGAAATTGCATGTCTCTCACTAGAGCCCATTTCGTCAGATGTACAGCATAATGCCCCAATCCACATATATACACATGTACACAGAGTAGGGAAAATACTAAAAGGCAAAAAAATACAAGCAGTACAGGCAGTGACATCTTTGTGCAAAACTTAAAGGCAGGGCTTTTTTTGAGCAGGAATGCACAGGAACGCAGTTCCAGCTGGTTTGGCTTCAGGGGGTGTGGCCTAATATGCAAAGGAGTTCCTGCTGAGGTTTTTCTGCAAAAAAAACCTGAGTGAAACAATGGCGATATCAGGGGGTGTGACCTAATATGCAAAGGAGTTCCTGCTGGGCTTTTTCTTCAAAAAAGCCCTGTGTGGAACAATGGTGATGCCAGGATGTGTGTGGCCTAAGATGCAAATGAGTTCCTGCTGGGCTATTTCTACAAAAAAAGCCCTCCTTAAAGGGATGTAAGATAAGCACTGCAACTGTGCACTAGACCTATAATTGAAAGTGACACAACCTAACAAGACTGAATTTTGCATGCTGTTAACTCGGATTAAGATACCTCTACTCCCATATAAAAAAATAACCCCATAGGCTCTTTTATTTTCATACCTTTTTGAACTTTCCCATGTCAAATTTTTCCCACCCAAACCAACATGTTTTACAGTTCCCCCCCTTCATAGCACAACAATATATAAATGTAAACAGCAACAAATAAACCTATTGATAAATTCTACTCCAGCTATTTTAAGCTGGAGTCTGTTTGAAGTTCCATTGTTAAAAAAAATATGCAAACAGGGAGCAGAAACAAGGACCCTGGTTCCACCCCAACCTATGTGCATACAACTTACATGCAAGTAAGCACTGTGCATAGTACATGTGGCCAGGCCTCGGATTCAGCGGGAGCTCACATGAGCACAGCTCCTGAACCCTTTTGAGAGTTCCACCTCCTCCTTCCCACCTTATCCACTGAACAGTAGTTGCAGCTGCATAACAATCCCTGGATGAGCTCCACCACCTATTTTTCTACAGAACGACCCCTGCATGTGGCAAATGTGCATGGAGGCAAGTCAGCACACTTGCTTCCCCCCCCCCCTCTAAGTGTTAGTCCTGTACACCAATATGTCACGACAATTTTTGTCTTGGGAGACTGAGACTTCCTGGGCAAGCATCTGAGTGCTGCCATTTTTTATGTCTAATTTCTGTCCATTTATCCTTCCACACTGAGACTGGCCCATTTGTCTTTATCTAGCCAGCAGGAAGCCATCCTTGCAGATAATCGAATATATCATATTGGAGGACGTGTAAGTAAATGAGACTCTGCTGGTATGGCTGACATTATTAGGGCCATATTAGTGTTGTCTGAGTTCACATCTGGGTTTCTTTGCGGGTTCCCAATGATTGATTGAAACTTTAATCTCTCTATTTAAAAATTTCAGTTTTAATGATGGCATGAACATATGGGGCGATTCAGAGTACTCCATTACTGGCATGCGCTAACAACCAGCGGCAAAGCTAGTTTCTTGCAGCCATTTTAGTTAGGTTAGCTTTATCCCAAGTAGTAGATAAAAGCTGCTAGCAGACTGGCATTTTGGGCCGACTCAGAGACGCCTCTGAAATTGGATAAAAAAATCCCTCCGGACGGCAACATCTGCCGTCCTCCCGGCCGCTCCACTTGGCTCGCCAAGTCATTTCTGGCTCCCCCCCCCCTTTCTTTTACAGAAACCATCCAGAGTGCTTGAGTACTTGATCTGTAGAGGAAACAATTTAGGAATCCTGCTTCTGAGGCATCTCCCCATCTGGAGGCACCCAGCTGCCTCAGGGACAGGATGGGGCCACCTTGCCGGGGACCATCTGGGGATTGATTCGGGATACCTCCCATCCACCCCAGAATGCCCGTCTGCTATCAGCCAAATTGTCCTGCTTTGCATGCAGACATGGAATAAGGCATCTTCAGTAGCGAATTAAAAAGGGCCACGTTTGTTTATTCCATTTATTTACATTAATCAAAGAGAATCTGCGGTACCTGCAGGCCAAACCTAGATGCAGTGAAGGACATTGGTGGGATGCAGAATATCAGGTCCTCTTGTTTGCAAATACCTAGATTTATAGGCAAGACCACCCAGTTCGGGGTCTTGGGCACATACGTACAGTTCATGTTTCCCCTTGCCAAGCCTTCAGGAAGCTTTCTTTGCCTACACACTTAATAGCATTCTGGAACAAATATAACCTTTACTGCTGAATATTCGCTGTACTGCCTTTTGTAATGCAGAAGACTTCAAGTGCGCAGGGAACAAGTCCATTCTGTACCTTTCACTATTACCTGGCTGTCATAAACCCTTCACTGCAGGCAGTGATTTCTGTCGCTGGTTACATTTTCCCCCCTGGATTTAACATGCATTATTTCACCTTGCCAACCATTAATTGGGTTCAAACAGCTTCTGTAAATTAGACATTTAAAAAAATGCCAAAAAGGTGGCAGAGCAGCTTTTAAACTAATCCTGGGAGAAGCTGACAGGAACTAGGGAGCCTCCATTTGGGACAAGTCCAAAGAGAAGACAGCATAAATACCCAGGGTAGTATTGATAAATGTGTAACAGAATTTGGAAGTGAGGGCATGATGGCAACTGAGGGCCATATGAGAACCAAGGGAGGTGAGGTTTACTGGAGAAGGAAATGAACGACCAATCAATGTATTTATTACGATCACAGATCAGAATAAAACAAAGAGGAATCAATCGAGGGAAATAATATAAAACTAGAAAAGAATTCTGTTTCGCCCTGAAATGAAACAAATCAGCTTGTCGCTGTGGATCTCTGGCGTATTCTATAAGCAGCCGTGAAGAGAAGGAAACACATTATGGGTGTCTAATGCAATGCTAGAAGCCTCCAAGTTAGGATGGGGGAATTGGAGTGCTTGGTGTTCAATGACACTTTAGATACAGTGGGTATCTCAGAAATATGGCAAAATGGGGGAAATCTATGAGATACATCTCATTCTGAACTGTCTTTTCCATACAGAGGCAAGGTACAGACTTCTGCTGAACCATCTAATGCTAGCTAAATCTTTAAATCAGGCCCAAGTCATTTACTTCCTCTTAGGGGATGGGAGTGATCAACTTTCTCTGGATCTTGCTAAGTTTCTATATGTTACCGACCTTGACAGGAAGAAATTTAATGCTGTTTGTATTTGAAAGAAGATGCCCTTAGTTATGTGTTGCCAACGTCAGATAATTTTATTACTATTTTGTTGGTTGTACATAGTTTTATATTGTTATGTTATATTTTAGCTTGGTGTTGTGTTGTACTGTTATTGATGAGTTGTGTTGTTGTTGTTGATTGGCCTAGAGCCGCAATAAACTGACTGACTGACTGATCTATGAGATACAGTCTTTCTTGTGTATAAGCTCTATAGGAAGGACACAGAGGGATGGGTTGGTGGTGGTGTTGCACTGTATATCAAAGAAGGCATAGAATCAAATGTTAGAAAAACATCAGAGGAATTAACTCCACAACAGAAGAGATATGGGTGGAAATACTGAGCTCTAAGGGTTACTTAAAAGTGGAGGTGTACTACTGCCCACCTGATGGAACCCCTACAGGTTGATCTTGGGATGGAGAAGGAAATCGGGTACTTTACACAGAGAGTGATTAAAATGTGGACGTAGCGATGGCCACAGGAATAAACTGCTTGGAAAGGGGATTAGATAGATTCACGGAGGATAAGTCTATCAATAGCTACTAGCCACTGTGACGGAGGGGAACCTCCACATCCAGACGCACTACACCTCTAAATTCCAGGGCCAGGAAGCAACATTAGAAGAAGGCCTCGGTCTCTATGCCCTGCTGTTGGCCATCTAGAGGAACAGGTTAGCCACTGTGCGAGACATGATGCTGTAGTAGCTGGACTATCGGTCTGATCCAGTAGAGCTCTTCTTGTATTCTTGAGGTGTGGAAGGAAACAAATAAACATTTGTTCAAGAAACAGTCTTTAGAAGCAAATGTAGATGAGAATGAGTACAAGAGCTAGATTAAAGCCATTTAATACAGTGCTGTAATAGATTTGGATAGGCATTTAAAATCTCACTGATTTATGCGTGTACCAGTTGCCTCGGTCATTAACATTTGGCACACTGTTATAGTGCAGTATTCTACTGGTTCATAAATGAGAAATTAGATTATCAATTATGGAAAAAATGCTGATGGAAATTCTCCTACATCCGCATGTTTCCCACGCTACTTTCTTTGAGATCTTAGTTTAACTTTTGACATCACACGTTAAGAAACGTGGACATCTGAATTCTTGGGGATGAAGGAATAGTGAAAAACTAAAAGGAATTTCTTTCCTCTTATAAAAGATGATGCTTTGTCTATGGAGAACCTGCAAATACAGTTCCTAAGGCAGTCATAAATAAATCTGTCTGTAAACCAGCGATGCCTTCAGTTTCATGTGGCACCCCACTGGGCCCTTTGCCTTTTGAGACTGACCCAGCTTTTCTCCACATGAATCATACCTAAGTGTGTTGCAATCCACATTCACTTAAAAGGTGTGTGTCATGTACCTTATGTTTCTTTGGACACGTGTCCTGTAATGCTGCCATCTCCCCACTTCTGCTATCTTACCTATTTTCCAATTCCCACCCGTATTTCCTTCCCCACTTCCAACCACTCAATGGTGCAGAGTCCAAACTAATAACAGAAATGGACATTCTCCATTCTCTTCTCCCCCCCCCCCCGCCCCATCCCCGCAAATGTCTCTCACTATATATAAGTCTGAAAATTACCTTTAGGCATTTTCAGGGGTGGAATTCTAGCAGGAGCTCCTTTGCATATTAGGCCACACACCCCTGATGTAGCCAATCCTCCAAAAGCTTACAAGGCTCTTTTTTGTAAGCTCTTGGAGGATTGGCTACATCAGGAGTGTGTAGCCTAATATGCAAAGGAGCTCTACTAGAATTCCACCCCTGGATATTTTAATTATGTAGCTGCTTCTTTTTTGTTAAAAAATAGCTTCTTTAATATTAAAAAACAGCCACAATCAATGCATGGAAGAAAAATGTATGGATTTATCAGCAGCAGAGAACAGTAGAGAAGTGTCAAACATCAACTAGGGACAATCCAAAGTCAAAGAACAGCCAGAACTGCGTTCTTGTGTGTTCCAGCTCAAAAAAAAAAAAAAGTCCTCTTTCTGTCCAGGGTAATGCCAAGGTACTTAGGTGTATTTAGGGTTGCAAAGTCCCCGTCGGCCTCCAACGGACTTTTTCCGCATGTGTAATGCACACGCGGTGCGATAATGTCACCCAGAAGTGATGTCATCACGCCAACGACACACTTCAGCCACTCCAGGCATTTCTAGGAAATCTCTATAGTTTTCCCGGACTCTCTAGCAATTTGGGAAGGGAAAACTCTATGCTGCCTACTGTACCATAGAGTTTTCCCTCACAAATTGCTAGAGCATCCTATGTTTTCCTGGAAACTATGTTTTCCCGGAAATGCTTAGAGCGGCTGGCACGCTGCAGCGCAATGCCATCATGTCCTGGTGAGGTCATCACACCGGTGATGTCGGGGAAGGTTCCCCCTGCCAGCCCAATGTGGGCTGGAGCTTTGGGAACCTCCAGGATGGGAGAACCCCTGCCCGGTCCAGGGGCTCGGCAGCCCTAGGTGTATAATTGTGTGTAAGTTGGGTGCCATTCACAGTGGGCATGATTATTATGAGCCAGTTTGGTGTAGTGGTTAAGTATGCCGACTCTTATCTGGGAGAACCGGGTTTGATTCCCCACTCCTCCACTTGCACCTGCTGGAATGGCCTTGGGTCAGCCATAGCTCTGGCAGAGGTTGTCCTTGAAAGGGCAGCTGCTGTGAGAGCCCTCTCCAGCCCCACCCACCTCACAGGGTGTCTGTTGTGGGGGAGGAAGGTAAAGGAGATTGTGAGCTGCTCTGAGACTCTTCGGAGTGGAGGGCGGGATATAAATCCAATATCTTCTTCTTCTTCTTCTTCTATTATTGAGATGGAAACAATAACATTAATTATGCAAACTCTTCTTGATTGTTATGCATCCACACAATAAGAATATGCACACTCAATCTAGCACTGCAATTTAATTTGCCTGGGTAGTGAGACATAAACAGCAGTTCACAAATGGTTGCCAGTGGAAACCATTAACAATAATACTGATCAGTATGAGGGAAATCCTCTGTGTCTACTCTGCCAAGGAACAACATTTTTAAAGCCACCTGTAACACTGGGATGTGGATTGTACTAAATTCAAAATGGCACCAGGCTAGTGGTGGCAAACCTTAAGACTATCGTGGGTTGAACAAGAACCCCTGCTTTAGACACACACTGCCACCTGCTGCCCTTTACCTGTAAAATGCACCCAACGGTAGCACATAAAGAAAAGCTGCAGCTACTATTTGAAGCAGAAAGGCCAAACTTCAATGGCTATGGTAGAAAATTATTGGTATGAAGTCCAATCAAAATCTGCCGATATAAAGTCAAAGCGTTTTTTTTTGTTTTTTTTTTGCTTTCTAGGGATTTTTTGTAAATGGGGTCAGGGTCATTTTGTAGAAAAAGATGTGCTGAAGCTCATTAGCGCAACTTATTTGCATAACTCATTTGCATATGCCACACACCCCTGATATCACCGAAGGTGTACAAAATGATATCAGCTCAGCATCTACCTTAAAATGTTTCTTGAATTACAATTGTCGTAAGAAAACCTTACCCCAGTCCCAGCATACTTTTAAAATTACTTTCTCCTGCGTGGCCACAGTGGCATGAGGAAGATTTCCATCTGTCTGCTTGATATGTTTTGCTTATTTTCCCATTTTTTTTTGGTGGGGAAAAATATTAGAAAGTTTGTTAAATCTTACGAGTTCAGCAAAATTCTCACAGAGGGTTTGAACAATGGTGCACAGAAGCAAGTATTTTTGGGGGGGAGAGGATAAGAATGAAAGAGCACAATAAAATTTAAAGGTTCTGGAGCTCTGCTCCAGTGAGCTGCTGCCCAAAACGAGGTCTGAATGGGGTAGACAAAGCAACTGTTGACATATCCCATTTTCAGTGCTTTAGAATGGAAAAGTATATTTTAATTGGGATCTTTACCCTTGATTGCTACCCTGTCCTTTCTTTCCTTCCTCCTGACAGGGTGATGCAATTCATAAAATATTACAATCTAATTCTGCCACGGACAATAGGAGCGAATTTGCATTCTTTTCAGTGATTTATTATGGAGTAGTTTGTGGGCATTAGTGGCGTTTTCACTCCACTTCCCTCTGCCCCGTTTTTCTTAAGCAGACTTAAGTCTCGGTAATGGTCTGCTGAGAGCTTTTGCTGAGTTGCGCTGGATGAAATGCCTGGCGCAGGGTATTGAAGCTTTGTGCTCTGCACCTGCACAGGGCCCCAGACTTTCCGAAGGCCGGGCGGGTTCAAGCGATTGTGTTACTGAAGTCAGTCATCTGTATCAGAATCACAGCAGACTTCTTCATGCTATGGTCTCTCTCGCTCTCTTTTTGTTGTTAATTAAGACAGTACCCAAAAAGAAGTTACTTATTCAGTCATGAGGGCTGAATACTCCCAGTGGGCAGCCTTTTCACAATTCAATTTCCCTGATGGGATCCAAAGAGGAAGTGAAACAACAAATTGTGCTCCTGATGATCTAAGCAGAAGCTGCTATTCCGTGGGGAGGCCCCTGCTAGATCAATTAGTTTATCACGCTAACAGAATAGCGGCCCAAGAAACCGAGGCTCAAAAAGGTGAAGCCCGAAAAGCTGCTCTGAAGATTGTCTCCAGTTCTTATTGTTTAGAAACGGCTTTTATTCCGTAAAGAGCAGGTCGAGAGAGAGTATACAAAAGCAGGAAGAAAGGGTAAAAAATGTTAACTGAGAATGAACCAATGAATGCATTCACAAGCCTTGCCTGGAATTAGTTCATGTTTACAGATTCCCCCTGCTGTTGGACAAAAGCATTCTTTACCTGGCAATGTGAAGAAGTCACATACATAGGGACCTCATTCACCCGAATAAAAACCGAATGTGAAGATACTTCCCCAAGAAATGGAATGTATTCTTTTTGTAAAAGGGGGAAAACAGAAAAGGCCACACACCTGCATTAGAAAAGCAGTCTGCATTAGAAGAGCCACTAGCACTCTAACAAACAGTAAACCAAGCTGTACTTCTTCAGGAATACAGAGGAGGGCTCACTCATTACACAGTGGAATAATTTTTAGGATAGCTGAAGGATGTCTGCAGTGGGGGCTAGGAATTGTACATCAGCGTTTGAAGAATCCAGGCTGCACTAGAAGAAGAGTTGGTTTTTATACCCTGCTTTTCCTTTCCCTAAGAGCCCTGTGGTGCAGAGTGGTAAAGCTGCAGTATTGCGGTCGGAACCCTCTGCTCATGACCTGAGTTCGATCCCCAGTGGAAGCTGGTTCAGATAGCCGGTTCGAGGCTGACTCAGCCTTCCATCCTTCCGAGGTCGGTAAAATTAGTACCCAGCTTGCTGGGGGAAAAGTGTAATGACCGGGGAAGGCAATGGCAAACCACCCCGTAAAAAGGTCTTCCATGAAAACGTTGTAAAAGCAACATCACCCCAGAGTCGGAAACGACTGCTGCTTGCACAGGGGGCCTTTCCTTTCCCTACCCTAAGTTGCCTCAAAGCCTTTCCCTTCCACTCCCCTCAACAGGCACCTTGTGAGGAAAGATGGGGCTGAGAGAGTTCTGAGAGAATTGTGATTTGGCCTAAGGTCACCCAGCAGGTGTCAAGTCAGCTGGATTCAATAACGAGTCCTTGGTTGAAAACAAGCTTCTAGTTTATTGAAAGCCGAAAAGTAGACCATGATAACAACTGAAGGACTAAGGTACCAAACATGAACCAAGCATTTTTAAGGCGTAGATCAAAGGATTCCTACGGGCGGGGTATACTAAACAACAGGTTTTCACACTAGGATGTTAATCTCTCATTCTCACACCAAAGCCGCGGCGCTCTGTACTCCCACAGCCCTTTTGGTCTGAGAAGGCTCCAACATCTCATTCCCATATCAGCGTTTCAAAGTAAACTACCCAACAAAGGCATAGCTAGGAGGAGGGGGGGGGGGGGAAGGAGAGTTAGCTAGCAGCATTCGGTGTTCAGTATGGACCCAGAATCCCTTGCTTCTGAACCAGAGTTAGAAAATATATTCCCAAAAATACAGCAGACTTGACAGCAGGCTTCATGTGCAGGAGTGGAAATCAACCCAGTTCTCCAGGTTAGAGTCTGATGCTCTTAACCATTACACTGTGCTGGCTAATTATTATAGAAAGATGTTTGGCCACATGGGAAGATCAACACTCTCCAGGCAATTTCACTGTAGAAAGAAAAGCTGGAATTTGATGCGAAGGCTCATAAAATGTGGGAAACAAAGTTGTTGTCTCTTCTTTTATTTATTTATTTTATTTATTTATTTTATGATTTATGTCCCGCCCTTCCCACCAAGTGGCTCAGGGCGGCTTACAGCATAAAATCCCACATAATTAAGTTTAGGTATTTAATACAGTTAAAATATTTAAAACATTTAAAACATTAAGAGCAACAGAAGTCTAATAGAACCACACTTTTCTAATGACTCCCTCCCCCCCCCCCCCAATTTTATTTAATGGAAAAACCGTAAAATTTTCAGGAACACTGAAAAAATGCTATGCAATATTGTTAGAAATGAATGAATTTTCTTTCTTTATTTAAAATGTGTAGCATGGGAAATTTTAGGCAAGACAGTTTAACAACAGTGTTAGTGCTGCTAAGCACACTGCAGACATACATAACATCGTCAGTAATATGTTAACTATTGAAATACAAATAATTTTGGCAATCATGGTGTTTGATGATAACACATAATCCAATACCTTGTGGTTTCCAACTTTATAAAGTTTAAGTGGCGACCCAATTACGTTGGTGGTCCTCTTCTGAATCTGAAAGATTGCTTCTGATCAAATATACTTTTCTTTGTTTACCGCAGAGTTTGTTTCCTAATTTCAATTATTCCCCACACCCTACAGATGGCAAAAACTAAGATAGAAGTACTGTGCAACAGTTTGCAGACTCTCTTAAGTATTGGGATCTACTTGTAGAAAACTAGCACTGACATCCTAAGAAGAGTTTCACCCTTCCAAGCTCACTGTGTTAACTCTGCACTGGATTTCACTGCCACCAATTTCCTACTCGCCTTACGCAGCTCTCAAGTTCCTTTTCTCAGCAGGGCTCCCCTCCGATTTCACACTATCTGCCCCGGGGGCTACAGCTAGCGTCAGCTTTTTCGCACCGCAAAAAGAAAAAAAAAAGCCAACGCTACCTGCAGCCCCGGGGCAGATAGTGCGAAATCGGAGAAAAGCCCCGCTGCGAAGAGGAGCTTGAGAGCGGCGTAAGGCAAGTGGGAAATCGGTCTGCAAGTTTTTTCCATCGATTTGCCTTGCAAAAATGCAGATTTTTCTCTGGTCATAGGAACAATGTTTAAGCTGCAGAGTTTTGTGAGCAAATATTCTACTTTGTGAGCTACTGGCATTAAAGTTGTGAGCTACTGGCATTCAAGTTGTGAGCATCAATTAGTTTGAGCATCAGTTAGTTTGCTCTGGGGTCATCCTTCCTAAGCTAAGACAAAAATGTGTGAGTTGGAGGCTAAAAATCTGTGAGCTAGCTCATGCTAACTCAGAGGGGACACTGCATAGGAGCATTACTCCTTGCCCTTAGTCCCTGGCTTTCCCCCCAAAAGTTAGCTGCTTTTATTGTTCTGCCGAAGCTCTATAAAACATATAAACATACTTCCATAGGTATGTCAAATAGTATAATTTTAGATGCTGAGTTATAACTTTATCTTATTAAAGCAGACGGAATGAAGTATTGCATGTATTTCAATTTTTCTACCAAATGAGGCGGGGTATCCCTGCCCCATAGCTCCAACATTTCTGGAAACTTTAGAACTCCATTGAAGATGTGATTACTAGAAAAAAATTGAACACAGGATGTTTAGGAATGCCTTACACAAAACATATGCCACCATGTCTCCCTGATAAGATTAACTAGCAAGCACTACGGCCAGCCGGGACTGAGCCATGACACATATATTGGTACTGATGGATTTAGAAACATTTTTTGCATACCCAATCGTCAGATCAAGAGAAGGAAGAATTTCCAGGAATCTGTCTATGCTTGTGAAGGGAAGGGAAGGAAGGAAAGGTCCCCTGTGCAAGCACCAGTTGTTTCCAACTCTGGGGTGACGTTGCTTTCGCAACGTTTTCACGGCAGACTTTTTACAGGGTGGTTTGCCATTGCCTTTCCCATTGCCTTTCTACACTTTCCCTCCAGCAAGCTGGGGACTCATTTTACCGACCTCGGAAGGATGGAAGGCTGAGTCAACCTGGAGCCGTCTACCTGAAAACTCAGCTTCCACCGGGGATTGAACTCAGGTCGTGAGCAGAGCTTAGGACTGCAGTACTGCAGCTTTAACACTCTGCATCACGGGGCGCTAATATGCTTACATAAATAAAGTATGTTTTAGATATTCAGTGCAATTATTATTGCTTTTCCTTCTTTTAATACAATAAAAGTATCCTAAAATTCTATTAAAAGAAGTACTTATTACCAAAACAATGTGGTTGCAATATTTCTCTAATAAGCTATATGTCAGAACATAATATTGTTCCAAAGTCACACTATTATAGAAGCCTATTATACTTTTGAATATATTTTTGAAACTGCGTAACTATTCCTATTTTTCTTTATATCGTATAAGTTTTGATTCAGTATTATTTCTTACTGCTTAATATATATATGTATAACTTGTTTGGATTATAAATAAAATGTATTCTTTTTTTAAAAAGTACTTATGAAAAGTTGAATTCATGAGCTAAAACATACTTTTGCATTGCATTGTTGTTACAACTGTGGGGGGGAAATGTTATTTTGTGCTTCAATAAAATCCCAGTTCATCATCATGAAACACAAGGATTACTAAGAATAAATGTGGCACAATCGTGACAGTTTAGGGCCACATCTTCCATTCTAGACATGACAATGTTACAAAAAAAAAAAGGAAGAATTTGATCTTTCTTTCCCTCCAAATTCCAAACTTCAAGGTTCCTGACGGATATGTCTAATTACAGGCTCCGAGAATTCAAAGTAGGTACAGTTGTTTGGTTTGCCTATATTCTTCTAGTCTTTAAAGATTTTCAAAACTCCTCATTCACAATTTGTGTGATCAGCCAGGAACGAGCCCTTTAGAAGCGTCCTCTTGGTATAAAGCACGAATGACAAGGCCTGAAAACAGGCTTTTCATTATTAATTTGGTTTCCGCTTCTTCCTATTCAGATTAATGTCCATACATAAAATTACAAGGGTTAAAGGGAAAATACCTTCTGGTCTGCGTTTCTACACAGCATGCGGCTCATCTCACATGCACATAGTCACCTGAGTGCTATTTCCTACGCAACCAACTTTTCTACTATGCACTCATTCTCTCAAAATTATAGATTCATGGGACATTTTGGTTTGCACTGCGCTAGGGTTGCGCCAGGTCCAACTCAAGAAATATCCGGGGACTTTGGGGGTGGAGCCAAGAGAAAGTGAGTGACAAGCGTGATCGAACTCTGAAGGGAGTTCTGGCAATCACATTTAAAGGAACCACGTGCCTTTTAAATGTCTTCCCTTCAGATGAAGGGAAGGATAGGGGCGCCTCTTTTGGGGGTTCATAGAATTGGACCCCCTGGTCCAATATTTTTGAGATTTGGGGGGGGGGTGGTTTGAAGAGAGGCACTGGATGCTATGCTGAAAATTTGGTCCCTTTACCTCAAAAAACACCCTCCCCCGCCAGAGCCCATGGATCAATTCTCCACTATATCCTATGGGAATGAGTCTCCACAGGGTATAATGGAGTGCCCAGCAGACATTTCTCTCCCCTCCCCTGCATTTTCTGATAACCCTGAAGCGGGGGGAGGGCCTCCAAACCAGGGGATCCCCTGCCCCCAGCTGGGGATTGGCAACCCTATACTGTGCAAGCACCAGTTGCTAACCAAATGGAGCCATGAAGTGCCAGTGGACAGATGATGTTGCCTCAGACAAGGTAGCCTTTTGATCAACTGAAACTGTACAGTTCTAATATGTAGAATCCATAGATAATCAAAGGGATTTCTAGGTGTGGTGGAGGAAAGTGCCCTCACATCATAGCTGACTTATGGCAACCCCAGATGGTTGGCAAGGCCGGAGACATTCAGAAGTGGACTGCTGTTGCCTGCCTCTGCCTCATGACCCTTGTATTCCTTGGTGCTTGCCTTTCCAAATGCTAGCCAGGGCCCACTCTACTTAGCTTCCAAGATCTGATGAGATTGGGATAACCTAGGCTATCTGGGTCAGAGCTTCTCCTAGGTGTGGAAGAAGAAGAGATTGGATTTATATCCCACCTTTCACTACATGAAGAAGTCCCATTGCGGCTTACAATCTCTTTCCCCTTCTCCTTCTCCACAACAGGCACCCATTGAGGTAGGTGGGGCTGAGAGAGCTCTTTTGAGAACTGCCCTTGAGAGAACAGCTCTGAGGGACTTAGGACTGACCCAGGGTCACTCCAGCAGTTGCATGTGGAGGACCGGGGAATCAAACCTGGTTCTCCCAGATAACAGTCCACATACTTAATCACTACATCAAACTGAACCACTGCTCAACCACTACACCAAACCCTCACAGGTGTATTATTTTAACACGACCATTCTAGTCCTTAACGTCAATTTACTGACATTTTACAAACTGTGAGAACTGGAAACTACAGCTTGGGGGGTCTTCCTGAAGCTAACCAATGATTTCATGGTCAAAGCTTGTTTATTAAGCGGCACCCCCTTCACTTCACTGAAAAAACTGGAAAAACGTATGGGAAAGACAAAATGTGGTCTTACGTACTGACAAATCTAACAAAAACTTTTTAAAAATCGTTGTAAGATACAAAAATAGATGGATGTTAATTTAGGAAAATAGAATACAATTAGGCTCAGCGATAATGGACGTAATTGGTTATAAATATCGGTATCCTATAAAATTGTAAACATTTAAAATAAACCCGGTTAGTCATAACAAGAATTATTTTCTGAGGCGGCAGCAGTCTCAACCCTGATTTTATTTATTTATTTATTTGCAGCTAGGGCAAGAAGAGATACTCTATACATGATAAAACTAAGGTTAGGGTCCTCAGAAAACAGCCTAGAATGTTTTCCTGGAGTACTCATGGAATCCCTATTGAACAGTGTTACTCCTTTAAATACTTGGGAGACATTAAATTGGAATTCCCACCTGGTCACTGAACAAGAACTGCAGATTTATAACCCGCCCTTCTCTCTGAATCAGAGACTCAGAGCGGCTCACAATCTCCTTCACCTTCCTCCCCCACAACAGACACCCTGTGAGGTGGGTGGGGCTGAGAGAGCTCTCACAACAGCTGCCCTTTCAAGGACAACCTCTGCCAGAGCTATGGCTGACCCATGGCCATGCTAGCAGGTGCAAGTGGGGGAGTGGGGAATCAAACCCGGTTCTCCCATTAAGAGTCCAGGCACTTAACCGCTACACCAAACTGGCTCTCAACATTATTAAATCTTGCACCAAAAAAATAATAGGGGCAATTTTGAGATTTTATTCTACCAAGAGTGCATTTCTTATAGATCCAGTGGTAAGACATGGCTATCCCCTATTTTCTTTCCTAGAGCGTTGGGACCTAGCAACGGTGATCCATGCGACGGTCACCTCAAGATTGGACTACTGTAACGCCCTCTGCATGGGGCTGCCTTTGTGCTGGACCCGGAGATTGCAGCTAGTGCAGAATGCGGCGGCCAGGCTGTTGCTGGGTCTCCCAAGGTGGGAGCATATACGGCCGGGGCTACGCGGACTGCACTGGCTGCCGATTGTATACCGGGTCCAGTACAAAGTGCTGGTCATTACCTTTAAAGCCCTATATGGCCGAGGACTGACCTACCTAAGGGACCGTCTCTCCCCGTATGAGCCCTAGAGAGCACTGAGGTCAGTAGGGAAAAACAAACTGACCATCCCTGGGCCAAAAGAAGTTAAACTTCAGAATACCCGAGCACGGGCCTTTTCTACTGCAGCCCCATACCTTTGGAATCAGCTCCCAGTGGAGGTGCGGGCCCTGCGGAGCCTTGATCAGTTCCGCAGGGCCTGCAAGACCACCCTCTTCAAGCTGGCGTTCATGAACTGCTGAATTATAGTTGCAACAAGGAAAATGCCAAAACGATCTGGTTCAGGGACCCTGCTATTATTATGCCAACTGACAGGGATAGCGTCAAACAACAAAGTTAATGTTAGATTTAGTAATGTTTTAATTAAGTATTGACGGGTTTTTAAATGTAATTTAATGTTTTTTATCTATTGTATTGTTTGCTTATGGATGTTGTTAGCCGCCCTGAGCCTGCTTCGGCGGGGGAGGGCGGGATACAAATAAAATTTTACTTACTTACTTACTTCTTTATGGTGTAGAGGTATGGGGCTGGAAAGAACATATAACCTCCAGCTTGCAATCGATTCAAAATGTATCTGTTAGATGACTTCTTGCTTTGCCTCAGGGGACCCCGGCAGCCCTAATGAGGGCAGAACTCGGTCTGACATCAGTTGGGGCCCACGTCCATCTTGCCTTACTAAAATCTTGCAGCAAAGGTAACATTGCCACCATCAACACGTTCAGCAGTCAGTGTTTTCAGCGAATGTCATGTAATGATACAATTTGGTCTGTATGCTATAACAACATACTTGCCCTTTGTTCTGTTCCAGATGGTTTGTTGGGGGCTTTGAATAATGGGGCTCCAATTTAGGGTTGCCAAGTCCAATTTAAGAAATATCTGGGGACTTTGGGGGTGGAGCCAGGAGTCTTTGGGGGTGGAGCCAGGAGACATTGGGGGCGGAGCCGAGAGCAAGGGTGTGACAAGCATAATTGAACTTCAAGGGAGTTCTGGCCATCACATTTAAAGGGACTGCACAAATTTTTAAATGCCTTCCTTCCATAGGAAATAATGAAGGATAGGGGCACCTTCTTTTGGGGCTCATAGAATTGGACCCCCTGGTCCAATCTTTTTGAAACTTGGGAGGTATTTTGGGGAGAGGCACTAGATGCTATACTGAAAATTTGGTGCCTCTATCTCAAAAAACAGCCCCCCCAGAGCCCCCGATACCCGCGGATCAATTCCCCATCATTCCCTATGGGAATCGCTCATAGAGGTGCATGATGGCTCTGGGGGCGGGGCTTCCCCCGCTGGCCAGCTGGCTGGGGGAGGGGGGAAGCCTATAAAACCGGGGGATCCCCCTCTGGGACCTGGGGATTGGAAAGCCTACTCCAATTTAAGAAGCTGGGTTCTATAGATGCAATGCTTTACTAGGAAAGTGAAGTAACTCATCCACACCCTTGCAGTTCGCCACTGTGCAGCTGGGCACTGCTCACCCAGTACCAATGCAACTTTGCCAAGAGTTTTTTCGGAGAGAAAGATTGCCAAGGGGAGAGAAGAAGGGGGGGGGCAGATAAAGTGTTATGTATTGAGACTGGAACTTGGCCTCAGGTCAATGAGGGACTTGGCGGAGCTTGAGACTCCATAACAAGAGCCACCTGGATTCTGGAAGGAGGCCAATCAGTTGTGCATGATGGGTTTTTGGGTGGGTTATTTGCATGCATATAAGCAAGGCCTTGGGCCCTGCAAGTCAGTCCAGTTTCTACCTTGCTATTAGGGTTGCCAATCCCCAGGTGGGGGCAGGGGATCCCCCGGTTTGGAGGCCCTCCCCCCACTCCAGGGTCATCGGATACCGGGGGGAGGGGAGGGAAGTGTCTGCTGGGCACTCCATTCTTCCCTAGGGAAACTGATTCCCATAGGAAATAATGGAGGATTGATTCAAGGGTATCCGGGACTCTTGTAGGGCTGTTTTTTTGAGGTAGAAGTACCAAATTTTCAGCATAGCATCCAGTGCTCTCCCCCAAAATGTCCCCCGAGTTTCAAGAAGATTGGGCCAGGGGGTCCAATTCTACAAGCCCCCAAAGAAGGTGCCCCTATCTTCCATTATTTCCTACGGAGGGAAGGCCTTTAAAAAGGAGTGCGGCCCCTTTCAATGGGATGGCCAGAACGCCCTTCAGAGTTCCATGATGCTTGTCACCCCCTTGCTCCTGGCTCCGCCCCAATGTCTCCTGGCTCCACCCCCAAAGTCCCCAGATATTTCTTGAATTGGACTTGGGAACCCTACTTGCTATGCTGAATCACTGAATAAAGACCTGAATTCACTATCCCCTAGGATTGCCAATCCCCAGGTGGGGGCAAGGAATCCCTCCCCCCGCTTAGGCCATTTCCAGCACCTGTAAGTGGAGGAGTGGGGAATCAAACCCGGTTCTCCCAGAAAAGACTCCACGCACTAAACCACTACACAAAACTGGCTCTCGACTGCCTATGGGTGGCTATGGGACTGCCAGGAAAGGGAAGGAGAAAACAGTTGGAGAGCAATGCTCCCTCTAAAAATCCGTGTGGGTTTTCTACATGTGTGTGCGTATTTAGAAATAATTTGCCAAGCCTTTAGAATAATACCGGACTGACTGAAATCACTGTATTTTAATTTATTCTTTCTGTTTGTTTAATGCTCCAACTCCAGCTTTTTTTTTTTTTTGTACAAGAACGGCACCAATTTGTCCCAGTTGCCATTCATGTTTTTGATGCTAAAAACAGTTTCTCAGTTGTTACATGGGATCCCCATTTGGGTTTGCGCCTTCAATTTCTGACTTGAGCAAATCCAGGCAGCATTTTAGGGATCCCCATCTGTGTCAGCTATGCTGCAATGTGCCTAGAGACTGGTGATTAAGACCAGGGCATGGCTACTAACTACGCCTACACTTTAGGGCAGACCCTGCTAGTTATATCCATATGATGCTAGTGGATTCCTTCGTTTCCACTTGGTATAGTCAGATCCAGAAGAAAATACGTTCCATAGGTGTAACCCTGGACGACCTCTGTATGCTAAGTGAAACACAGGCATTCAGAATCCTGAAACAGAGGATCTTAGATATTGAGAAACAGTCCCCTTGTTCTTCTGGACATAAAACTTATTCCCCTTTAATATTTGGTATCTTCCCAGATCATGGGCTGCCTGCTGCTTACCTTCCCAGATTACTTACCCCAGTTACGCCGCTCTTTTATGTTAGCAAGACTCAATGTTCTACCCTCAGCGGTACTGTCTGGGAGGTTTGCCGACATCCCTTATCAGGATAGAGTCTGCCTCATGTAATGGAAGGCACCTTGAAAAAGTCGCCCATGTCTTACTTTATTGTGATTTTTATGGGAAGTGCGGGACTGCATAATCAAACCTATTCTGTCTAATTTTTATGGATTACCAGAAGCGAAGTTAGTTTTTTTCCTACTATCTGACCAATGTTCCCATATCACCAGCCTGGTTGCAAAGTACCTTTTGGCTGCCATAACAATCAGGGAGCAAAAGACGAGCTCCCCTTCTGATGTTTGACTGATTTTTATAGCATGAAACTCCATGTAAATTTGCTATGCTGTAACTTTTATTTCTATGCCAAAAAAAAGGGATTTGGAGTTGGAGATGCTCCAGATTGTTCATAACTTTATTTTAAGTGAGGTGCATCAAGAAAAGTGGACAATTGTGGCCTCAGACGCTTGAGGCCGTCCACCTTTGCAATGTTAGGCCTTGATACTTTCTTTATAGAACTCCCTGCTGGTAAAGGAGAGCGGTGGATATGAAGCACACAAATGCTTTTTCAGAAGCACATCTTGAAAGCTGTTTTTCTTCCTTGCTTTCTTTTCAAAAACCACCTTCTGGCTGTAATATCTGAATGTCCTGTCTGCTGACAGTCAGTAGGGACTACAACACAGATGTGCTTTGTTTAGCGCCTCATGGATCCAGTCCTGAATAGTGCAAACACACACACATGCAAAACCTCTTAAGCTTAGTATTTTATAAAAGCCCGATGATGTCCCTACCTCCGTCTCTCTGGTCCTCTGGAGTGAGTAACGTATGTAAAAATATAATCTATTTATAGGAAAGAAGGAACTAAAACCTATAACTATCACACATGTTGCTGGTTTCTTTGAGCAAAGCTGAGTGCTACAGGAACTTTTATCTGCAGAATCTAAAATTCACCGAGGCCGTTTGCCCACTGACCTTACTCCGGAGCGACGTCCCTCTTCACCGCGCAGCGTCTGCGCGGATTTCCCACCAACTGCTGCGCACAACCAGGAAGTGCCGCGGCTTTTGCGTCGCAGATGTAAACCGCTAAAAACCAGTTTACATCTGCGACGCAAAAGCCGCGGCTCTTCCTGGTTGTGCGCAGCAGTTGGTGGGAAATCCGCGCAGACGCTGCGCGGTGAAGAGGGACGTCGCTCCGGAGTAAGGTCAGTGGAAAACGGCCCCGAGTTTACCCTAGATTTAACAAAAGAAAAATTAAATCCTGCATCTCAAAGTCTTCCTTTTCTGTGGAAAAGTTTCAAAGAGATGCGCGAAAGAAGCAGCTATGACAAGTAAGAGTTCCACCATCATTTCTCCAGAATAGCATTCATGGTTTATGCCCTCTCAGATCTTTTTTTGTTCTGTATGCTGCGTTTCAAAACTATCATAAGTAAGAACGTAAGACAAGCCATGTTGCATCAGACCAGTCCAACACTCTATTACGTCACACAGTGGCCAAAACCCAGGAGGTCCACCAGAAGTGCTAAAACTCCAGAAGTCCTCCCACTCCTGCCCCCCACCAAGCACCAAGAATACAGAGCATCACTGCCCCAGACACCCATACCCTGTAGCTGTACCCAGTGATAGACTTGTGTCAATGCCTACTTCCCATCATTTGTCTTCATTCACAAGATCAAATTTGAGCCTTGAATCAATTATTCTCATCAGCCTGGGGCCAGCCCTAGACTGTCTGGCACCCTAGGCAAGGTCAACTCTTCCCCCCTCCCCGCACTGATAATGTCACTGAGTCACATGGGGGGGATGCCCAATTTGGCACCCTCAGAAGCCTGGCACCCTAGGCAGTTGCGTAGTGGCAGGGTCAGCCCTGAATCAGACTTTCACACCTTATGCTCTGTGGAATCAATCTGATGTCATTGTGCCAGGCAAAACGTGCATGGGACACTCTAGCACAGAGGTGTCAAACACGTGGCCCGGCGGCTGAATCTGCTTCCCTCTCCCTTGCTTCCTTCTGCATCATAACTGGTTTTGTCAGACTTGCTCAATTGCACAAGAGCAACAGAGCAAAAGAGAGTCAGTTTGGTGCAGTGGTTAAGTGTGCAGACTCTTATCTGGGAGAACCGGGTTTGATTCCCCACTCCTCCACTTGCAGCTGCTGGAATGGCCTTGGGTCAGCCAGAGCTCTCTTATCTGGGAGAATCGGGTTTGATTCCCCTCTCCTCCACTTGCACCTGCTAGCATGGCCTTGGGTCAGCCATAGCTCTGGCAGAGGTTGTCCTTGAAAGGGCAGCTGCTGTGAGAGCCTTCTCCAGCCCCACCCACCTCACAGGGTGTCTGTTGTGGGGGAGGAAGGGAAAGGAGATTGTGAGCCGCTCTGAGACTCTTCGGAGTGGAGGGCAGGATATAAATCCAATATCTTCTATCTTCTTCTTCTTCAAAACCTCTATTTTCTCCATTCTGATGCTCCTCCCTTGGGGAGGAAGAGCTTGCTTTGTCAGACTCTCAAGTGCCCAGCAGAGCTACTGAGCCAAGCCTCTTTTCCTTCTATTGGCTGAGGCTCCTCCCCCTCCTGGTTCCCTGGGGAAGGAAGGAAAGAGGCAGCGCTTCCTTTGCCCAATCTCCTGGATCCCATGGGAGAAATACAAAAGAAAGCACCTTTAAGACCAATGAATGCTAATGTTTTAAGGTTGTTTTTTAAAAAATTAAAATCTTTAATTGTGTTTGTTTGTATCCTTTATAAAGTTTATATCTCAGCTACCTAATCTTAAATAGGTACACACATGGCCTGACCCGACATGACATGGCCCGGCCCGACAAGGTCTCAATTATGTCTGATCCGGCCCTCCTAACAAATGAATTCAACACCCCTGTTCTAGCATTCGGGTAAAACCCTGGCTACCCTAAGGCCTACAGGAAGATGGGAAGTAAGTCTGAGGCCTGTGAGGGAAGGCTGCCTTGAGGACTAGGATCATGACGACACCAGCAAAGAGTGAGCCTTTTACTGAGGCTGCATAATATTATTTATATGCAACCAGCCAGACCTTTTGCAAACTAAAACAACACTGGATTTATCCTCTTGCAAAAGTGAAGAATATCATGAACAGAACAGGAACGTGACTGAGGCTACAAGGCTAGCTCATAGCTTACAAGATTTAACAATCTAACATTTATTTTGAATTCCTCAGGCCTACACTGATGATGTCAGCTGTTAGCAGCAGAGTCAGATGGGACTCAGACCAGCCAGAATAGCCTTGTGTAGATTAACTGCGAGTAAGTAAAATATAAAAGCAAAGCCAAAGTAACTAAAAGGCAGAGATTTTTCCAGGTCCCAAAACAAAAGTAAAGCTAATGCTATAGCAACTTGCAGGAAACATTTTGCGCACAGTAGGTGATACAAATAAGGCACCTTGCAGCAGACAAAGCCATACAGTAAGTGATTTACTGTTTGGTCCCAACTATCAGTCAAACCTGAGAGCACAAGAGGCAGAGTTTTCTAGGACATTCAGAGTCAAGAAACAGAGTGAAATATTATTATTAGATACAGCAGAAATTACAAGGGTTTTTTCTTCAGAAGGAAGGAAGGAAGGAAGGAAGGAAGGAAGGAAGGAAGGAAGGAAGGAAGGAAGGAAGGAAGGAAGGAAGGAAGGAAGGAAGGAAGGAAGGAAGGAAGGAAGGAAGGTTGGTTTGTCATTAATAAAAAATAAATTTGAGATAGCTCCACACATTCTGAAATTGTCCTTAAATTTTTTCTTACTTTCCCCCCTATTTCCTACCCCTCGCAGGATATTAATCAATGCAATATTTAGCAGACATCGGACTCCTATTGATGTGCAGCAGCACAATATGTATACACGCACAGAGACACACATTGCACCAAGATCTGCGACAATACGCCATGCCCACAGCACATGCAATGCATGCTCGAGTGCACCCAACATATTTCTTATATGTCCGTCCAAACAGATTTTAAATGCTAATTTGTACAAATAAATAAATAAATCCAGGTTTCTATATTTATGGCTCAAAGTTAAAATTTTAAAATGTTAAGCCTTTCTGTTTTAAAATGTCTAAGAATGGTATTTCATAAAGTTTGAGCAGAAAACACAAGGAGGCCAAAAGGAATGTATATGCCCTGCCAAGTTTTATTCTACCCCACATTTTAAAAATTCGAGTTGAAAACTGCCTGAATCTCACTTGCCCAGGCTTAGTTCAGTCTCTTTTCTCCTGCAGCACAATAGCTTGCATCTCTCATGCTACCTTTACTGTTTCATCCAGCCCTCTTCCTTCATGAAGAATCTGGCAATGCTTCCTAAATAAGGCAGTGCATTGTTCTGATGAGAGGCTGAAGCATTCAGCCTTTACAGACAAGAAATTCCACAACACACTTTGAGAACTATGATTATTTGTAAGACCATGTTTAGTAAGGTCCAGAATATCCTGCTCAAAGCACTTTGAAACAGTGTGCTGTGGTTTAATTGGACAGTACAGCAGGGCTTCTTTTGTTTCTGGGGGAACGTGGTGGAATGGGATTCTAGAACCTCTTAGTGGAAACAAAATTCTAAAAAAAAAATGTTTAAAAGTTTATGAGGGGCACTCGTGTTTCTCCTTCGTTTCCTTCTTGAGTTTCAGCACCTCTTTTTCTCGGGGGGGGGGGGGAAGTGGCAGAGTATCAGAACTTCTCTAATAGGAACAAACATGTTCAGGGCTTTTTTGTAGCAGGAACTCCTTTGCATATTAGGCCACGCCCCCTCGTGTAGCCAATTATCCAAGATCTTACAGGGCTCTTAGTGCAGGGCCTACGGTAAGTTCCAGGAGGATCAGCTACATACGGGGTGTGTAGCCTAATATGCAAAGGAGTTCCTGCTACCAAAAAAGCCCTGCACGTCAATTTTTTTCATGTCAAGTCGTCCATGATTATTTAGAGAATAAGCAACCAACAGAAACTGGGACACACTGAAACAGAAATGTGTCACGAAGTATGCTTTCTATGATGCAATTACTGGATTTGAAAGGTAACCACTTTTGCCTTTTTAGTGAGGCCTAAATGATTTGGAAAAATGCAGAATAACAGGAAATGTGGAAGTTCCCCAAGTACCTCTGGAAGACAAAGGTTTGAGTTCTTTTTTACAACTAGCTTTCCCAGTACTACTTAAAAATAATCCCACCCTCCTTCACAGTAATTCTTCTTTTACTGTCTACTTTTTTCCCATGTTGTCACTTCTGTGTAGGGTTGCCAAGTCCCCTGCATCCCGGAACAGGGGACATTCACATGCGCGATGCAATGACATCACACCAGTGACACTGTGCGTGGACGCTCCAGGCGTTTCCGGGAAAACTCTATGGTTTTCCCGGACACTAGCCATTTGGAAGGAGAAAACTCTATGGTATACCATAGTGTTTTCCCTCCCAAATGGCTAGAGCGTCCGGGAAAACCATAGTTTCCCCAGAATCGCCTGGAGCAGCCACTGCGCACCATCGCTGGCGTGATGATGTCACTTCTGGGTGATATCATCGTGCCGACGATGTAGGGGGAGGTTCCCCCCGCTGGCCCACGGGGGAACCCCCGCCCATACCTGGGGCTTAGCAGCCCTATTTCTATGGCCTAGCCATTTCCTACAAAGGTAGGAAAAAAGAACAAAGAACAAGGCAGAGCAGCCTATTTGACTTCTTAGATCCCAACACATTTTGTTGTAAGCTTGCTCAGGGGATCTCAAGCAGATACTTCTCTGGCTCCCGCCTCGGACAAATAGATGGACAAACTTCTTACAAAGGTAACTTATCCTCCCTTACGTTCTCAGACACACATCTTCACAGAGGCACTGAGTACTGAAGAGCACACTTACTGATGGGCGGGGGGGGGGGGGGGGGGCTGTGGTCCTAACGGTTCGTGCATAAAACCATCACAAGGTCCCAACTAACTTCATGTGCAGACCCAAAGTATTATAATAAACAAGACAAATGGCAAAAGCTCACAACAGAGCAGGATTATGTTTTCAATCAGTCCGACGCAAACAGCTCATAACCTTTCGAACCCAAATGAAACCGATATCAAACCTTAAAGAGACAGCAACACCTTCTTACAAAGCATATTGCAGACATAAAAAAACCCATATTTTAATAATCCTGAACTGATACCCTAAAGTACACATCAAAAAAACATAGTACACGTCAGTCAGTCAGTCAGTCAGTCAGTTTATTGCGGCTCTAGGCCAATCAACAACAACAACTCATCAATAACAGTACAACACAACACCAAGCTAAAATATAACATAACAATATAAAACTATGTACAACCAACAAAATAGTAATAAAATTATCTGACGTAGGCAACACTTAACTAAGGGCATCTTCTTTCAAATACAAACAGCATTAAATTTCTTCCTGTCAAGGTCGGTAACATATAGAAACTTAGCAAGATCCAGAGAAAGTTGATCACTCCCATCCCCTAAGAGGAAGTAAATGACTTGGGCCTGATTTAAAGATTTAGCTAGCATTAGATGGTTCCGCAGAAGTCTGTACCTTGCCTCTGTATGGAAAAGACAGTTCAGAATGAGATGGGGAACCGTATCGACCTCCTCCAGGCCGCACGGACAGATCCTGTCTTCTAACGGGATCTTGTGGAAACGGCCCCTCAGTACTGCTGTGTCAAGGATGTTCAGGCGTGCCAAGGACAGCATCCGCCTGATCTTAATTGGCTGTATCTTTTCTAGATACCTGGCACATTTAAGATCACTTGTAAAAAAGGTTGGGATATACGTCCCCCCAACTTTGGCCAGAGATTGTTTTAACTCCAATTCCAGTAATCGGTCTCCGATAATTACTTTTGCCCCGTTCTTGAACATGAGGGCTAGGGAATCAATATTCAGATCACATTCCTCTAGTTTGGAATTTAATTTCCTCAACCAATTGCTAACAAATGAGTCATAGAAGATTTGATGTACACGTCACTATACACCAAAGCCACTTCAGGAAGTACTGCTTACTCTTTCCCACAATTTGATTTCACCTTGCCCTAGACTTCTTTCTGCTGTGAACAGACCTCTGTCCAAATTGGTGGGGGATACGTGTCCAAAAACACCCTGCAGTACTTTGCATATTCTCCCAAATTTCAGCAGCAAAAATAATAACACTCCCATGCATGAGTGGGTGGATCTCTGAGTGGAGTATGATACTCCTGAAGTTTGGTTTGGTGGCCAAGTCTCAGAAAAGAAGGGCTCTCCTGGCTGGAATGAGACAGCTGGAAGAGAGGATGTCATAAGGTAACGTTCTGCTGCTGTTTCGAACTTGGACCCCTCCTGAAGTCACCAGTCTTCTGCTCCAAGGTGGAGCATGTAGCTTCTGTCATAATTACATTGGTGGCATCTACTGCTAGGTAAGGAAATCAGCATGTCCAACTTCTTTTCTTGATAAAATTCCAATTTCACTTAATACTGCTTCAGCCTCTGATTTTTGTATTCCATGGCCTTCTAGAGTTGCCAACTCCAGATTGGGAAATTCCTCTAGATTTGGGGGTGGAGCCTGGGAAGGACTGAGTTTCAAGAAGGGAGGGAGTTCTGCATAACCCCATAGACGATGCTCAATGCAAGTTGCCATTTTCTCCAGGGGAACTGATCTTTGTAGCTTGGAGATCAGTTGTAATTCTAGGAGGATTCCAGGCTTCACCTAGAGGCTGGAACTATATTAACCATATCATAACCCCAGATATGTAACTAACACAAATTTGAGCAGACTTCGGAGGATGGTGGAAGACAGGAGGGCCTGGTGTGACTTGGTCCATGGGGTCAGAGTCGGACTCGACTGTGCGACCGTACAACAACGACAACCCCAGATAACAAATGCAATAATTCAAGCAGTTACAAAAAATTGTTACAGTTTATAATTTCAGTCCATTCACTGTGAAAATACTTCCAATTACAATCGCAGTCTGAAATCGCACTATGAAATTCACAGAATATATCAAAATCCTCTGTCTCTCTGCGTGTGTGTGGTCTTACCACAAATGCCATTCAAAAAGAGTAAGTCCCACAGTTCATTTAGAAATATTAAAGATTTTCCTCTCTTATAGCGTACCAAAAATTCTTCTGAAGACTGTACAAATAAAGTCCCAAGAGTCCTGGGCAAGAAATTGACTAAGAACTTGTTTCGCGCACACTTCTTCCAAGAAGGACCTCAGCAGCCATCTGTGTATCAGTCTACCCTCACAATTCATACATCAATGCTTCATGTATTCTGCAAAAATCTGTATCTCTGTCTTCCATCTGTA
Source organism: Heteronotia binoei (assembly GCF_032191835.1). Taxonomy (NCBI): domain Eukaryota; kingdom Metazoa; phylum Chordata; class Lepidosauria; order Squamata; family Gekkonidae; genus Heteronotia; species Heteronotia binoei. Next base: position 13,069,588 of record NC_083231.1, read on the forward strand.
TCCATGACTCTAATGTCTCATTCACTAACCGGCATTCACCAATTTGATAGATTTCTTAAAAAAAAGAACTGTTTAGGAGACACAAGGATTGTTTTTGTGAGATGTTTTTCATGTTCACACATTAAGTTTTCTTTTTTTGCACGCACACATAACTTCTTTTAGATATATACGGATAAAAACGTAACATGCGAAGCATATCTAATAAGAAATTGAGTTTTTTTAAAAAAAATCATTAAAACTGAGTGCAAAACTGAGTGCATACAGCCGTCTTGGAACCCGCCATAATCCCTGCTTTCTATCTAAAATATGTGCAATAAATCATGTTCAGAGTTCCATGACAACATCAAACTCATTTAACTACATTTCCATTTATCATCATGAGCCTAAGCAGAAATCTGAGTGTCAACAATACTTTGGCGGGCCTCCCGCAAGTAGGAATGTTTGGAGGGCGATCAATTTGCCGAAGCAACCCTGCCTCTTTCTGCTCATTAACTTCAATTCCAAAGTTAGCCCTGCAGTGCAATGATAACCTTTTGATGTGTTTTTTTTTTAAAAAAAATGTTTTCCAACTCAAAACCACCTGTTCTGCTGGAACCAAACTTGCTGGAGTAGGAATCCTCTGCCAGCAGTTGTCAAACAAAATGTGACACGCGCACAAAGCTTCCAATACTTGTCATACTACAACCCTTTTGCCAATCCAGAACTGGTAAAGTGCAAAAAAATACAATAAGAATAATAATAATTATTATATTATTTCTGCTTTCCAAACCGCTCACACCGCATTTAACTACCCAAACTGAAATGGCATAAAGCTAAACTGGACAGATCCAGAGAGCCCAGATTAGCATAATTCCCTCGAGACTTCAGAAACTAAGTAGGATCAGCTCCAGCTAGAACTTGAATGAGAGCCAATCAAGGAAGCCCAGGGTTGCTTTGCAGAGGCAGACAACGGCAAACCACCTCTGCTTTCCCTTGAAAACCCCATGGGGTTGCCATAAATCAGCTGTGACTTGAAAGCAAAGAAGACTGCAGATTTATACCCCGCCCTTCTCTCTGAATCAGACTCAGAGTGGCTTACAATCTCCTATATACCCTCCCCCCGCAACAGAGAGAGCACAAAACAAGTTTATGCTACAGTAAAATTCATTAGTCTTAAGGGGGCTACTGGACTCTACTATTTTGCAGCAACAGACTAACATGGCGATCTCCTCTGGATCCAAAACCATACAGATATCTATCTTGAGAATGCCACTATAATATAGTGGGTTTAACACAAGGATGAAGCGAGGTGGTAGTGATCATAGCTCTTTATTAGGTACAGCATAGTAAAGGGCTGCACTAAAAGACTTGAGTAACTGGGCCCATGGGGACAACTATATTTATTTATTTTATTCTATAACTTATATCCCGCCCTTCCCATAAAATGGCTCAGGGCGGCTCACAGCAAACGATAAAACAATAAACAAAGTGCAGAGTTATTACATTCAAAAGTCAAAGCATTTAAAAAACCTAAAAACCTTAAAATCTTAACATTAAAACTATACAGTATAATTCACAGAAGTCTAATAAGCTACATTTATCCAGTCAGGCGTAGGCTAACCGGAAGAGGGTTGTCTTACAGGCCCTGCGGAACTGAGTAAGATCCCGCAGGGCCCTCACCTCTTCCGGTAGCTGGTTCCACCATGTAGGGGCCATTGTAGAAAAGGCCCTGTCTCTGGTTGTCTTGAGACGGACTTCCTTAGGCCCGGGGATGATGAGAAGGTTTTGAGTCCCAGACCTCAGTACTCTCTGGGAACATGTGGGGAGAGATGGTCCCTCAGGTAGGCAGGTCCCAGGCCATATAGGGCTTTAAAGGTAATGACCAGCACCTTGTACCGGACTCGGTATGTTATTGGGAGCCAGTGCAAAGCCCGAAGACCCGGCCGAATGTGCCCCCACCTTGGGAGGCCCAATAACAGCCGGGTCGCGGCATTCTGAACCAGCTGCAATTTCCGGGTCCGGCACAGGGGCAGCCCCATGTAGAGGGCACTGCAGTAATCCAACCTCGAGGTGACCGTATATACAACACCGGGTTCCTGTGCAAGCACGTTATTGGATCATTCAAACCAGCAAGGGGTCCGTGATTGGAGAAGGGCAACAGGTATTTGGATCCTGCTGCCTATTGTTCCATAGTCCCCAAGCTCAGTCCTTATGGCTCCAATGAGCCAGGCAGAAGCACCCATAGTAGCCTTCACTTTGGTCCGCATACACAACAGGCAGTTAGCCAAGCACATACAACATGGTCCAAGGGCTAGTGGAATCTCTTCCACAGCTCTCTTCTGGGACAAATGTGTTTTCCCACATACATACATACTGAAGTCCCTGCCACAGGATTATGCAGGGGGGGGGGGGGTTAGTAGAAGAAGCCCAGCAGGACATCATTTGCATATTAGGTCACACCCCCTGACATCGCCATTGTTTCACACAGGGCTTTTTTGTAAAGAAAGCCCAGCAAGAACTCCTCTGCATATTAGGCCACACCCCCTGATGCCGAGCCAGTCGGAACTGCGTTGCTGCTCAAAAGAAGCCCTGGGATTATGTCCGCATAGCAAGAAGACAGTCAAGAGAAAACCATTACTTTCCCACGAAGTAGAATAAAACATTGATTATTAAACTATCGCACAATGCTCAGTCTGAACTGACCAAATGTTCTTGGCTCCACACTAGAAATAAACAGCTCTCAGTAGTCATGGTTGTGCAACTGAGGCAAATTTGAGTACTTGGTACTTAAAGTCCTCCAAAGTCACGTAAACTAGCCCAAGGATTTTAGTTCAGAAGCAATAAAAGAGAGGCACACGCCAAGCAAAACGGAGCTTCAAAAACACTGGTTTCTAAAACAGTAGGTCAGGACACTTAGAATCATAGAATCACAGAACTGAAAGGTGCCTCATGGGTCATCTAGTTCAATTGCCCCCCCCCCTGCAAAATACAGGACATTCACAAATACCTTCTCCCTCCCACACACACACATAGTGACACCTTGGTTCGGTTATGGAGCCTGGCAAATTGGGCTTTGAGGTCCTCTACAGAAATCTGTCATATTTTCTGTTTTGGGGAATGAACGGTTGTTGTTGGCATGCATGCATAGAGCAGAAGTTATCTCTTCTGTAACACCACCACCAAAACAGAATCCCCTCTTCAACAGGGCTGGCCTGTCCACTAGGCAAATTAGGCATTTGCCTAGGGTGCCGGCAGGGCGGGGGCACTGAATTCGACCCTTCCCCCTTCCCCTAGGCAAATCCCTATTTGCCTCCCCAGCCTCCTCCCCCTTCCCTTTCTCACCATTTCAATGTTTGGGAAGGTGTGGTGGAGCACCGTGCTTCCCTGGCTCTTTAAAGGCCACCCCCTGCCAATCAGCTGATCGGCGGGTAAAACCACACCAGAGGCTCGTGGCTCCTATGCCAGCCCTCCGGCGCGATCATGATGAGGGTTGAGGAGGCAGCAGCATCAGGAAGGCTGATGAAAGAGCGGCCTCCTCCTCCTCCTGTCCCCATGATCCAGGAAGGAAGGGGGGGAGAGGCGGCAGCAGCTGCTCTTTCAGCGGATTACTCATTCTTCCCACCACTGCTGCCCCCTCAACCCCCCACTGATCATGATCGCACCAGAGGGCCAGCATAGGAGCCACAAGCCTCCAGCGTGGTTTTACCCGCTGATCAGCAGATTGGCAGGGGGTGGCCTTTAAAGAGCCCGGGAAGTGCAGCCCTCCACCACACCTTCCCAGGCATTGAAACGGTGAGGAAGGGAGGGAGGAGGAGGCACCATAAAGGGGAGCAGTGGGGCACGGCACTGCGGAGGGGGGGGCGAGTCTGCCTGGGCCGCCATAAGCCCTAGAGCCAGCCCTACTCTTCAGCATTATCTATTTAGGTGCTGATTCCACCCCCACCTACCCACAGCCACCCCATACAAATTTTCTTAATTTTCCAGTTCACTAAAATTTAGTTTTGAAGGCGTTTCTTTCTTTTTGTTGCAAAAGCAGGCAATGTTTCACATAAAAAAGGGGGTTATTCTGGCACACCCATGGCTACTTTGGAATGGGCTCATTTGTTACTTCTTTGTATACTATGATCCACCCATGGCCCCCATTTGCAGACAGCTAAATCCAAGGATCAGGGCCAGTTGGAGGCTAAACGGAGCTGTCTGCCAACTCCCCAGGTTTGCCGAAAAATCTGAAAATTAAAACAAAACGTGGGGCTTCTCAATCCCCTGAAAAAGTAAAACAGCATTCTTTATGCATGCGCAGAGAACGAGGGAGCCGTTCCAGCTAAGCCACGACGGGCGCCGGCAGCTGCTTCACACTTGGCAACAGTGAAAGCTGACAACCACTGTGGGCCTGGAAGTGGCAGAAAAAGACACTGAAGCAGAGGAAGTCAGTGGCTGGTGCTCCACATCCGGGCGCAGTGGCAGAGAGGACAGTGGCTCCTGTTTCTGTTGCTGAAGCAGCGGTGGAGGCCAGTGGTGTTGGGGGCCTGGGAGTGCAGACCAACAGGCCCTGCTCTGGGCACCTCAGTGGAGGCCAGTGGGCGGTTTGGGCCTGAGTGCAAAGGCCATTGGCCACAGTATCCAGCAGCAAGGTTCCATAGTAGGTCGGGGCCAGTGGGGGGGGGTGGAATTTCACCAGGCTCAGTGATGGGGAGGGGTTGGGGATTCCCCCATGCAAGTGTTGCAGGTCCCCACTTGTTGTACATATTCTCAAGTTCTTCTTTAGAAGAACCACACGTTTCCAGTTCCACTCCAGTAAAAAGTTAGAAACTGAAAATTCAGCACAGCAGGGCTTACTAAGCAACTATAAATCCATTACAAACTATATTTGCAATGCAGCAACGTGGCATTTGCTGTCAACCCTCAGACATTATAAAGATTGACACTTTTGCCTTTGTACCTGCCACCTCTGGCAGGCAATACTCCAGCAAGTATCCTGAGGATATGGGCTATTTTTCAGCCACTCAGCTGTTTTTCAGGCTTTCTGCAAACCCCGTTGAAAGGAACTGCGGTCCCTTTCAACGGGGTTTGCAGAGCCACGAACCTCACAAACCGGTCCAGTTCATAGACAGGCCTCCCAGTTCAGGGTTCGGTCTGTAGGCAGCCACAGACCCCAACTGCCTAATTCCCTTTCTCTTCTTGCGAGGCAGGTGTAGCTAAGTCCTCAGAGAACCGTTGCCGGAAGGGGGAAATCAAACCCAGTTCTCCAGATTAGAGTCCGCCTCTTTTTACCACTGTGCCACACTGGCTCTTTTCAAGAGTGAAACCTCCTTTCATCAGATAGGGACAAAGGGTCTCAAACCACAAAAATCTCCATGGTCTCAAAGGTGCTACTGGACTCGAATCTAGCTGCATCTTGGTTAAGTCCATCTTTCCTCTCTATTGCACCCATACATCCCCTGACAAATTTACTGAGCGTGAGCTTTCATGAGGCAGAGCCCACTTCATCAGGTGCAAGCTGGTTATGTTGATACAAGCTTGATCTGCAACTGCAGTCCATGCAATTCGGGGGGAAAGACAGAAGCAGAAGTCGAAGAAGGGCACATCCTTCCTTGCCATTTCTCTGTTTTATATTTTTTTAATTAGTTATTTCATACACACAAAAACAAAAAGATAATTCATCCAAGAAAACTTATATACCATATACATACACACTTAGAGGAGAGAGGTGATGCATTTCATACAGTTAGATTACTATATGAGTTTGTAAAAGTATCTCCTGTATATTCATACATTCTACCCAGTTTTGCTTAATTACCTCAGTATACATTTAATCAGGGCTCTTTTTCTAGCAGGAGCTCCTCTGCATGTTAGGCCACGCCCCCCTGATGTAGCCAATTCTCCTTGAGTTACAGTAGGCCCTCTAAGCTCCTGGAGGATTGGCTGAATCAGGGGGGCGTGGCCTAATATGCAGAGCAGCTTCTGCTAGAAAAAGAGCCCTGTGTTTAATTATGTTGTCGTCAATTCAAACTTAATGAATCATACAATTTAATCCATTTTTCAGTAGCATCTTGTCTAGATTTTCCATTCAACAGCTTCGTTAATACATCTAATTGCCATTTCTCTGTTTTAAATCACAGTCTTCAGGGCTTAGAAAAAGCCTAGCAGAGACTCATTTGCATATTAGGCCACACCCCATGACATTGCCATTGTTTCCCACAGGCTTTTGCTGTAGAAAAAGCCCAGCAGGAACTCATTTGCATATTAGGCCACACTCCATGACACCAAGCCAGCCAGAACTGTGTTCCTGCTAAAAGGGAGGGAAAAAGCCCTGATAGCTTTTCATTTCCCCCAAACAATCTGCAGTTAAACAATCTGCAGTTGTTCAAAATAGAACTTCCATCCCTTTTTAAATAAGGAAGGCAACTGAGAGGTTAAGTACAAGTTTGTTATATGCATCCAATAGTCTAAATTGGATTCTTGTGTGCTAGATGTATATTTTTTATTATTTATTTTCCCTAGAAGATATTGGATTTATATCCCGCCCTCCACTCCGAAGAGTCTCAGAGCGGCTCACAATCTCCTTTCCCTTCCTCCCCCACAATAGACACCCTGTGAGGCGGGTGGGGCTGGAGAGGGCTTTCACAGCAGCTGCCCTTTCAAGGACAACCTCTGCCAGAGCTATGGCTGACGCAAGGCCATGCTAGCAGGTGCAAGTGGAGGAGTGGGGAATCAAACCAGATAAGAGTCCGCACACTTAACCACTACACCAAACTGGCTCTCCTATGCTCCCTTTGTATTGGATTAGATTTAATAAAATAATCTTTAAAAAAAAGTACATGTGACAGGTGATTAAAACACTAGTGCTGTGACCACACATGCAAAATGATGCGACCGGCCTGTGGCTCTTATCCAGCCTGCAAGCAACTGGTCATTACCTCTATTGGCAGCTGACAGTGGCTTTGCCTTATGCCCCTGTGCACTCTCCCAGGGCCACTGAATAACGGGTGGTACGAGTGGAAGGGAGATACTTTAAGGAAACACTGTAAGAATGTTGAATGTTTTAAACATGTCTATATTTGGAGTGAAAATCGTATCATTAACTGGGTTTGCCTATGTCCTTTATAAAGTTTATATGCCCCTTGACTGGCATTACGTTTATGGCACACCATGGCCCAGCCCGACAAAGTGACATTTATGCAGAGGTCATTTTTGTAGAAAAAATAGGTGGTGGAGCTCATCCAAGGATTGTTATGCAGCTGCGCCTACTATTCAATGGACAAGGAGGTGGAACTTTCAGGAGGAGAAGGAACTCTCAGAAAAGTGCAGGAGCTGCGTTCCTGTGAGCTCCCACTGAATCTGAGGCCTGCATTTATGTCAGATCCAGCCCTCGCAACAAATGAGTTCAACACCTCTGCACTAGACAACATCACGACCAGCTCTTTTCAAAGATTTCAGGTCTCCAGCTGCTTGCACCCTTGTCTGTTTTCGACTAGAGGCAGTAGATATAATGGTTTAGTACTGAATTAGTGCAGAATGGAGTTGCCAGATCCAGGTTGGGAAACTCTCGGAGATTTGGAGGCGGAGCCGTGAGAGGACAGGGGCCTCGGTGGGCTCCACCCACCAAAGCATCTATCTTCCAGTCCCACCTGAAGGCTGCCCTCCCTGGTGCAGCAGCTGCTTGTCCGTTGCACCTGAGCCTCATTTCACAAGCATCCCAATGGCCCGGTTTCAGCAAGATGGAGATTCTAAGCGCACCTGCTGAACTCTCTCTGATTACACTTCATGGGGTGAAAGGAACTCGCTTCCAACTAACGCACAAGCCTCCGGGACAATGGCCTTATTTACTATCCAGCTACCAGGTAATAAGCGGTCAGCGTGGGGGCTTGCCAAGCCAAATTGCTGCAATAATTATATCATTTTATGAAAACGGTAATGAGGATTAGCTGTTTAGAGAAGCTCTTCTTAAGCTGGGGACGCTGCCTTCCTACAACAGAGCCGCATCCTTCTAAGCCTAGGACAACAACCTTTCAACTCTACTTCGGGAGGCATTGTAAGACGCTGGATGTGGTGGGTTTTTAAATCAGACGTTGAAAACTGACAGAGTTGGATCCAGTGAACCAAGAGGAGAACTTTTGGTATGTATATGGACTTCTGGCTTCATTGGAGCCATGAGGACTGAGCCTGGCGACTCAGGGACAATGGGCAGTAGGATCCAAATCCCTGCTGCCCTGCTCCAATCAGAGGCCCCCTGCTGGTTCAAATGCCCCAATGGCGTTCCAGCGAGGACTGTATAAAGTTGGCCCCATTGGCCCAGTACAGCAGTCTTCTAGCTTACTCGTTACCATGCTGTAACTCAATAAAGAGCTATGATCACTGCAACCTCATCTCTTCCATGCATTGAACCCGTCTTTTCTCTGCTCATAGAAAAGGATCTCTCCCACCTCCCCCTTCATCCGACAGCCCTTGAAAACTGGCTCTTGGGGTCTAGGCTTGCCAGTCCCCAAGTCCCAGCTGGAGAGCCCCCGGATTTGTGGCTCCTCCCCTCCACCAGCCAGTTGGCTGGTGGAGGGAAGCCTCGCCCCATCAGCCACCATGTGCCTTTCCACTTCCGAGGGCTAGAAGCAGCTTGGGGACTGCTTGTTTTTTGGAAGGTGTGTGTGCGCCTTTAAATTTCTGCAGGAGCCAATCCTTTCAGAAGTTGTTTGCATAGTAAAGGATAAACTAGAACCTTTTAGCCTGAAGAACTTGGTTGAACATACAGCAGATGGTTACGTTTAGCAGCTCCAATGAGTCAGCTGCCCCAGTGAGACCACAAAACTGTGAGCTAGCAGACTGTTTATTTCGGCTGCTCTGTGAGTGTCTGTGTGTTCACTTTCATTTAGTGAACGTGAAGCTGCTGGGGAATGAGGAAATGAAGACTGTATTCGGGGGAACTGCACTGCTGCATTTTTCATTTATGTACTTTAGGGAATGGGAAAGTCTCCTGGCTCCACCCCCAAAGTCCCCAGATGTTCTCTAAGTTAGACTTGGTAACCCAACTGGGGTCTGAGAGCCTAGGGAAGTCCAGAGGGCAACAGCACAGGTGGCTGCATCTCGACAGGGAAACTTGCAAAAATTGGTAAGCCACACCCCTCTGACCTAGTTGAGGAGAACTTTGTATACAATCCAATATATTAAGGCTGGAACCCTAAGCAATCTTAACTGAGAGCAACACTTAATAGAGTAAGTCTTACTTACAAGTCCAAATTCACAAAGTGAGGCTCTGCATCAGTGCAGTTGTAGTCCGAATTATACTCTCCTCAGTCCATTGAACTGAATGGGTTCAGAAAGATATAACCCTGCTTAGGTAAAGGTAGTCCCCTGGGCAAGCACAGAGTTGTTACCAACCCACGGGGTGATGTCACATCATGACGTTCTCTTGGCAGACTTTTTACGGGGTGGTTTGCCATTGCCTTCCTCAGTCGTCTACACTTTCCCCCCAGCAAGCTGGGCACTCATTTGACCGACCTCGGAAGGATGGAAGGCTGAGCCAACCTTGAGCCAGCTACCTGAACCCACTAGGATCGAATTCAGGTCATGAGCAGAGCTTGGACTGCAGTACTCCAGCTTACAACTCTTGCAGGGCTTAGGACTGTACTGCAAAAAGCACACTTGTCTTCCGTCCTTCCATCGCAATGAGCCCCCTGATGCAAGTGGGGTCTACAATAAGACTTCATTTCAGAAAAGGAAAGCGAGACACACTTTTCTAATGCGAAAGGGCATTTTTTTTGAAACTCCACAATAACGTTTTCAGTGATTTGAGGAGTTATTCTTTTGAGCCTGGAGGCAGTACAATGATAGGACCGCTACTGAAATGTCATCATCATTTAAAGAAGAGTTTGTATTTTCTGTGGTCTGCAGTTCCAGCGCAATTGCCATATACAATGAAGTGATTAACAGAGCTCTTCACAGCTATTTCTTAATTACTGCATTCACACAAAATGAGAACCGGTAAGACAAGGAATTACCAGGACAGCGGATATATGCATAATTTTTTTCCTTTCTTTATAGAATTCATCATGTCATAAGCACGCTTTTTCAAACACGGTTCATGTTTCATACCGCTGCACACCAGCGCACAACCACAATTGCGCTATTCTTCCTACACGCTGAAGGACATAGATTGAGTCTATCGAGTAATCTTCTGGCATTTTTTAATAGTACAGATTGCAAAAAGAAAAGACCACACTATGATCGCTGAACCGTGTAATAATCCTTCCCAGAAAATCTCTAGAGAGATAAAGATAACAGAAACTAACCTTTAGAAATCAGACAGGGGGACACAGCTATGATAATAATTCCGGTTGAGTTCAAATGCTGAGGCTTTAAGGGATGGGACATGCAGCCTCCCTCTGCAAATAAAACATCCCTTACCCTGGTTCTTTTATTTATTTTAACATGGGCAGAAATACTCTGCCGCCATTGTTTAAAGTCCACAAGAAAAGAAAAAGAAAAACATTCATTGTCTTTGTTAGATTTCCTGATATGTCCTTATTCCTTCACAAGAACATAAGAGAAGCCATGCTGGATCAGGCCAATCGCCCATCCAATCCAACACTCTGTGTCACACAGTGGCCAAAAAAACCCCCAGGTGCCATCAGGAGGTCCAGCAGTGGGGCCAGGACACTAGAAGTCCTCCCACTGTGCCCCCCCAAGCACCAAGAATACAGAGCATCACTTGCCCCAAACAGAGAGTTCCAACAATATGCTGTGGCTAATAGCCACTGATGAACCTCTGCTCTGTATGTTTATCCAATCCCCTCTTCAAGCTATCTATGCTTGGAGCTGCCACAACCTCCTGTGGCAGTGAATTCCATGTGTTAATCAACCTTTGGGTGAAGTACTTCCCTTTTATCCATTCTAACCCAACTGCTCAGCAATTTCATTGAGTACCCATGAGTTCTCGTATTGTGAGAAAGGGAGAAAAGTACTTCTTTCTCTGCCTTCTCTAACTCATCCATAATCTTGTACCTTCTCTATCCGGTGCATAATCTTCATACTATCAAATATGAAAAACATACACCAGAACCCAGCTAGTTCCATCCGCATCTATGCAGGCATCCACATGGAAAGCTTTTAAAGCTTTTTCTCTGCCATGGCTTCCGAACTGCAGTGGGGTTGGGTTTCTTTTGCTTTGGAGGAATATCCACATGATGGATTGTTTTTGTTTTGCTTGGTGTACCCCTTATAGCTGTTATCAGCCGTCCTTCCTGGTTGTGTTACATATTTTTATACAGGGCTTTTTTTGAGGAAGAACACATAGGAATGCAGTTCCAGTTGGCTTGGTGTCAGGGGGCATGGCCTAGTATGCAAATTAGTTCCTGCTGAGCTTTTTCTACAAAAAAGCCCTATGTGAAACAATGGTGACATCAGGAGGTGTGGCCCAATATGCAAATGAGTTCCTGCTGGACTCTTTCTACTGAAAAGCCCTGTGTGAAACAATGTTGACACCAGGAAGTATGGTTTAATATGCAAATGAGTTCCTGCTGGGCTGTTTCTACAAAAAAGCCCTATCTGAAACAATGTTGACATCAGGAGGTGTGGTCCAATATGCAAATGAGTTCCTGCTGGGCTCTTTCTACAAAAAAGCCCTATGTGAAACAATGGTGAAATCAGAAGGCATGATCCAATATGCAAATGAGTTCCTGCAGGGCTCTTTCTACAAAAAAAGCCCTATGTGAAACAGTGGTGACATCAGGAGGTGTGGTCCAATATGTAAATGAGTTCCTGCTGGGCTCTTTCTACAAAAAAAACCCTATGTGAAAAAATTGAGACATCAGGAGGTTTGTTCTAATATGCAAATGAGTTCCTGCTGGGCTTTTCTGTATTTATATAAATTTACTGGATTGTTTAAATATTTTCTATACACTGTATTACATACATTGTTTTAGTGTCTTAGGTATCTTAATGTTGAAGTTGGAGAGCCAGTTTGGTGTAGTGGTTAGTGTGCGGACTCTTATTTGGGAGAACCGGGTTTGATTCCCCACTCCTCCACTTGCACCTGCTGGAATGGCCTTGGGTCAGCCATAGCTCTGGCAGAGGTTGTCCTTGAAAGGGCAGCTGCTGTGAGAGCCCTCTCCAGCCCCACCCACCTACCCACCTCACAGGGTGTCTGTTGTGGGCGAGGAAGGTAAAGGAGATTGTGAGCCGCTCTGAGACTCTTTGGAGTGGAGGGCGGGATATAAATCCAATATCTTCATCTACCACAGGGTGTCTGTTGTGGGGGAGGAAGGGAAAGGAGATTGTGAGCCGCTCTGACGACTCTTCGGAGTGGAGGGCGGGATATAAATCCAATATCTTCATCTACCTCACAGGGTGTCTGTTGTGGGGGAGGAAGGGAAAGGGAGATTGTGAGCTGCTCTGAGACTCTTCGGGATATAAATCCAATATCTTCTTCTTCTTCTTTAGCCACTGTCTTGGGAACCTCTTTGGGTGGAAAGGTGTCACAGAAATGTTATCAAACGAATAAATAAATTAAATATACTGTTATTTCAGACAGCACGACAGCAGTTCCTGACGTATTTAAAGCCCTCCGATAATCTGGAAGGGGAAAAAATGCAAGGTTAAAAAAAATGGCCACTGATGGAGAAAAAGCGTGCCTAAAACTCATGTAAATGCTCCACTGCTCATGCAAACACCTCTCTACTTACCACAATGATGCCAGGGAAATAGCAAATCCTTGCCGAGGAAAGGTAGCCTGAGGGCACCGATTTTGTCTCTCTCCAGCAGCAGCCACCCGGGTGGGCCACATGGCAAACTTTTCTTGAATAAAACCTAGGAACTTTTCCAAAGCAGCTTGGGATGACAGCATTGGCATCTGGTCTCCTATTGAAAGTCAGACATCTCCTGCAGTATGCCCTCTGCCTTTCGAAGTACAGCTTCTACAATTCCAGGGCGTCAAACTCATTTGTTATGAGGGCTGAATTTGACATAAATGAGACCTTGTCGTGGCCGGGCCATGTCGGGCCAGACCACATCAGACTGACCATGTGTGTACCTATTTAAGATTAGGTAGCAGAGATATAAACTTTATAAAAACAATTAAAAGATTTTTTTAAAAAACTCCTTAAAATAAAACACGCTTAAAACATTAGCACTTGTTGGTCTTAAAGACACTTTCTTTGTATTTCTCCCTTGGGATCCAGGGAACTGGGCAAAGAGGAAGCTCTGGCTCTTTCCTTCCTTCCCCAGGGGATGAGGAGGGGGAGGAGCCTCAGGCAAACTGAAGGTAGAGAGACTTAGCTCAGTAGCTCTGTTGTGCAATCCAGAGAGCCTGGCAAAGCAAGCACTTCCTTCCCTCCTTCCTCCCCAAGGGAGGAGCCTCAGCCAATGGAGAAAACAGAGGTTTTGCTCTGTAGCTCCTGTGCGATTGAGCAGGCCTGGCAAAGCAAGCTGTGATGCAGAAGGAAGTTAGAGAGAGGGAGAAGGAAGCAGGTGACAGGCAGTTGCTTGGGGGTCTGATAGGAGCCATCTGAAGGCCTGATTTGGCCTCTAGGCCGTATGTTTGACACCCCTGTTCTAGAACTTCACACATTATATGTAGACATGCTATATACGGTCATTTTGGGTGCAATGCGTCCTTTCCTAAAGGAAAATTACATGTAATGCAACTGATGCATTTTAGTCTGTCCAGGAGCTTAGCAGAGACTGGTGTGCAAGCAGGTGCTGCCCTTTTCTTTCCCAAATCAGGGAATTGCTTTAATAGCTCTTTCAGCACTGCATATGTGGAGGTGTATCGAGGAAACGTTGGCAAATTCTAGGAAACCCTAGAAAATCCTTGATGCCAAATTAGCCATTCTGATCCCCAATATAATTCTTTTTGTTCATAAGAATAACACAGAACAGTAGCTGCAATTAACAAGGAGCTATTTCTATCAGCTTCAGACAAGAATATAACTAATAGCCTCTCTTTGCTTGCTTTGGAAATAAACCATTTGTTTGATATTTGCTAATTACTGCATTTGGCAGATTTCCTACCACTTTTATTGCCTTCATTCTTTAATTCCCTTCTTGAACAGTAAAAATTCTAGTTGCGCTGGGGGGTGGGGGGCAAGGAAATTTAAGCATTTATAAAGTACAAGATATCCAAAATGAGCTGAAAGAGCTGCACTGCCTACCTATCGTGTCCCAAGTCCGTTTCGAGGTGCTGGTATTGACCTTTAAAGCCCTTTATGGTCGGGGGCCTGCCTATTTACGGGACCAGCCTTTATCCGCATGTTCCCCAGAAAGCACTGCATTCAGGGGCATAAAACCTACTGTCCATCCCTGGACCAAAGGAGGGCCAAAGCTATGTTCCACACAGGCTAGGGCCTTCTCGGTGGCAGCACCAGAAATGTGGAATGCTCTCCTGGAGGCCATAAGGGCCCTGCCGGATCTCTCTACTTTCCGCAGGGCCTGAAAAACTGAACTGTTCCAACAGGCCTTTAACATCTAACCGGGAGAGGACTGCCACCCACATCGTTATAGAGCTACGATACTATACGATCACCATCAGGGAAAGAAGAGCCCCACCTATATTGAAGTGGCACAGCACCATGGAATGTTTTTAATTGTAACTGTATTTTATTGGTTTTAAATTGTAAATATAAACGCCTGAGCTGACTGTTAGCTGCCCTGAGTCCGCTTGCGGAGAGAGCGAGATAGAAATTTAAGGTGATAAAATAATAAATAAATAAAAATGTACGAGGCTTCCTCCAGCCCGGCTTTCGAGGGAACTGAATAAAAAAAGAGGACACTGGGGGATGTTATGGTTCCAAACATGTGTTCTGTCAAGGCCATACTGGAAACATGGAGCAAAAGTCCCCTGAAGCTATTAACAAGCTCGTCCCTCATTGACCTCTACTCAACCCATTGGGACAAAACCCACCCCTCTGATAGATAGATAGATAGATAGATAGATAGATAGATAGATAGATAGATAGATAGATAGATAGATAAATTTATTGTCATTGTTCTCAACAAAAAGAGAGCAACGAAATGAGGTGCTCTTTCCACAAAACATACCAACACATCAAACACACATATTCATATTCATACCATTTAAATACATCTAAAACCATTTAAACCATTAAAACCATTTAAATACATCTAAAACAGATAAACATTCATAAAACCATTTAAACCATTTAAACCATTTAAATATATCTAAAACAGATAATCCTTCATAACCCTGCATTTAGCCTAACCACAGCACTTGGATAGAAACTGTCCTTAAATCTGTTTGTCCTAGCCTTCAACACTCTATATCGTCTACCTGACGGTAAGATCTCAAATAGCAAATGGCCCAGATGTGAAGGGTCCCTTAGGATCATTTGTATCTTCCTTTTACATCCCATATTATACAGATCCACCAATGAGGGGAGAGAACATCCACAAATCTTTTGTGCTCTTCTCGTCACTCTTTGGAGCACCCTTCTC
This sequence comes from Heteronotia binoei, assembly GCF_032191835.1. Classification (NCBI taxonomy): domain Eukaryota; kingdom Metazoa; phylum Chordata; class Lepidosauria; order Squamata; family Gekkonidae; genus Heteronotia; species Heteronotia binoei. The sequence continues at coordinate 13,085,005 of NC_083231.1, forward strand.
TCTGTTTTCTACAGAGCAGAGAGACCTGAAAACAATTGAGAGACATCTAGGTCATTTTCGCACTCACCTCCAGCCGGCGCGACCCCCCTCTTCACCGCGCAGGATCTGCGCGGATTTCGCACTAAATGCCGCGGAGCAGCCTTTTGCGCCAGAAACTCCCGTCGCAAAAGCCGCTCAAACGTAAATCGCCAAAAAGCAGTTTGGCGTTTGCGCGGCTTTTGCGACGGGAGTTTCCAGCACAAAAGGCTGCTCCGCGGCATTTAGTGCGAAATCCGCGCAGATCCTGCGCGGTAAAGAGGGGGGTCGCACCGGCTGGTGTGAGTGCGAAAACGACCCTAGAGTGATGCTGATGAACTCACACTGAACAGGCTATGCTGTGGGACACAGCTTTAGTTAGGAAGACCACAAGCGAAGCGAAGTAGCATCCTTAGGGTTAACACACAGCTAAGGCCTGACTGAGAAGAAAAGATAGAAGAGTTACCAACATTCCATTCTTATCTATAACAGAAACATAAACTTCCACCATGCCTTACTGCATTTCTATTGTGTTTCTAAGCAACTATAGAAGTAGGGTGGCTCTTAGAGCCCAAACTGGATTTATCTGGTCAAGGCGCATGGAAAGTCGAATTTCTTTCTGCGACATAAATCCTAACCGATGAACTGATGTCGGCCTGGCAGAGGGTATCAGCAGTGTTGTAGCTGGCTCTGGCAGTGACATTATGCTGGATGTTGCAACCAATTAGTATGTGTATATGCCGACATGTGCCAATGTGTCATCAAGGCTATATAAAGTACTGCCCACCCTGAAAGGGGGTAGAGCAGCTTGGTATTGCAGGCTTTGGCTTAGCTCTGCTCTCCGTTTATTGCAATAAACTTTTTTTTCTTCCTCCTCACATGGCCTTTGGCTGCATGTCTTTTACTGGCCAAGGACATTCGGATTTGCAAAGTTGTGCAACAAAGCTATAGAGCTCATAGTAAGTGCCAATGAAGTAGTGGTGACGGAGGCAAAGACAGATTGCTTCTCTACTATTTTAACATCACCTAGTTCAGGGGTGTCAAACTCATTTGTTATGAGGGCCAGATGTGACATAAATGAGATCTTGTTGGGCTGGGCCATGTCAGGTTGGGCCAGGCCATGTCAGGGCCGAGCCATGTGTGTACCTATTTAAGATTAGGTAGCAGATACATAAATTTTACAAAGAACACAGACAAACACAAATATATATATTTTAAAACTTAAAACTTTAGCACTCATTGGTCTTAAAGACGGTCATCGGTCTTAAAGATGCTTTCTTCTCCCATGGGATCCAGGGAGCTGGGCAAAAGGAAGCTCTGGCTCCTTCCTTCCCTCCTCAGGTGACTGTTGGGGGGGGGGAGCCTCAGCCAATAGAAGGAAGAGAGGCTTGGCTCAGTAGCTGTACTGTGTAATTGAGAGAGCCTGGCAAAGCAAGCTATGCCTCCCAATGGAGGAGTCTCAGACAATGGAGAAAATAGAGATTTTGATCTGTAGCTCCTGTGCAATTGAGCAAGCCTTGCAAAGCAAGCTGTGATGCAGAAGGAAGCAAGGGAGAGGGAGAAGAAAGCAGATGACAGCCAGTTGCTTGGGGGTCTGATAGGAGTCATCCAGGGGCCTGATTCGGCCCCCAAACTGCATGTTTGACACCCCCTGACCTAGTTCATTCCAATTGTTCAAGGTAGCTGATGCCTAAATGCCCCAAGGACAATTAGCTGGGATACTTTTGCAAAGTTTCTGGATGCTAAAATGCCAAGAATAAGCTCTGCTCTGGATGTCAGTTCAGAATACACTCTGGACTGGATGCCAGTTTCTGTTGCAGATGTGGACAAGATCTGTGAGATTGGTTGGAAAGGTAGCATTAAAATGTTTTAAATAAAAAGAAATAGTGGGATTTCAAAAGAGAAGAAAAAATATGTGCAGTGAGAGAAGACATACATAACCTTTATTGGCATAACAGAAAAAAAATACAAGATCCAAAGGAACTTCAAAATAGGACATACAAACCAGTTATTTGCAAGCCTAACCAGCATGGGAATACAAGGTTACAAGCAAAACTTAGCTAAGAAAAGCGGAGTGAGGTATTCCCCTACCTGACTCCATTTTTAATTTCTTTCTCATTCACTGCCAGGGCCAGAAATTCTGCAACCTGCTCAGTAATTGAGAGACATGTGTCAGCCAACAAAAACTCTATCCTTTTGCTTGTCACCAAGTTGGGGGTTAAGAGGAGAGGTTTGATCAGGCGGCGTCGGTGATGGGTAAGTAACGGACGGTCTAATAGAATATGCCGTACAGTGTAAGGTTCTCTACCACAGCTGCACTGTCTCTGTTCAAAAGGGATACCCTTATATCTACCAGAGACCACGGACGATGGAAATATGTTGAGTGTGGCCAACATAAAAGCTTGGTGTTGATGTGAGTTTATTAGATTTGAGAGGTACTAAGCCATGCAAGTTTGGGAAGGGGGAAGGTCCAAGAAGCAGGGTGAGCATGTACCCCTTGCTTCAGCAATTATTAGTTGGGAGTCAATATCCAGTATTCTCCTGTGGATCACTCTGGACTGGATGCCAGTTTCTGTGACAGATGTGGACAAGATCTGGGGATCTGTGAAGTTGGTTGGAAAGGTAGCATTAAAATGTTTTAGATAAAAAGAAATAGCGGGATTTCAAAAGAGAAGAAAAAGTATGTGCAGTGAGAGAACAGAACGCTATGGGAAAGAGAGAGAAAAAGGAGAACAGTGCAAAGAGATGGGAATACACAGAAAGAAAGAAAAAGCACAGTGAAAGAATACAGTGATAAAAAATTAAGGTTAAAGGGAAAGAATTAAGAAGAAGAAGAAGATATTGGATTTATATCCCGCCCTCCACTCCGAAGAGTCTCAGAGCGGCTCACAATCTCCTTTCCCTTCCTCCCCCACAACAGACACCCTGTGAGGTGGGTGGGGCTGGAGAGGGCTCTCACAGCAGCTGCCCTTTCAAGGACAACCTCTGCCAGGGCTATGGCTGACCCAAGGCCATGCTAGCAGGTGCAAGTGGAGGAGTGGGGAATCAAACCCGGTTCTCCAAGACAAGAGTCCGCACACTTAACCACTACACCAAACTGGCTCTCCGGGTTTAAAGTGTGGCAAAATGTTTTTAGCAAATGAGTACAGCTCTTGAGTTAATGTAAATGTAGAAGTGCTATATGATTTGAGTTGCTATTCCCAGTTATGTCATTGTGTCATCTGACTGTTCTATCACAAGAAACAAGAGGAAGGAAGGAAGGAAGGAAGGAAGGAAGGAAGGAAGGAAGGAAGGAAGGAAGGAAGGAAGGAAGGAAGGAAGGAAGGAAGGAAGGAAGGAAGGAAGGAAGGAAGGAAGGAAGGATGGATTTGCCATAGGGTTTGTTGGGAAACTCAGACTGACAATTCTATTGCTTGGTTTCAAAACTGTCATATATGCTTAAGTGACACAGTAATGGAATCTGATTTTTTTTTGGGGGGGGGGCAGAAATCTGTTCTTAATAATAATAATAATAAATTTTATTCTTCATTAGTGTGTAGTTTTTATTTATACTATGCGAAACATCAAAGTGCAGAGAGGTCGTTTAGGGCCTTGAAACTTTATTTTCTTTTTTTATAATAAAATCCAGTTTCGTAACTACGAGAATGACCCAGCCAGGATAGATGCAAGATTTCAACACATTGTATGTTGATTTCTAGCGATCAAGTGTTGCAATGCACTTGTTTCTGTGTCTTTGGGAGTCATATTGTTTCTTACAAAATGGACTTGGTGTTTAAATATTAAATGTTGTTTTTATGCTCTTGCGCATACTGCAGTTTCATTTCCTGAAAAAATTTGCTCAGGGTGCACAAATCCAAAGTAAAGAAACTTAAACATTATAAAACAAAATCTGCACTAATCTAGCCAAAGCACTTTTAAAAACATTCCATTGACTATTTTTTCCCCCTTAATACTCCCATCGAAATCAATGAGCATTAACTTTGGCAAGACTGCACCCTTTATTTGCAAACATAATAGAGATCTACTGGAATTTATGTTGTACGTTACAGAAGACTACAGTCAGTGGGTACTTAGTATATGGTAACAGTATTCTGGGAATCAAAACATGATTTCAAAATCTACGAAGCAGAACAAGTGAAAATTGACCCAAATTATATGGAAACTTAAAGACTCCACAGATTGCTATTAGTGATATCAAGGAATTTGATCCTATCTGAAACCTCAAATACAAATGGGCCGGTGGATCGAGTTTCCTTTCTGACAGAAGCTCGGGAACCAAACACATAATTGTTCACTGTAATTTTCTACTTGACAGTAAAACAACAATTCTACATTAATTAGATGCTGCTCTTAAGAATATTGTATTATACTCAGGAGTGGAATTCTAGCAGGAGCTCCTTTGCATATTTGGCCACACACGCCTGATGTAGCCAATCCTCCAAGAGCTTAAAAAGGTTAAGGTAGTCCCCCGTGCAAGCAGCACCAGTCATTTCTGACTCTGGGGTGACGTTGCTTTCACAACGTTTTCACAGCAGAATTTTTACGGGGTGGTTTGCCATTGCCTTCCCCAGTCCTCTACACTTTCCCCCCAGCAAGCTGGGTACTCATTTGTCTGACCCTCAGAAGGCTGGAAGGCTGAGTCAACCTCGAGCCAGCTACCTGAACCCAGTTTCCACCGGGATCGAACTCAGATCATCAACAGAGTTTAGGACTGCAGTACTGCAGCTTTACCACTCTGCGCCATGAGGCCAAGAGCTTACAAGGCTCTTTTTTGTAAGCTCTTGGAGGACTGGCTAAATCAGGGGTGTGTGGCCTAATATGCAAAGGAGCTCCTGCTAGAATTTCACCCCTGATTATACTTCTATCTGGCTTCTGCGCGGAACCAAGAGTCTCAGATTCTGATCTGGCCCACACCTTCTCAGCTTCAGCATCAGCTGCTCCCAGACCATCCCCTGGCCCCAAACACCTAAAATGAACTACTTGAAAACTTCTCATGCAGCTGCAACATCTCACCTCCTCTAGAAAACATGCATAGCATGAATTGACAGCATACCGTATTCTCTTATCTACGTAACATTTGCCTTCTCGTGTGTCATGGGCAGCAGCGATGCATTCTGCTGAGCCCCCGCTCAAGCTGACAGCACCAACAGAGCCTGCAGTCGGCCCCCTCCGATGTTCTGGGAGCAGACAGCTCGCTGTCGCCGCCCAAGTCAGCATCCCCCACACCTGACTGGCTGCTGCAAGCTGAAAGCCCGCCTGACTCACCTCTACAGGTAGGTAGCTTGGCTGAGAGAGCGACTCCGCCAGGACTTAGAGACCTGTCAAAGAGAAGCAAGCCTGCAGGCAAGATGGTCGCTGATCCCTGAGTTCCAACGGGAGCTTCACTGCTTGCTGATTGGAGCATCGCCGGAGGCCCATTTAGACCCCTGGTTAGGGCTGGGCGCTCCGCGGAAGCAACAAGTTGCATCTGTGACGATCTCACATCCACCTCGGCTCTCGCTCCTGATCGGATTTCTGGGCTTCCTGACTCCCTGCTCCGGACGATCAAATCACGCTCTCAGAGGCTCAACTTGACTTCCTGACTTGGCTGTTGTTCAGACTCTCCTGGCTTGACTCCGGACTGGACCTGGACTCTGCTTCTTGACCACACCCAGCCCATGATAGTGTGTCCTGAAAAACCCTGGAGTGGATAGTCAAGGAAGTCCTATAGCCAGGAATTATTTGTCAAGGGGTGCTGGCTTCCTGGGAAGGCACTAATTAAATTAAATTTAAATTGAATTAGCGAGGTAGGGGAGGGAGAGGGTCACACGATAGCTCACTAGTGGAGAAGGTACGTATCGACTACTCTCCTTTTCTCCCACTCCCCCACTTGGAGGGGAAGGGAGGGAGAGCTTGTGCCATGACGAGCTACCAGCTTGCCCATCTGCTCCTCCTCTTCTCAGTATGTCCACCAAGCCCTGCAGGCTGCCATGTGGTGTTGCACTGCACCAAGTACACACAGCCTCCACACCCAGCAATGCCTCTCGTGCACTTGTCACCACCTCCCCTCCGTCTCTTGCCCAGCCCATCCTGGCGGGTAAGCTCACCCAGCTCTCGCTTCGCAAGCTGATAGAAAAGGGACACCCGGCAAAGTAATAGTCAAAACAAATAGCTAGACCATCAAAAGTGTGAACGCTCTTTCTGATATTAATTATTCATTACTGCATAAATACAGATATACGACACAATAACTGGATTGATGGTCACATTACCAGACACTAGTTCAGTGGTCCCCAACCCCCAGGCTGTGGACCAGTACCGGTCCTTGTGGTATTAGCAACCAGGCCACGCAGGCATGGTGCTCTCAGCTTCCCAGGTCACAGACTCAGGAAACTGAGAGGGATGGGATGGTCCATTGGCATAGCTCTCCTTCAAGCACAGCTTCCCAGCAACCTCAGCTGATTGGTGGGGGTCTTTAAATGGAAGGGGGAGGCAGATTGGCTGCTTCTGCCACCTAGCTGCCTAGTGGGGACATAGCGGAAGCAGCCCCAGTCTCTTCCCCCCCACACTGAAAGACCCCCCATGGGGGGAAGAGATGGGGGCGCCGGGTGGCCTGGGGTAGCAAAAACCCCAGCACCACCCCACCCCTCCCGGTCTGTGGGAAAACCGTCTTCCGCAAAACCGGTCCCTGGTGCCAAAAAGGTTGGGACCCACTGCACGAGTGTATCAAAAGAAGGTCTCCATTAATGCAATAAGTGAGAAAGTCCACAATTGTAAACTTCTCATGCGTCAGCTTCTGCTGAGCAAGGGTGATCCAAAGCTCCATGCTCACCGCAACTCATAGCTGAGTTGGCAAAGGGCTTTCCTGGTGCACTGTGTGCTGCCGGGAGAAGCCGACTATAGACTGTTGAAGTGGGGGGGAGAGACTGCGATGCTTCAAATTTGATAGGGGCACCAGCCTTGCTCCCCCCCCCCCCTCACTGGCTATGGCCCTGCTTTGGGGTGAGCCACCTAAAAGACCCACTTTGCTCATTTAAAACAAGTACATTCCCACATTTGAAAACAGGAATGTGAGCACCTATTTGCTTGACATAGGGTGGTACCCAGGGCTTTTTTTTTTTTTGTAGCAGGGACTCCTTTGCATATTAGGCCACACACCCCTGATGTAGCCAATCCTCTGAGAGCTTACAAGGCTCTTAGTACAGGGTCTACGGAAAGCCTCTGGAGGATTGGCCACAACATGGGGGTGAGGCCTAATATGCAAAGGAGTTCCTGCTACAAAAAAAACCCTGGTGGCACCAGTGAAACAAAGTGGCTGTAAATGCCAACATTCACCCCTCCCCACTCTGTAACAAAGCTTGCTACAAAGTTATGAGGAATAAACTTTCCCACAGCATCTGACTCCCACATTTCCAGAGATGCCACAAACATTTCCCCCCCCCTCCATTTTGTGCTAAGAGCAATCAACAACAAACTGTACGCATCCCACCCAGATCTATGTTGTATAATCTTCGAGATCTCAGAAGTTTTCAGCAATAAGCTGTCACTTAAAAGTCGGAATACCTTGGCAATTCAGCACCACCAAACAACTCAAAACTATTTACTGAATATTTCTACGAAAATAACAGTCTGAACACATGACGGAACTGATGCATAAGCAGAGGGGGGCGCTTTTTGAGCAGGAACGCACAGGAGCGCAGTTCCGGCTGGCTTAGTGTCATGGTGTGTGGCCTAATATGCAAATGAGCCCTTCCCGGGCTTTTTATGCAAAAAAAAAAAAAAGCCCTGTGGAAAACAGTGGTGACATCAGGAGGTTGTGGCCTAATATGCAAATGATTCCTGCTGGGCTTTTTCATAAGTGCATAAGTACTCAATCTGATGGTGTTACTGATTCCTGCTGGGCTTTTTCATAAGTGCATAAGTACTCAATCTGATGGTGTTACTGTTTAGGAAAGAATTTGGACCTGGCACTGCAGGCCGTGGCAACTTGGCTAAGGCTGAGTGGGTTGAAGCTGAATCCGATGAAGACAGAGGTCCTTTGCGTGGGTCGGGGCGCTTTGGGGAGGGAAATACCTCTCCCGGTTTTTGACGGGGTGCCGCTGAAAGTGGCGCACTGGGTCAGGAGCTTGGGAGTTCTACTGGAGCCTTCATTATCAATCGAGGCCCAGATAGCAGCCACTGCCAAGTCAGCCTTCTTTCATCTAAGGCGGGCAAGGCAGTTGGCCCCCTTCCTAGAGCGTCAGGACCTAGCAACAGTGATTCATGCAACGGTCACCTCGAGATTGGATTACTGTGATGCCCTCTACATGGGGCTGCCTCTGTGCCGAACCTGGAAGCTGCAGTTGGTGCAGAACGCGGCGGCTAGGCTGTTATTGGGGCTCTCGAACTGGGAGCACATACAGCCGGGGCTGCGCGGTCTGCACTGGTTGCCAGTTACATACCGGATTCATTACAAAGTGCTGGTTATTACCTTTAAAGCCCTATATGGCCGAGGACCTGCCTACCTGAGGGACCGTCTTTCCCCGTATGAACCCCAAAGAGCACTGAGGTCAGCAGGGAAGAACCAACTGACCATCCCCAGGCCGAAGGAGGCAAAACTGCAGAGTACTCGTATGCGGGCCTTCTCTATCGTAGCTCCACACCTATGGAACCAGCTCCCAGAAGAAGTGCGGGTCCCGCGGAACCTTAAACAGTTCCGCAAGGCTTGTAAGATCATCCCTTTTGGGATGGCCTTTACCGATTAAATGACAGAGTGACTCGCCTAAGTGATTTTCACCACCATGCTGAAATAGCACCAGAATGTTAATTTTAGAAAATTTTAAATTAGACTGTTTAAAACTAGTTACTGTTTTTAAATACTTATTGTATAATTTATTGTATTTGATGTTGTTAGCCGCCCTGAGCCTGCTTCAGCGGGAAGGGCGGGATATAAATAAAATGTTGATTGATTGATTGATTGATTGAAATATAAGCGAAGCAAAAACGGGACAGCCATTTAGAAAAGAAGACAATATCTGAAAAAGAGCCTTCCTCCTAATGCACAGGAGATTTCCTGATTCCTCAAGGGGTGTCAAACTTATGGTCCATGGGCTGCAACCCAACCACTCAGGGCTCTAATCAGGTCCGTGGGGCTCTTTTCTTCCCCCTCCCCCTCTCGTCCTCACCCTTTGCAGCTATAAGGCTGTCAAAGTTCCCAGCTTCTTCTGCCTTGTCTTTGCCTGCTTCAGCAGGAAGCTCTTCTGGGTTTGCAAAGCCGCAAAGAAAATGCAGAATGGATTTTCCACTAAGGTCTCTGTGTCCAGGTAGTCTAGCTAGGCCTAGAGATTTTAATGGAAAACCCACTCAATGTTTTCCTTGCAACTTTGTCTGTGCTGCAATGTGTTTCAATGGAGTGGAGCACAAGCAGTGAAGCTGGAGTGGCTGCAAATAAAGGGGTGGTGCTTGGAGCCAGCTTGTCTCTGCTGGACCCACAGCCAAAGGGGGATATTACATGGGAGAGCAATCGCCAATCTGAATAGACCCCAGGGGCAGGGGGAAGTTTGCAATGCCCAGCCATTTCATGTTTTCCTAGGCTCAGAGCATTTTGCATTTTTAATTTATATTTTCAGTGTCTGCTGTGATCCTTGTGCTTTTTTTCTTGGGTTTTCACTTTTAAAAACTGCATCGCTAAATCCCACTATTCTCCCACTTTTCCATTTTAAACAAAATATCGTTTTAAGCACGTTTGTATTTTAAGTTTTTTAAAAAATCTTTTAATTGTGTTTCTCCGTATCCTTTATAAGGTTTATATCTCTGCTACCTGGCATTACGTTTTATGAGTCACACGGCCTGGCCCCACAAAATCCCATTAATGTCAGATCCGGCCCTCGTAACAAATAAGTTCGACACCCCTGCTCAAGCTTGATTTTTAAAAATCCTGATCGCTGTAAGCATTAATTATAAGAAAAATTAAAGCTGGCAGGACCGTGATCATCTCACATCAGAATGTTCTATCACACGTTTATGTGGTATTTACCTTCAACATACAGGCTTCTGTTTGTGAGAAGTGCAATAGTTTCTTTTCTGAAGCAGCCATGTTTGCGACTTTACAGGCATCCATTACAATTGTTTGGCAGCTGGTATGGTGTTTGTTTTAACTAGACAGACAGGCAAAGGACAATGGCTAACTACATGTCTGCCTTTAAGAGGTCAGTGGTTTAGTACCGCAGAGGTCAACCAAAAAACAACCTCACTGTAGACCTCTATTCTCAGAAGCCTTAAACATTAGGCCAATGTGCTTTGGGAGGCCGGGGAAAGCAGACGGGGAAAAAAGGAGGGTTTCTAAGCAACCTCACAAAGTTAAGCTGCCTCAAGCAGCTTGAACAATAGCTCACGTTGGCAGCGCTCCATTAAAGGGAAGGCTGCCCCACACCATTGTGGCTCTACCCCCCAGTGGCTATAAATATGGGCCACATAAAACAGGACCAGAAATTAAAGGCAACGTAACCCAGGGGCACAGGGTGTACGCAGACTGCATAATGTGGTAGTGCCATTTAATACTCAGAAACACTGAATCTAGTAAAGGCCAGAAGCACAGTATATAGTTTAAGACCTCTGGATTTTTATAAATGAACTGTAAATTCTTACATGCAGATTAAATTTCTATGTAACTCGTGTCTCATTCTCCTCGCTCGTTTTCCAAACTGAACATTGACATTTTCTCACAACAAGTTATTGTAAATCAACTATTTTATGCAATTAGCATCAATGTTCCCTCTAAACTACAGAGTCTTGTGAGCAAAAGTTCTACTTTGTGAGCTACTGGCATTAAAGCTGTGAGCTCCTGCATAAATTAGTGTGCTCTGGGGTCATCCTTCCTGAGCTAAGACAAAAACGTGTGAGCTAGAGGCTAAAAATCTGTGAGCCAGCTCACGCTAACTTAGCTTAGAGGGGACGCTGATTAGCATGCAAAGGCCCAGGAGTTTCAATTTTAGTTCAATTTATATGCCGACCTTAACCTACCAATGCTATTTTACAAAGATAACTAATCAGTTTTTTCTGGCACAGCACGCAAACAGAAAAAAACACACCTTGGGAGCTAAGCACTTGGTAGGCAATAGCTACTTGGCTTGTATGTAATTAATTCACTTGGAACCGTATCATCATAAGCAATGCCATGTTGGATGGCCCGTATTTTGCACAGGCAATCAATATTCTGCTTTTCTTTTATAATCCTCATAGTCCAAAATTGTTTCACACCCGAGGGGAGTGGGGGCCAATGGAGTTGGCAATTCAAAAGACACTGAACCAGCTCCAAATTAATTTCAAATTCTACGCATCCTTCCTCTGTCCCTGAATGTTCCTATAAAATAGCATTATTCGATCCACTAGGTTCTAGCAGGCGTCCAGAAAGTATACAGATCAGTCTATTGGAAACCCCCCCCCCCCCCGAGGGGGGTCATGTTTGGAAAGAGAGAAAGAGACATTTATATAAAATTCTGAAGTTTCAGTCAATCATGAATTCCTTTTTTAAAAGTTTACTTTCATCTTTGAAGTTACATTTGAAGCCAGTGCATACGACCAGAATTCTTGAAACCACGATTTCAAGTTGCCCCACAGGAAAGTTAAATTATATACTATGGAATGTGTGTGTGTGTATACACATATATGGAAAGTACTCAACAATATGACAAACGGAACACAAACCTCAGTTCTAAAGCGCCTACTTGGAAGCATTTTCATATCACACCTTTTCAGACAGGCCAGAAACAAGAAATGAGAAAAAAAAGGTGGGAGGCAGAGAAAGTAATAATTAAAAACGCAGCGCTTTCCCTTCATCCCCCAACATGGAATGAAACCAGACTTTCTGTCATGCTCTGATAAACAGAGAAAACACTGAAAGGCACAAATTACTGCAGTCAATTGCTGTGTGGTAAAAGCAATCTATAGATAACACAGATCAGTTGACGGGCCAGAGGACTGAACCACTGTCTGTTTACTAACAGAAGTAGTGTTAAAGCAGTATGATTTAAATATTCACTCATCCGGAAGAAATGCATTACTTCAAAGATATGTGTAATGTTGATAATCATGCACCTGTCGCCGCGTGGTTTTTCAGTGGCTCAATTTACACCCCAGGACATGCATTAGCCCAGAATTTCCATGAAAGTGTAAAACTATGTTTTCTCAAAATCCACCTGAAAGCATCGCAAGGAATCAAGAATTTCAAAGTTCTACGTCTACCGTCGCAGAGAGACTTCTAAACTTTCCCTCATACTAATTTCAGTGATTCCCCCATTACAGGGTGTCTTCCACATTCACGACGGAAGGAAAACGGGGAAATTCGGATACAACTGACTAAAAAAGAAAACGATGTTCGTGTTTGCTCTGTTATCACTTTGGAGCAGATGGTGCCAGTGCATAATTACATTTAGTCAACCTGGCTTGGGTGGGATGAGTTTCTTTAGTGTCCTCTATTATTTAACTATTTAGGTTGTTTGCAAACCCCATTTTGAGACAGCTTAAAGGCCCTTTTGCATCGTGCTGTGCTCACTCGGGCAAACTGCTTTAGACAAGTTAAAATTAATGAGCGGGCAGCGATGTAAATCATTCAGTTGGCATAATAACATTGGGTCAGGTGGCCTGCGGTAGCCCCTCCTCTGCTCAACAAATCAATTATCTTAAAATATTCGACAACTCGTTCTACAGTGTCTTTTCAAAAATCCACGGGGCTATTGATTTTTGTCCCGCGTTGATACCTGCTGAAACTGGTTCCCCACCCCGATTTAGGACTGTCAGGTTGTGTCAGGAGTTTACAGCCAATGCTCACTGGAGTGGCTCTTAATCCCCCCAAGGTTTACTCAAATGTCACAGCCATCTGGAGGAAAAGAGAGGAGCCCCACGGGGTTTCACCGACCACAGTTCTCTCTCTGCACTGAAGGATGACAATAGAGATTAAAGCGCTTGCCAAATATTTTATTTGCCCTTTTTACTGAAAGGCAAAATCAGACAAAAAGTGGGATTCTGGCAATTCCGAACGAAACACACGAACCCCTTCCTTAGGACCTGCGAAAACTTAAAAATCTGTGTAATCCATGGAACAGCACAGAGTGCATTCAGGCTATTATGCATATCGTTAGGTCATTTTTAAGAATCCTATCTGAAGTGCCATAAATCTATTTTTCTCCCTCTTTCTGTTTTTGAGCTTGGTCAGTTACCCAAGACCAGCAGATGCCTAAAAAAGTTCAATCTTGGATTTATTTTGAGGGCGTATTATAGAGAGAAAAGGAATTTAAAAGGTGCAGGTGGCAAAATTCACAAAATGAAGTTGTACAATTGCTCACATCAGGTCCAACAAAAACACAAAAACACAGTGTGTGAGCTTTTGAATTCTCCAGTCCTCTTCATAAAGTGTTAATACATAAAAAGGGGAGGAAGGGGAGGAAGTAAGCTCTGATTCATGAAAGCTTATGCTGGCACAAATTCTTTTAGTCCCTAAAAGTGCCACTGGACTCTTGCTTTATTTTACACACTACAGTGGTCTCCTATTCCATTTTCTGATCCAAGTTTTAGATTTCAGGTCGGGGAAAAAAAATTAACTAGCATCGCATATACTGTATGATCTAAGGGGGCTGCCCCTAAGCAAAGGCTTGTGGAGAGGGAATAGGAAGATCTTTTCCAGCACCTCCCCTCAAACACTGAATTTGATTAATTTCAACTTACAAAACAATTTAATTACAATTTTAAAATTAAAAATAGTACATAGAGTCTGGCCTCCCTGTTGCAGTATTCCATTGTCTCTCGGGCCTATTGGAACACCATTGGTTCCAGCTCTGTTTGCACTGGGGTCTGATTAGTTGTCTTCCACCTGAAACGGAGTAATTTTATTGTTTTCATTGTTTTGTTTTAATTGTTTATTTGCTTCTAATTTTATTGCCTATTGTTATGGTTTAAGTCTACTGTGATCTGCCCTGAGCCCGGTCGCAGGATAGGGCGGTCTAGAAATTAACGAAAATAAATGAAAGAAAAATAAATGAAAAATTAAAAAGCCAAATCAAAACAGCACATTACAATGACTTAATCTCACATATACTTACCAACAACTTAAGTATAATTACAATTAACAGGGCTTTTATTTTTTTAGCAGGAACGCACAGGGACGCAGTGCTGGCTGGCTTGGTGACAGGGGGTGTGGCCTAATATGCAAATGAGCTCCTGCTGGGCTTTTTCCACAAAAAAGCCCTGACAATTAATGTTGACATACCCCTTTGAAGCTTAAAAGAAGAAGATATTGGATTTATACCTGGCCCTACACTTTGAATCTCAGAGTGGCTTACAATCTCCCCACCACCATCACCACAACAGACACCCTGTGAGGTGGGTGGGGCTGAGAGAGTTCTCACAGAAGTTGCCCTTTCAAGGACAACTCTCCGAGGGCTATGGCTGACCCAAGACCATTCCAGCAGCTGCAAGTGGAGGAATGGGGAATCAACCCCAGTTCTCCCAGATAAGAATCCGCACACTTAACCACTACACCAAACTGGCTCTTTTGAGTGCAGTACAGTTCAGGAAGCATCCCTACATACTCAGAGATACAGGGAGCCCAGGTAAAGACTAAGCAGTACAGACATTTAGCATCAGAGATCATACTATCCCTTCAAGGTGACATCGCCCCTTCACCTGGGGTCCTCACAATTCTGAGATTGTAGGGATGCTTCCTGAACTGTACTGCACTCAAAAGGGCCACTCTGCCAAAAGCAGGGGTTCTCACTATGGTGTTCATGGGTGCCACAGTAACCTGTGACACCTTTCCTGGAGTCCACCAAGGTTTTGTTGTTGTTGTTTTAGAAAGTGGGCATAGCCAGATGGGGCTTTTGCCCAGCAGGGCTATTGATTGGCTGTGCAAATTTGTTTAATAGTGCTTCGGCAGCTGCTGTCGCCACATCATAAGGACCTTCATCAAGTGACTTAAAGTTATAGAAAAGCGCAAGAGTCCTGTAGTACCAGTTTGGTGCACTGGTTAAGTGCACGGACTCTTATCTGGGAGAACCAGGTTTGATTCCCCACCCTCCACTTGCAGCTGCTGGAATGGCCTTGGGTCAGCCATAGCTCTCGTAGGAGTTGTTCTTGAAATGGCAGCTGCTGTAAAAGCTCTCCTAGCCCCACCTACCTCACAGGGTGTCTGTTGTGGAAAGGGGGGAAGGTAAAGGAGATTGTGACCGCTCTGAGACTCTGAGATTCAGAGTGGAGGGTGGGATATAAATCCAATATCATCATCTTCTTCTTCTAAGTTCAAGCAAAAGTTTGAATATTAAGTAAGATAAGGTTTTTTTTAAAAAAAACATTCAATTTGCAGAGCAGTGAGGTCCACAGCTGCTAGCTTGGTGCCTCACGGGGGGGGGGGGGGGAGGTAAAGGAGATTGTGACCACTCTGAGACTCAGAGTATAGGATGGGATATAAATCCAATATCTTATTATTCTACCTTCAAAACTAAAAAAAAATGTGGCGGGGAGGAGCTTTTGTGAGTCACTCTTAATGAGTGAGCAGTGATTCACGAAAGTTCTTCCCCGCCACAAATTTTGTGATTCTTGAAAGGTGTATGTAAGAAAATATTTTTAAAGCATCTATTCATTTTAAAAGGCATCCTTTTAGACAGAACGTTTGGCTGAAATGTCAAGTGGCCTACAAGTGGCTTGTTTTCCTAGGTAGAGGCAGCAGAATTGTCTTAAGGCTTGGTTGATGCCTCAAGTGCCCACCTTCCCCCAGCATCAGGAGGCACAAGACCTATGTAGGATATCCCCTTTTCTCTTTCCCGTGGGTGGTTTTTCCCCTCAAGTCCGGAAAAACCAAGGGGATCATAACCATTTTATTTTACAAATTTGGTTTTGTTTGTGTGCTCCAACTGCGCACTTGAAAAATCAAAACAAAACGCTGTCACCAGCTGGTCAGGCAGAGAGGCTGAAAAGCTTCTCCCCTCCGTATCCTTACAATTTCACTCTGCCTGTAGCTATGAGAAGGTGATAACTGCCTCTCCCTGGCATATCGGAAGAATATAATTCCAAAAAATAATTTGATTATCTAATATATCTCAAACTACTAATTTTGAATCCATATGGTTTCTGACATTAGAATACTTGACTTCACGAGAAATCCCAAACATTGTTAATAAATGGTATCTCTATTAAATATTTATGTATGTGTTGGAAAGATTGGCATATGCTGAAAATATTATATATGAATTAAAGGTAGAATGCTTGGAGGGGGGGTTCTATGTATATTTACTGTTTTATATTGTTAAATTTAAAAGTTTTAACCATTGTATGTTTTTATGAAATGTTGTTAGCCGCCCTGAGCCTGCTGAGGTGGGGAGGGCGGGATAGAAATAAAATTTATTATTATTATTATTATTATTATTATTTTGAACAGCCGCACTGATATTTTGGAACTTACTCTAACCGTTATGATGTATGTTTTATGTTTTATATTGTTAAAAGCCAATAAAACTATTCTATATATAAAAAAATTCAATTTATGTTTAAAAAAATTGCATGGTGCCTCTTCATAGATCTGCTCAAAGCAGCACCAGCTGCCTCAGCCAATGTTCCCTTTAAGCTGCAGAGTCTTGTGAGCAAAAATTCTACTTTGTGAGCTACCGGCATTAAAGCTGTGACCGAGCTATTGGGCTACTGCATCAATTAGTTTGCTCTGGGGCCATTTTTCCTGAGCTAAGACAGAAATGTGTGAGCCAGAGGCTAAAAAACTGTGAGCTAGCTCAAACTAACTCAGCTTAGGGGGAACATTGGTCTCAACACTGTCACCTCTAAGCCCAAACAGCATGTTTTTAACTTTGATCCGGGCAGGGCTGACAGCTGAATTGGACAGTACAGTATTTTCACTAAACTGTTTTTTGGGGGAAGCTGGAAAAAAAAACCCCTGGACAATTAAATACCAGATATTTAAATACTGGTATTTCTTTTCAGTCCCCCGCCCAAACACTGAAAATACCAGACTGTACTGGTCAATACCGGACACCTGGCAACTCTAGCACCTACCCTTTAAGGTGTCACGTTAAAACATTTATTTTTACCTTTGCTTTTAATGCCTCACATGTGAGGTGCCACCACTGCAAAAGCCCTTCCTCTGGTCATGACCCACTCCACCCCACTTCTGCAGGCAAGGGCAGAGAAAACAGGGCCTACAAAGATGATTTTTTAAAACTTGCAGGCTAGAAAGAAGACCATCCTTCAAATGCCCTGGCCTCACACTGTTTATGGCCTATGTTGTTTCAAATTTGTTGTTCAGTCACACAGTCGGTTCTGACTCTTTGCAACCCCACTGACTGATTTGATCGTCCTGCAGCCCAAGGGACTCTCAAGAGTCTTCTCCAGCACCACAGTTCAAAAGCATCTATTCTTCTGCACTCGGCCTTCCTTATGGTCCAACTCTCACAGCCATACATTACTATTGACTATATGGACTTCTGTTTGCAGGGTGATGTCTCTCCTTTTTATTATACCGCCCAGGTTTGCCATAGCTGTCCTCCCAAGGAGCAAACGTCTTTTAATTTCATGGCTACAGTCACCATCTGCAGTGATCTTGGATCCCAGAAATGTGAAGTCTGTCACTACTTCCATGTCTTCCCCTTCTATTTGCCAAGGTGTGATGGGGCCGGATGCCATGATCTGAGTTTTCAAATAGCCTTGTATTATAAATTTGTTGGACTCTCTAATTCTGTTCTCCTTGCAATGGTATACAAAAATACACAGTGCTGAGGGTATGTTTTTTTCTGGGTAAGCCTACAGCAGAATATACAAAAAAGGCTGACAGGCTAGTTTGAAAAATTTATGACTTGAAAAATCAAAAACCTCTGTTCCATCAGCTTTTCTGACTGAAAACAACAACAACAACGCTAAAACGGGAACTTTCAAGAGCAAAATCAATCTATAGAAGGCTCATGGCCAATTCATATCGCTCTCTCACAGTCCTTAAAAATCCAGCCATCATCACGAGCAGGGGTGGAAATCTAGCAGCGCCAAAGTTGGGTGCGGAAATATTCATTATCTTGGTAACTGTAATACTACATGCATTTCTTTTAAACTGATTCATTCGTTCTATTTATACTGCACCTTCCTTTCCTAAGGAAAATGGAAGACAAATCTCTGCATCAACACAACAACAAAACAGCAGCATACAATGTAACTTCTGAACAGATTCTGCTGGCCCCGTAATCCTACTGCTGGTATTCATGAAGCTCAAGGTCTCAGACTTAAAAAGTCGGAAGAGCTGGAATCTCTTCCAGAATTTTGCTCTGGTCTACAAGAAAGCACCTTGATGACTTAGGCATGACCATCTCCAGGCAGGTAACCATGCATAATTAATGCAAAACATTGCTGGAATGAATAAAAATTTAAAGACATTATTATTATTATTATTATTATTATTATTATTATTATTATTATTATTATTATTATTATTATTATTATTATTATTAAAGGTAAAAGTAGTCCCCTGTGCAAGCACCAGTCGTTTCCGAATCAGGGGTAACGTAACATCACGACGTTTTCATGGCAGATTTTTTTTTTTTTTACAGTGTGGTTTGCCGTTGCCTTCTCCAGCCATCTGCACTTTACCCCCAGGAAGCTGGGTACCCATTTTACCGACCTTGGAAGGATGTAAGGCTGAGTCAACCTTGAGCCGGCTACCTGAACCCATCTTCCGCCAGGAACTAACTCAGGTCATGAGCAGAGCTTGGACTGCAATACGGCAGTTTACCACGGGGCTTATCATCATCATCTCCTTTCTCATTCTCTAATCCAATTACTCGAATTGTAACATGCAAGTTTATAGCATGGCGAGATTAAGCTATTCAAAATCACAAATGCATTAGGCTTCTTAATGGATAGAAATACTTCCAGTTTCTCAGGGAAACAAAAATTTAGGAAATGTTAACCATAGACACATCTTTCACTAACGCAACTGCTGAAATGGAGCTTCAGAACACAAAGTCACCAAACATTCCTACTGTTGTTGAACTAAGCCATATGCTAATGGCAGAAGTAACATTCTGATTGCTATTTTCTAATGGGCAACGTATCAAAAGCATAAATATTTTGCCTTTCAACTTAATAACTGTGTGGAATTATTCTGCCTGCTCTTTTTTTTCACAATCACTTTAGGGATTTCAGAAATGCCAGTAGCAGGTGCTAAGCTGTAACTTTTCCCTTTGGTCTCCCCTCTTTCAAACTGCATAATGGCAATCTCACATTCAGCTGTTTGCTTCGGCATTATTGGTTTTCCCCTCTGAACACACTTAATTTGCAGTTTTCCTTCATGAGGTCATCCAGGATGTAAAGTGATAGGAGCTGATCAGTGTTTCCTTAATTTTGTAACTTTGATTAGATCTAGGCAATACCCTTTTTTGTAAGTGAATTCACTACCTGGGAGACTTAAAGATTCATGTTAGCGACTACTTTAATTACAATATTTACACAAATGCAAGACTAGGGGTCCCCCCCCCCCCCCGAAGATGCCATCAAAAGAGGAGTGGATAGCTTAGATTCACAGATAGGTAACAATAACTTCCAACAACGTTTTTAAAAAATTATACAGAGGTTCTCTTATATTTAAAGACATCTTCCTTTCAAGTAAATTTATCTTCAATAGAATGGAGAGCGCCAACAAGTTAACTGGATAAACATCACACTGTGTTTGTGGCTTTGACCACATTTTGTGCTTCCAGTGCCATTACCAAAACGTAGCAATAAATTAAGATTTTTTTGTGGTGTTCCTGACTATCAGGGGTGGAATTCTAGCCTCGTAAGCTCTGGGAGGATTGGCTACACCAGGGGTGTGTGGCCTAATATGCAAAGGAGCTCCTGCTAGAATTCCATCCCTGCTGACTATTGATTCATGCCCACTTCTCACAAACAGAGTGAAGAGCTGTCTTATAATTTCCATATAATTTTCTGGAGCCAAGATAATGATGTGCCAAATCTCTAGTGTGATCCCACCCTTCATCTGTCTCAGGACAACCCGGTTTTCTTCTTCCAGGGAAATCCCCACTGTCAAATCATCCCAATGGTACAGCAACAGCTATGTCTGTTCCATGCACAGTTCCTACCTAGGGCATGTGGATTTGTGGCCCAGAACAGGCTTCATAAATAAATGTCCTCTACAAAAAGAAGAATTGCAGATTTATATCCCACCCTTCTCCCTGAATCAGAGACTCAGAGCGGTTTACAATCTCCTAAGTATTCTCCCCCCACAACAGACACCCTGTGAGGTGGGTGGGGCTGAGAGGGCTCTTCCAGAAGCTACCCTTTCAAGGACAACTCCTATGTGAGCTATGGCTGACCCAAGGCCATTCCAGCAGCTGCAAGTGGAGGAGTGGGAATCAAACCCGGTTCTCCCAGATAAGAGTCCGCACACTTAACCACTACACCAAACTAGC
Organism: Heteronotia binoei; assembly: GCF_032191835.1. NCBI lineage: Eukaryota > Metazoa > Chordata > Lepidosauria > Squamata > Gekkonidae > Heteronotia > Heteronotia binoei. The sequence continues at coordinate 13,105,428 of NC_083231.1, forward strand.
TCATAGCACAACTCCTATGTGAGCTATGGCTGACCCAAGGCCATTCCAGCAGCTGCAAGTGGAGGAGTGGGGAATCAAACCTGGTTCTCCCAGATAAGAGTCCGCACAGTTAACCAGTACACCAAACTGGCTCATAGGACAACTCCTATGTGAGCTATGACTGACCCAAGGCCATTCCAGCAGCTGCAAGTGGAGGAGTGGGGAATCAAACCCGGTTCTCCCAGATAAGAGTCCGCACACTTAACCACTACACCAAACCGACTGTGTATATTGCTCTGCATTTATACAAGCTGCATATATTGCCCTGCATTTTACAATATCTAAGAATAATAACTATTAATCCCATACCTATATAAAATCATTCTCATTGAGGCAGAAGAACTGGCATCAAAAGCTTTTTTAAAACCAAATTTCTTGATTTCTCTCCCCCCTCAAAAAAACCCCTTTCTTTCTCAAACCCTTGGCATGAAATGCAAACGAATGCTTTTGGGACTGGCTAGAAGCCCTTCCCATAGCCTTCTGAGATCTCAACCATTTGGCGGGAGATGGGTGAGAAGAGTAAAAACTGATGATGATGGTGGTGGTGGTGGTGGTAATTTTAGTGGTATCTTTAGTGTCCCGGAAGTGGAGAAGATTTTACATTTAAAATCAAAGAGCCAGTTTGGTGTAGTGGTTAAGTGCGCGGACTCTTATCTGGGAGAACCGGGTTTGATTCCCCACTCCTCCACTTTCACCTGCTGGAATGGCCTTGGGTCAGCCATAGCTCTCGCAGAGATTGTTCTTGAAAGGGCAGCTGTTGTGAGAGCTCTCTCAGCCCCACCCACCTCACAGGGTGCCTGTTGTGGGGAAGGAAGATAAAGGAGATTGTGAGCTGCTCTGAGAATTTGAGATTCGGAGTGGAGGGCAGAATATAAATCCAATAATCTTCTTCTTTTTCAAAGTTCAAGCAAAAATTTGAATATTAAGTAAGATAAGGTTTAAAAAAAACCCAGTCAATTTGCAGAGCAGTGAGATCCACAATTGCTAGCTTGGCGCTATCTTGAACTATCTACATATGTATTGAAGGGAGAAGAGCAGATTGAGTATGGAGAAGGAATTGTGGGTATTGCCCTAATCTGGTGCTCAGAAGAGTGGATTTTGGAGGGTGTATATTATCTCTAGCTGGTGGGTATTTCAATTTACGTTATTTATAGTCTGCCTTTCTCACACAAATTCAAGACGATTACATACAGTGAGTCAGTACAGTCAATGAAACAGAATATTCGATAAGCAATGCATCGGGACTGTGGACTGGGATTGAATTCCTGCTCTAGCATGAAAGCTGGCTGGGTCTGTCTTACTCTCAATCTAATCTACACCGCAGGGTTGTCGTGAGGATGAAGTAGAGGAGAGGTGAACAGCGTAAGTCACACGGAGTTGCCACTGGGAAGAAAGGAAGGGCATAAATGAAACTAAATCAGTAAATATTAGACTGTGCTGTTCTTCTCATCTGTAACTACGGTTGCCCAGGTTGGGGAATTCCTGGAGATTTGGGGGCAGAGTCTGGGGAGGGTGGAGATTTGGGAGGGAGGGTGACGATGCCTGCGCCCATCCTCGGAACAAGCCATTTCTCTCCAGAGTAAATGATCCCTGTAGTATGAAGACCTGTTGTAATTCTGGGAGTAGTCCTGCTTTTTGCTTGAGGCACCTTTGAGTCCGGATTGCCTTGAACTCCACACCAGTTTGGTGAGAGCCAGTTTGGTGTAGCGGTTAAGTGTGTGGACTCTTATCTGAGAGAACTGGGTTTCATTCCCTGCTCCTCCACTTACAGCTGCTGGAATGGCCTTGGGTTAGCAATAGCTCTTGTAAGAGATGTCCTTGAAACCATGTAAGAGCTCTCTCAGCCCTACCCACCTCACAAGGTGTCTGTTGTGGGGGGAGAAGATATAGGAGATTGTAAACTGCTCCGAGTCTCTGATTCAGAGAGAAGGGTGGGGTATAAATCTGTGGTTTTCTTCTTCTTCTACCCTTAACTTCTGGAATATGCTGTTGGACCCCACTTGCTCCAACACAAGATTGTCCTCCTCAGGGCTTTTTCTTGTAGCAGGAACTCCTTTGCATATTAGGCCACACACCCCTGATGTAGCCAATCCTCCAAGAGCTTACAGGGTTCTTAATACGGGGCCTACTGTAAGCTCCAGGAGGATTGGCTACATCAGGGGGTTGTGGCTTAATATGCAAAGGAATCCCCGTTACAAAAAAAAAAAAAAAGCCCCGGTCCTCCTTTTACCATCTATGAAACGTTGGTGGCCATGAAACTAAGTTTATTTCCCCAAGCCAGTTTCACATAGTACTTGAAAGAACCCTGAGCCTGTTTCAATGCAGAGTTTTTTAAAAGAAAAACTGAGTGGTGTAAACTAGAGTAAATAAGTACATGCACATTCTTGTTAGAACAACAAAACATGTTAACATATTTTACAGCAAAAGAAACCATCTACTCTTCCATAATGTTGTTCTTTCTTCTCATGAGAAGGATGTTTTGGAACGCTTCCTGCGTCCTCCATGAGGGAAAACTGGGTTTGAGCTTCAGCTTCAATCTTAAAATTAAAGGAATGCTAATTTTGTGAAGTGTCTTTTGAGTCTTACATGTCAAACCCGGGGCACTAAGCTCCTTTTTTGAGTTTCTCTTAGAGCGTTACCATTAGTATACAAAGGTTAATGGGCAAAAGGTGGTGATTGTTTAAAAATTCGCATTACCAAAGTGGATTACGTTGCATCTACTGAGGGGATCAACAATGTAAGTTTACACTAAGCCATTATTCCAGAAACAAAGCTTTCATTTTAAGCCTCTGGAAACAAGCATAAAACGGACAAAAGGAAAAATTCTTCTGATGAAAGAACAAGGCAAATACGACATGCTTTTCATACAGACTTCACTTCTCCTTTGCTATGCATTATGCATGCAAATGGACAAACAGTCTGCTCCAAAAAGCTCATCATGAACGTCTGACAGGATAAGCAAGTTAAAGAACTCGAGGAAGATAATTGCGGAATGCTGCAAAGCACAAAGGAAGTTTCATCTTCTCTCTTAGGCTGGGCAGACAAGAGCAAATGTATGCATTGTTACTTGGCAGGGAAGGTCAAAAATTATTTAACGGACGCTCATGCAGACACGACACAAAATCCATGTTGAAGCATCTTATTTTAGTGAGGTGAAGAACCAGTTCAAAAGACTGAGCAGTATTCCTGGACTGCCCAACTCTGAGGAATAGGTAAGAATGTTGCATATCTGAATTCCCACCTACAAAATAAAGCAGCTTCTGCATGCTGAAAGACAGCAGCAAAGGACATTAACATGTGGAACTCACTGCCACAGGAGGTGGCGGCGGGTAGAAGCATAGCCAGCTTCAAGAGGGGGTTAGATAAAAATATGGAACAGAGGTCCATCAGTGGCTATTAGCCACAGTGTGTGTGTGTATTTGGCCACTGTGTGACACAGAGTGTTGGACTGGATGGGCCACTGGCCTGATCCAACATGGCTTCTCTTATGTTCTTATGTGACACAGAGTGTTGGACTGAATGGGCCATTGGCCTGATCCAACAGGGCTTCTCTTATGTTCTTATGTGACACAGAGTGTTGGACTGGATGGGCCATTGGTCTGATCCAACATGGCTTCTCTTATGTTCTTATGTGACACAGAGTGTTGGACTGGATGGGCCACTGGCCTGATCCAACATGGCTTCTCTTATGTTCTTATGTGACACAGAGTGTTGGACTGAATGGGCCATTGGCCTGATCCAACAGGGCTTCTCTTATGTTCTTATGTGACACAGAGTGTTGGACTGGATGGGCCATTGGTCTGATCCAACATGGCTTCTCTTATGTTCTTATGTGACACAGAGTGTTGGACTGGATGGGCCACTGGCCTGATCCAACATGGCTTCTCTTATGTTCTTATGTGACACAGAGTGTTGGACTGGACGGGCCGCTGGCCTGATCCAACATGGCTTCTCTTATGTTCTTATGTGACACAGAGTGTTGGACTGAATGGGCCATTGGCCTGATCCAACATGGCTTCTCTTATGTTCTTATGTGACACAGACTGTTGGACTGGATGGGCCACTGGCCTGATCCAACATGGCTTCTCTTATGTTCTTATGATAAAAGTTCAAGCGATCCTTCTTTCTGATATGCTTCTTCTGTGGGAATTTTAAGCGGGCTCTGGGTGGCTCACAACATTAAAACCTTACCGAAACGTTAAACAAACCACATCCAGACTAGACAATATCATAATTACAAAATCTGTAAAATCACAGAATTACAGAATTATCAATATAGTATTTGACATAACTTAAGCACCTAGGTGGTAAGGTGTTGATAAGGTGCTGGGGGAAGCGGTGACTTCAGGGGACACCCGCTGGATTGGTTAAAAGCCTAGCGGAAGAGCTCTGTCTTACAGGCCCTGCGAAACTCGGATAAGTCCCGCAGGGCCCGGATAGCCAGCGGGAGCTCATTCCACCAGGTGGGGGCTCAGACCGAAAAGGCCCTGGCCCTTGTTGAAGCCAGTTGGGCGTCCTTAGGACAAGGGATCACAAGAAGATGCTGTGCAGTTGACCTGGGAAGAGAAAGGGAAGGAGACTGTAAGCCGCTCTGAGACTCCGAGTGAAGGGCGAGGTATAAATCCAGTATCACCTTCTTGAAAACATTTACCAAGGATCCCCCCCACACCCATGTGAATAAGAATGCCAGCATGCAAACCTCCACACCGACCAAATACATACACTCCCACAGGCTGCAGTGATATGGTCCAAGAAAAAACTTAGTTCTGCTGAGTAAACGGCATAGTTCCAGTTCCCTTTATTGGCATACATAATGCTCAAAAATGGGGCAGGGCAGGCTGGTACTCATTTAGAAGGCTAAACTAATTTCCGCCATTAGAAAAGGTGCCGGTGCTCCAAACCATTGAGTACCACTGCCAACACAAAACAAAACACCCTCCCCCTTTGCATATACTTTACTTGTTTCAGGAGAATTTTTGTGAGAGCCAGTTTGCTGTGGTGGTTAAGGGCGCAGACTCTTATCTGGGAGAACCAGGTTTGATTCCCCACTCCTCCACTTGCACCTGCTGATATGACCTTGGGTCACCCATAAGTTCTCTCAAGAGCAGTTCTCTCAGAGCTCTGTCAGTCCCACCTACCTCACAGGGTGTCTGTTGTGGGGAGAGGAAGGGAAAGAGATTGTAAACTGCTCTGAAACTCCGAGCGAAGGGTGAGGTATAAATCCAATATCTTCTCTCTTTATTCCCCGTCAAGTCACATCAAACTTATGGCGGGGTTTTCGAGGCAAGAGATGTTCCACCTTGCAACCATGATATCACTTGGCAGTCTCTCATCCGAATACGACCCATGGCCAACTCCACATAGGTTCCAAGCAGTGCCCCCTCTAAGTTGAGTTAGCATGAGCTAGCTCACAGATTTTTAGTCTCCAGCTCAAACATTTTTGTCTTAGCTCAGGAGGGATGACCCCAGAGCACACTAATTTATGCAGGAGCTCACCACTTTAATGCCAGGAGCTCCCATAAGTAGAATTTTTGCTCACTCTGCAGCTTAGAGGGAACACTGGCTCCAAGATGTGACCAGATTGGGCTAGTTTGGGCTATCCAGGCCAGGAGACAAAGAAAGGGGGGGATTCATCCCAAAAATGAACTGAATTAAGATCCAAAAGGTTGAAGCATAAATACCACCAAATTGAGGCTATTACTTCAGCCTGTTTTTTGTTTGTTTGTGCCTATTTTGTCTTTTTATTTATTTATTATTTCACATCTCTATCCCGCCCTTCTCGAAATGAGCTGAGGGCGGGTCACACGCAAAACCAATTCAGGCTGTATAACCTTTCCAGGCTGTATAACTCCTTTTGAACCCATCCATTGTGTTGTGTGGGCAAAGTATTTATCCAATCAATCATTTGGAGAAGAAGATGCTGATCGAGAAGAGTCCCCTGATCATTAAGCTGCTTGGGAGCCAAGAAGAAGTAGAGGCCAGGGAAAGAGCATCTAATGAAGATGGTGGGTATTCAGGGGTGGAATTCTAGCAGGAGCTCCTTTGCATATTAGGCCACACACCCCTGATGTAGCCAATCCTCCAAGAGCTTACAAGGCTCTTTTTTGTAAGCTCTTGGAGGATTGGCTACATCAGGGGTGTGTGGCCTAATATGCAAAGGAGCTCCAGCTAGAATTCCACCCCTGGTGGTATTAAACAGGTCTCTACCAAGGATGGCAAAATCAGCACAATACGATCTGAATTTCGGAAAGGGCGGGGTAGAAATATGAACTAAATAAATAAATAACACGCCTCTTGCAAAAGAAACCAACATGCAGAAGAGGCCGAATAACCTAGAAACTAGCCTACAGGATGCCACAATCAATTTTGATTCTGCTCCTGCTTCTGAGAACAACACTATAATGATGAAACTGAGATATGAAATTAATCTACTATTTTCGTTGTGAATTGCATTTATGTTGGACTATATTAAACCAAAGTATTCGGAGTCAGGAGGGGAAGAAAGCTGGCAAATTACTGGCTTTTAGAATAAAACAAATATGCATGCAGAAATTAAAGATAAATAAGGAAAGCTTCACGTCACTCAAAAATCAATCAATGACCAACTCAGAAAGCTTCATTCAGCTCTTTGTTCTTCAGGCCCTGCAACTTCCGGGCCTGTTTCAAAGTTTCTGAGCGAGATAACACCTGCCAGTTTTGAACAAGCAACATCCGGAATTTCTGGCAGCTGCTCTAAACTTGAGGGCCACATCCTCCCTTCCGTATGAACCTATCTGTTAATTCAAGTAATCTTTGGAGGCTCTCCTTTGGTCGCCCCTGCCAGCTGAGGGGTAGCAACTGAAGAAAGGTATTTCTCACTCATGCTTCCAAAAACCCAGGGAGACCGTCTGTCTCCTCTATCGGTGTCTTCTGCCAGCAAGTGAAGACTTTTTTTGTTTTGTTCATCATACCTCCAATAACCAAACCCGGTGGTAGGGTGCCTGTGCCCCTAGGCTAAACCCTGATCCTCCGCACCCCCCATCAATATTTCCACTGCCTTCCAGACTGTGCTGAGGCTTGGGAGGCCTTGGCAAAGTCCGGGGATGTGGCAGTGATGTCATTATGTCATCGAGGCATGTGCTATGGGGGGGGGGCGGAAGATTGGGGTTCAGCCTAGGGTGTGGGCACCCCTAGCACCAGGCCTGTGGACAGCAGCGGGCACGGGGAGGTGGACGGCAGCAGGCGTGGGGAGAGGCGGCGCCTCATGGCACCCCTAAGCCAAGTAGTGCCCTAAGAGGCCGCCTACTTGGCCTACTCCTACGTGCCGGCCCTGCCAATAACAGTTCATTGGGCCTCCTCCCTGGTTCTAGTGTTGTTTATGTGTGTGCTTTTTGAAATGTAATCCCCTGGCCGGGATGGGGGATCCCCCGATTTAGAAGGGCTTCCTCGCCACCAGCCAGCCGGCAGGGGGAAATCCTACCGCAAAATGAGGTTTTTCAAGCCACTTTCAGTAAAAAACATGTCGTCCTAAAACCCAGAAGTACCTTCCCGGATTAGCCATTAGAGTGAGGAAGCAAAAGGACCCCTCAAATGGCTGCAAGCCTTCAGTGATCATCAGTTTCACTCCTCTACCCCTAATTAGAAGCCGGAAGCCATTTGAGGCGTCCCTTTCACTTCCCCCTACGGACCACTCAAATAGCTGCATCCCCACTTCCTGTTTTGGACCACTTGGGGTTTAGTAGTCCAACATGCCATTTGGAGGTGGGATGTGCCCCCCCCCCCCAGAACACCCCCCAAAGGCACCCACCAGCAAGATAAGGGTGCATGGCAACCCTAGTGTTCTTCTGAACTATTTTATACTTTCAATGTTTGTAATTGTTCAAACGCTTTAATGCTTTTAGGTTCACCACCTTGGGGAACCTGATCTGATAGAAAGGCACGATGTTTACCATAAAGTCCTGTATTTTTAAAGTCTGTTTGTCCTCAGCAGGTGTGGAATTCTAGCAAGAGCTCCTTTGCATATTAGGCTACACCCACCTGATGTAGCCAATCCTCCAAGAGCTTAGAAGGCTCTTTTTTGTAAACTCTCAGAGGATTGGCTACATCAGGGGAGTGTGGCCTAATATGTAAAGGAGCTCCTGCTAGAATTCCACCCCTGGTCCTCAGTATCTGTTCTGCAGAGTTCTCAAATTATGCCGTAAGATAAGGTGGCCCTGCTCCTGTCAACCTGTCCTTGCATCATGGATGAGAGGCAGCTTTTCCAAACGATTTAGTTTAGTTTGCCTAGAAGGAGGAGGAGAAGGAGGAGAAAAGAGAAGCCATGTTGGATCAGGCCAATGGCCCATCCAATCCACTATGTCATACAGTGAACAAAACCCATATGCCATCAGGAGGTCCACCAGCAGGCTCAGAACTCCAGAAACCCTCCCACTGTTGCCCCCCCACAAGCACCAAGAACACAGAGCATCACTGCCACAGGAAGAATACTCCATCTATAGCTGCGCTCCGTATGTTTATCCAATCCTGTCTTGAAGCTATGCTTGTAGCCACTGCCGTTTTGTGCTCCCCCCAGAGCTGTCAATAGTCAGGATTAACCATGATGATGTTAATTTAAACCAGACTGATAAAAAAAGAGGGGATTAAAGTCACTTTGGCTTAAAATAAGCCTCAAAGCTACATGAAATCTACTCTCAATTACATTTCAGAAGAACATTTCCTTTATTAATAATTACAACAAAGTCTCAAAATTCCTGCCCCAATTCTTGCCTGATTTTAACTGCAAATCAGTGGTGCTCCAAGGCTGAAACGCATGCATTTGATCTTCATAACCAGAAGAACAGCATCCTAAGGCAATGCAACTATGTTAGCAGGCTAACTGTTAATTTTTCACGGTTGTACCAGCTGGGAGGTATAATCTAGAACAGGGGTGGTCAAACTGCAGTTTGGGAGCCACATGTGGCTCTTTCACACATATTGTGTGGCTCTCAAGGCCGCCACCACCCTGTCAGCCAGCTTGGAGAAGGCATTTCTCTCTCTAAATCACTTCTCCAAGTTGTGCCAGCCAGCAGCTTGGAGAATGCATTTGAAGTTAAAGTTGGTTTCTTTCCACCTCTCCCTCTCCTTCCTTCCTTCCTTCCTTCCTTCCTTCCTTCCTTCCTTCCTTCCTTCCTTCCTTCCTTCCTTCCTTCCTTCCTTCCTTCCTTCCTTCCTTCCTTCCTTCCTTCTTGCTCTCAAGCATCTGACTTTTATTCTATGCAGCTTTTACGCTAAGTAAGTTTGGCCATCCATGATCTAGAATCATCTGTATGATGAGAATGGAAAGAAATACTTCTGTGTGGTTTTGAAGTTTTTTCAAAGGCACCAGGTTATAAAGACAAAACACTGCAAGAACCATTAACATCTCTGCTTCCAAGGTACTTAAAGTCACATTGAGTTTTTCCTCTTTCACAATATTGAGTTTCAGCTTTGCGTTCTCCCCATAAGCAACATTAAACCCCGCTAACATCATATTTGACCTCTCACAGCTCAATTCATTTTGGCAAACGCACCAAACATGCAAAATGGCTCCATTCAAAAATAATCCTCGGCGAAACAAAAGGGGGGTGCTTTTACTCAACTGGACAGCTAGAACACTATCTCATTACAATTAGCATAAGCTGCGGGCTATTATTGCACTTTAAGGAGATATGCAGTTTTGATATAGCTATTGAAATGTTTTTGAACCTTAATAAAGACCCTTCCTACTTATCTAAACTATTCATTGGCAAGCAATTTTGGTGGTGGTGATTGTTTTGCAGCCCGTATTAAAAATGTGCTGTATTAAGCTTTATTTATTAGCCGCCTTTCTTCTGTACTGAACTCAAGGCAGCTATGCAACGTGACTAAAAGACATAAAACAGAACATATAATAATACATAAATAAACATTTAAAATCCCGGTTTAGGTCCGCTTTAATCAAATGCAGTCCAAAACCATGTTCCCTCTAGCTGTAGAGTCTTTTGAGCAAAAATTCTACTTTGTGAGCTGCTAGCATTAAAGCTGCGAGCTACTGCATAAATTACTTTGGCTCTGGGGTCATCCTTCCTGAGCCAAGACAAAAATGTGTGAGCTGGAGGCTAAAAATCTGTGAGCTAGCGTATGCTCACTCAGCTTAGAGGGAACACTGGTCCTAAATAAACCGCCTTCAAATGCCTCCTAAAAACGGAAAATGAGGGAGTCAAATGCATCTCCCTGGAAAGCCTGATCCACAACCGTGGGTCTGTCATTGAAAAGGCCATCTCTTCTGTACCCACCAAATCCACTTCTTTGACTGATGGGACAGTCAGGAGGGTCTTTCCCAGTGATCTTAATTCCTTAGCAAGAACATACGGGAGAAGACGTTCGTTCAGATACCTTGGTTCCAAAGCCAGGTAGGCCTTCAAAAGTTCAAACCCAGCACCTTGAATTGGGTTCAGGAGTGGATCAGAAGCCAGTGTAATTGCTCTAATATCAGGGTCACGTGCTTCTGATAGCTGGCCCTGACCAAGGGGTGTCAGCCACCGGGTGAGGCCTGTTTTTACTCCAGTTGGCAGAGATCAGCTTCCCTGGAGAAAATGGCTGCTTTGAAAGGTGGGCTCTATGGCACTGTACCATGCTGAGGCTCCTCCCCTCCCCAAACTCCGCCTTCTCCTGGCTCCACCCCCAAAGTCTCCAAGTATTTTCCAGCACAGACCTGGCAACGCTACCCTAACCTATTATCTAGCCACTGTGGTTCTGCACTAGCTGCAGCTTCCAAGTACTCTTCGAGGGTAGCCCCAAGCAGAGCGTATTGCTATAGTCTAGTCTGGATGGAGCACGGCGGCTAGACCTATCTGACCGAGGAATGGAGGCAGCTGACACGCCAACCCAAGCTGAGCAAAAGTACTCCGGGCCACCATCGCCACGTGGTCTGCTGATGTGAGTACTGTGTGGAGTAGCACTCCCAAGCTGCAAACCTGGGTTTTCAAAGGGATTGTAACTTCCATACAATGTTAAATCCTCGGTCTGCCTTTTTTGCTAACCTAGAGAACCACTGTCTTGTCAGGATGAAATTTCATTTTTCGCAGTTTGCTTAAAAGTACAGGTAACAGCATTGGGGAGGGACAGTGGCTCAGTGGTAGAGCATCTGCTTGGGAAGCAGAAGGTCCCAGGTTCAATCCCTGGCATCTCCAAAAAAGGGTCCAGCAAATAGGTGTGAAAAAACTCAGCTTGAGACCCTGGAGAGCCGCTGCCAGTCTGAGAAGACAATACTGACTTTGATGGACCAAGGGTCTGATTCAGTATAAGGCAGCTTCATATGTTCATATGTTCATCCTCACGAACCAGCTAGCTGCATTTGGCTGCTTATAAAAACTGCTTCTCGCTCCAAACGGCAACATTTTATATTGCTAGAGATGGAATTCTCAGCGCTTTTTGGGATACACGTGAACACGTCACCTAATTTAAGAAAGCAGCCTGAGATAAAATATATGAGCATTAATTGCTGTCACATAGGTGTCTTCTCACAAGGCCTTTGTTGTCACTGCCTGTTTTCATGTCCATGGGGCTAACCAGGGGTTGTTTTGTAGAAAAATAGATGGTGGAGCTCATTAATATAACTCATTAGCATATGCCACCCCCCCCCCCAACCAGTCAAAAGCAACCCGATACAAAAAAGGAGAGTCCCAGGAGAGCAAGGCCTGCTTGGGCTAGCTAGAAATTCAGCCAGCCCAAGCAGGCCTCGCTCGCCTGGGGCTCTCCCCCAGTCAAAAGGCCAGCAAGCCACCTGCTGCCCAAAATCACATAAGAAGTGGAGAAAGGGTGGCACAGGCTTCTCCAGGAGTTAATGGACAAGGTAGGTGGGGAGGAGGAGGGGGAACCCTCAGAAAGGTTCAGGAGCTGTGCTCCTGTGAGCTCCTGCTGAATTCAAGGCCTGGAACTAACAACAAGAAAACTACATCTGGATAAAGGCACGCTAGCCCTGTTGATCCTTTTGGATCAATCAGCGGTCTTTGACACAGTTGATCATTTGGTCCCGATTAACTGCCTTGCCTCCCTGGGGGTAAGGCGTGCTTCCCTTAGCTGGTTTTTCCAATTGCTCCAGGGACACTCCCAGAGGGTTGTTATCAGGGAAGAGAGGTTTTCCTGACGAGATCTGAATTGCGGGGTCCCACAGGGTTCAATCCTCTCTCCGATGTTATATATATGCACCCTCTTGCTGAGACTGTCAGGAGGTTTGGAATTGGCCGCCATCAATATGCCGATGACACTCAGGTAGGGTTGCCAATCCCCAGGTGGGGGCAGGGGATCCCCCAGTTTGGAGACCCTCCCCCCGCTTCAGGGTCATCAGAAAGCGGGGGGAGGGGAGGGAAATGTCTGCGGGGAACTCTGTTATTCCCTATGGAGATTTATCCCCATAGAAAATCACGAATTGATCTGCGGGTATCTGGGGGGGGGGGCTGTTTTTTGGGGTAGAGGCACCAAATTTTCAGTATAGCATCTAGTGCCTCTCCCCAAAATACCCAAGTTTCAAAAAGATTGGACCAGGGGGTCCAATTCTATGAGCCGCAAAAGAAGGTGCCCCTATCCTTCAGTATTTCCTATGGAAGAAAAGAACTGAAAAGGTGTGCTGTCCCTTTAAATGTGATGGCACATTTCTCTTTGGAGTTCAATTATGCTTGTCACAGCCTTGGTCTTGGCTCCACCCCCAAAGTCTCCTGGCTCCATCCCCAAAGTCCCCAGATATTTCTTGAATTGGACTTGGCAACCCTACACTCTGGGGCTATCAGACTGGGAAACTGATGCGATAGTATCTCAAGGCGAAAAAACCCGATTCAGTCAGGTCCATTTTAGAGGGAACAGACAGCCGCCGTTGAAGCGGCAGCATCCCAGGAGCCGTCAGTGGTTGCACGTTCTCACTGCTAGTGTGGCTCAAGTACAGACCGCTGCGGAAAGGGTAGTTTTTTTTAAAGTCCCCCATGTGTGCGCTCAGGCAGAGAAGCACACAAGCGCACCTTGGAGGGGGGTTAGGGGGGAAAAAACCTGGTAGTGTTGGAAACGGCTTAGCGCAATCACACAGCACTTCTGCTCTCGAGTCACGCTTGGGCATTCAGACAGCAGCCAATTATGCGAAGGGGAAGGACAGTGGCTCAGTGGTAGAGCATCTGCTTGGTAAGCAGAAGGTCCCAGGTTCAATCCCCGGCATCTCCAACTAAAAAGGGTCCAGGCAAATAGGTGTGGAAAACCTCAACTTGAGACCCTGGAGAGCCGCTGCCAGTCTGAGTAGACAATACTGAATTTGATGGACCAAGGGTCTGATTCAGTATAAGGCAGCTTCATATGTTCATATGACCGACATCTGAATCAGGGGGAAGCTATCGGGAAGATCCAGGTGGCTCTTTAATGAGGATTGGAGGCATCTGGGGATGGACTGGGGATAGGTGCGGCTCAGAGGGCAGATGTGCTCTTGTGATGGTGTGCTTTTGATCCAAAGGGGAGGCAGGAATAGGTCAGGCCAAATCTCTTGTGTGAAAGCACCCTCAGTTCTTCCTCCTGCTGTATAAGCAGTTGGCAGCAGGGCTCTTGGCCTGGATGTGGTAGTCCAAGATGGATGTGGTAGATCAGGGGTGGCCAACGGTAGCTCTCCAGATGCCTTTTTGCCTACAAATCCCATCAGCCCCAGCCAGCATGGCCAATGGCTGGGGCTGATGGGAGTTCTAGGCAAAAAACATCTGGAGAGCTACCGTTGGCCACCCCTGTGGTAGATGGTTAAGAAGCTGGCTGAAGTTGAATCCATCCAATATGAAGAAGAAATTGGATTTATATCCCGCCCTCCACTATGAATCTCAGAGCAGCTCACCATCTCCTTTATCTTCCTCCCCCACAACAGACACCCTGTGAGGTAGGTGGGGCTGGAGAGGGCTCTCACAGCAGCTGCCCTTTCAAGGACAACCTCTGCCAGAGCTATGGCTTACCCAAGGCCATTCCAGCAGCTGCAAGTGGAGGCGTGGGGAATCAAACCCGGTTCTCCCAGATAAGAGTCCGCGCACTTAACCACTACCCCAAACTGGCTCTCTGGAGTTCATGCGGCCAGGAAAGACTGACATACTAGCTGGAGGGTCACCCTTGAGGACTGATGGTGTCTAGTGGACAGCTGTAGACTGTAAGCAGCGTCAGGGTGAGGTTGGATTCTGCACTATTGTATGATAAACAATTATTGGTTTTAATGTTGCAAGCTGCCACCAGATCTTTTGGCTGAGTGGGGACTAAAAAATCTAATACATAAATAAAGGAGATGCTGCTGACCACCTGGGTCTGCAGACTGACAGCATTTTAATTTTTTCTCTGAGTGTGTAGAGTAGTATTTCCCCTCCCCCCCGTATTTGAGGGGGGGGGTTGTGTGTGAATTAACGTTTTATTGAATTTTATATTAAAAAGAACCATACACCAACACAAAAGCAGATTTTTAAAAGCATAGCATAACAATAAACGATTGAAACCAAATATGAAAAATAAGTAAAGGCAGTCCCCTGTGCAAGCACAGAGTTGCTACCGACCCATGGGGCGACGTCACATCACGATGTTTTCTTGGCAGACTTTTTACGGGGTGGTTTAAAATGAAAAATAATGGTATGTAAGATTGCACACCAAAAATAGAGCATACCCAGGGCTTTTTTTTTTTTTTAGCAGGAATGCACAGGAACGCAGTTCTGGCTGGCTTGGCACCAAGGGGGTGTGGCCTATTATGCAAATGAGCCCATTCGGGGCCTTTTCTAAAAAAAAAAGCCATGTGCAAAACTATGGCGACATTAGGGGTGTGGCCTAATATGCAAAAGAGTTCTTGCTGGGCATTTTTTTTTTTTTACAAAAAAGGTCCCGGTAATGTACCAATTTCATAACACGAGTTTTAGCATAATAAGAATGTGAGCAACATTTTTTTATGTAAAGGTTTGGCGTGGTTTCATTCCTTTGTCTAATTTGAAAGCTTATAAACCGTTTTGAGTCCTGTGTTAATATGCTAAGCAAAAAAAAAAAGTCCCAAGGTTAACGGATCAGTGCCACCTGTTGGGATGGCCACAGTAACTTAATGGCAACCATAACAACCAGCAGATGACTGGTTTGTGGTGTTATTTTTCTTTTTTTTAAAGAAAAAAAATATTACATAAACACTGCCATTTGTTTCTCTGTTATTTTCAAGGAGCTAAAATCTGTTCCTCAACCTGTCACATGAACACATGAAACTGGCTTTCATTGAATCAGATCAGGGGTGGAATTCTAGCAGGAGCTGCTTTGCATATTAGGCCACGCACCCCTGATGTAGCCAATCCTCCAAGAGCTTACAAAAAAAGAGCCTTGGAAGCTCTTGGAGGATTGGCTACATCAGGAGGGTGTGGCCTAATATGCAAAGCAGCTCCTGCTAGAATTCCACCCCTGAATCAGATACTTAGCCCATCAAATTCAGTATCGTCTACCCAGACTGGAGGAGACTCCCTGATGTCTCAGGCAGAGGTCTTTCACATCACCTACTGCCAGATCTTTTTAACTGGAGATACCAGGGATTGAAACTGGGAGCTTCTGCATGTCAGCCAGATGCTCTCCCACTGAGCCACAGCCACTCCTGGAAAGCGACTTTTCTCTTGGAAGAATAAACTGCTCAAACTGAGGATACTCTGATTTAAGGATTGTGTTGACACTCAGTGAAGCATTCCATTTGTCTGAGCAAAAAGGGCAGCTATTTACAAAACTTCTGAAACGGCCAATATCCACCTTGGGAAAATTCACACAGAATTATGAAAGAGACCAGCTGGAGAAACGGGTCACCTAAAAGGCCTTGTGTTCTCTTGAAAAAATCAGGATTTCTGTATGTTGCAGGGGGATATGTTCGTTTCAGAGACTGCCTTCTATAATCAGCAGTGTGAAACTGTCCCTTTATTTGAGGTTCATCTTCATTTCAGAAGCTATTCCACTTCAAAAAATAAATAAATCAGAGGGTAGGATTAAAATGTAAATTAAGTAAGACAGAAGGCACAAATATATTCTGCAAGATAGCACTTCCAACAATGCACAGCTTGTCAATTTTTACAACTACTCCACAAAAGAGCTCGGTTGTATTCGATGAAGGATGCATAAAATGGGCTGAGGAAAATCCTAAACTAGCCAGGAACAAAACCTTTGCTTTCGGGTTGATTTAACTCTACACAGCAAGGTGATAAAGCTTTCAAACCAGGACTGTAACTCTGACGAGTTCCACTTGGGATACGTTTGAGAGCACCACACAGGAAAAACTGCCCTTATCTGCCACACACCAAGGAGAGAAAAGCTTTCTTTTTTTCGACATTGTAGGTGTTTCAGCAGCTCTTTCAAACCAGTACTTCCCGGTGTGAGTAGAATCAAAATATGCCAAATCTGAGGGAGGTGTGGTACCCAGAGACCATGGGAGATTGTGGCATTTGTGAACTGTGTCACTTCATTATCCACAAGGAACTCTTTGTATGTGAAAATAACAGACTAACAGCACAATCCGAGGGGGGCTGAAAGCGCTGTAGAAGCAGACTTACCGCCACGCCGGCAATAGGGAGACCTACGCCGGTGTATCCTCACCCGCGCCAGCGGAAATGGGGCGTGTGCCACTTGCCAGCCGCAACAGAGGTGCAGGGTGGCACTTCGGCATAGGAGGGGGCCGACCCAGGGGCGTGGCCACTGCTGGTCGGCTCCCAGAGAGATTTCGGTGTGGGAACAACCCCCCCCCCCCGCCAGGCGCAAACTTGCGCCACGCAAAATGCTGGCGCACCCCATAGGCACTAGTGGAAACAGAAAGCACATGCCGGCAGTACCAGTGCGGCAGCACACAAACCCACTTGGGAGCCATGTTATTGCCCCACCAATCCCCTCCCACTCCGGGCTTGGCATGGCCCCCCTCCCTCACCCAATCAGTGCCCCCCCCAAACAAAGATTTCGATTCCTGCCACACACAACTCCTCAGGGAGGGAGGGCAGGGCACACGGCATGGCACTCTGCTCCGGAGGGCCATGCCTTGTGGACTTAGCACGAGGAGGGGTGCACTTGGTGGAGGGAACGGCACAGAGAAGGATGTTAGTTAAGTTAGAGCAGCTGGACTTGGGGAGAGGCGAGCTAAGTTTGGGCTGCCAGTTTAACCACTGTTGCTTCCTAGTCCTAACAGATCTTGCTTCCAGAGCCCCCCGTATGGACGGGTAAGTCCGGCTAGGAGTCCCTGCAGCCCTCAGGACCATCCAGCGTGGTTGTGTCTCCGGGCAGGGTGCCGGCCACCATACATGTGCATGTGGAGGTGCGCCCTGGCCGTCCATCCCGCTGGTGGCTCCCCCCACCCCGTGTCTCGGTCATACCCGTGCCGAAGCTAAGGAGGTGCAACACATATCCCAGCTTTCCGCAGCCCAGCCAGTGACTCGCCATTTCGGGCCGGCTCCCACCACGGCTGCCGTGATTTCGGGCTCGCATGTGAGTCAGCTGGCCCGTTATGCAGGACAGCTGGAATTGTGTGGGATGGATCCACTGGAGGCAGCCGGGATGCTTGCTCCACCTCTCGCAGGCTCACCCAGGGGTGGAGTTCTATACCTGCAGCCGGCAAGGTTCCCCCCCCCCGCCCCCTGTCTCTCTTTCAGGTGTGTGAGCTGCACTCCAGCCTCTACAGCAGCCGGAGCACAGCCGGCCAGTCCCATCAGCCCCGCAGCTGTTGGTGTGTCCTCCAGCAACGGCATCTCGGACTGTGGGAACCCGGAACCTCCACAAACGAGGTGGGAAAAGTGAAAGACACAGAAGACGGGCCTGCTGGGCTAAGTTTAGCATATTAACACAGGACTCAAAGTGGTTTATAAGCTTTAAAATTAGACAAAGGAATGAAACCATGCCAAATCTTTACATAAAAAAAAATGTTGCTCACACTCTTATTATGCTAAAACTCGTGTTGAAATTACCATTTGTTATGAAATTGGTATATTACCAGCACCTTGCCCCCACCCCAGGTGACTCCCAGGAATCATCGTGGGCTGCCACGAGCTCCACTGTGGACTCGGAGGCGGGAGGCTGCTCTAGCGAGACAGCCGAGAACTGGAGCTAGCCGCCCAGCACCTGCAGGATGGGAGGTTAGCAGGTCCAGCGCCCCCCCACCCCCAGGACGTCCGGACAGCCGTCAACAGGCGCCAAATCAGGGGGAGGACACATTGAGTGAGGAGGTCATGGATGCTGGGGTGGGTGACCTCCGCCTGTCCACAGATGATGAGTGGCCAGAGTCCCCTCAAGGTGCGACACTGAGCGCGGGACATGGGCCGTCCGCGACTGGCCGCTCATGCCAGCATCTGACCCCTGTCCCGTTCTGAACGTATCCACACCGTGACACTGGCGGCCAACGTGGTGGAGAACCTAAGGAGGGTGTCCCCATGTAGATGGTCGGCCCTAGCTGCCTTCCTCATGCTGCAGACCCTGGATCTGCCCATGCCCCGAGGGCCAGGAATGCGGGGGGGGGGGCTGGGCACAGCAGACTTGCGTGTGGGGCAGCCCCTGTCGTCCCCCCCCAGCCCCGGTCCCTAACCATGGGGAGCCGCTGGGGGATTCAGAAGGTGGTAGTGATGTGGAAGGCTGTGCAGGTGGCCAGGAACCAGGACCCAGGGCTCGGGGACCAGGGCCAGCTGAATTAATCCCTGCCACCCCCACCACTGACAGGGGACTGGCTGCCCCACGGTTCCACCCCTCAGGTGTCCGCCTCTGCACACTGCAGCTTGAGGCAGCTTCCTGTGAGGGGGCCGGGTGGCAGCCCTTCTGCAGCCCAGCGCTTTAATAAATCTTATCCCTGCACATTGCACCGAGTCCTTATTCAAGGGGGATCTGGGGGTGGGGGGAGGCAAGTCCTGCACATGGCCATTTAGAAGCTGCCTCGCGCCCCTCATGGGTGTCCAATTCTCAGCGGGCGGGCACGAGCGCAAGCCCCCACTGCGGCCGTCGCCGGCACCTTTGATGCATGGGTGCCTGCAGTGGGTGGTCTACTGTGTTCCTGCAGGGGGCCCCCACAGCATCGGGGACTCCATCTGGCCGTGCAGCCCATGGGAGGGACACTAACAGGGGCTCAGCTTCGCCCTTTGGCGGATAGGCTGCTCCACGGAGTTAGTGGTATGTGCTGATCGGATGCTTCCCCAAGGATTACACAGCCACACCATGGGGCTGGGTGTGTGCATGAGGGGTTTTGGGAATGCGGGCAGCTCTCTTCACCGTTGAGTGTCACGTGGGCCAGCTCCCCAGTTGCCAATCCCTGGCGTCCCTGTGGCAGCGCCCCCTCCTGTTCCTGCCCTCGCACCGCTCTGGGAGCCCACACTCCAGTGTATTTTACACATCTGCAGGCGGCCGGGGCTTGGCCGCGCTGTGCTCCAGCGCCCCAAACCCCTTTGGAAGCCAACGAGCGGTGCCGTAGATCCGCCTACGCCCAAGCGGCCGGCCACCACATATGTCTGGATCGGGCTGCCCGACAATGTAAATATTACCAGTAATTCTATGCATTACCTATTTTATATTCATTCTGTCTCAGTCCACCTAACCAAAAGTGCTTTCACAGAGGCTGAATGATGTACTTTCAATCCACATTCCGTACATTTTGCAACTGGATTTTATGGCATAAAATGGCAAAACCCATTTAAAGTAAAAAAAAAAAAAATGGGATCACAGTGAAGATCAGGCCTCAGATTCAGTGGGAGCTTACAGGAGCACAGCTTCTGAACCTTTCTGAAAGTTGAACATATGAAGCTGCCTTATACTGAATCAGACCTTTGGTCCATCAAAGTCAGTCTTGTCTACTCAGACTGGCAGCGGCTCTCCAGGGTCTCAAGCTGAGGTTTTTCACACCTATTTGCCTGGACCCTTTTTAGTTGGAGATGCCGGGGATTGAACCTGGGACCTTCTGCTTCCTAAGCAGATGCTCTACCACTGAGCCACCGTCCCTCCCCTTCCACCTCTTTATTCTGAGAGTTCCACCTCCTTGTCCATTGAATAGTATTGCAGCTGCATACTATTATTATGTGTTTTTATGTATTTTATATATTGTATTGTATAATTATAATTATTAATCTATCATGAATGTATTTAAATGGATTCTGCTGGTTTTTATGTTGTAAGCCGCCCTGAGCCCACCTCGGTGGGGTAGGGCGGGATATAAATCGAATAAAATAAATAAATAAATAAATAAATAAATAAATCCCTGGATGAGCTCCGCCACCTATTTTTCCACAAAATGACCGCTGGTGCAGATACACTACAAGAGACAAAAAAACTGTGAAACATAGGCTACCATACTTTCTTTTTTATAAAACTACTTTTGAATTTACAAATTACCATAAGAAACAATTATAAACCATTTTCAACAGAGCTCATTGTTAGGGTTTGTAGAATCTTTCGGGCTCAAGTGCTGTCTTCTACTGGAGAAAGTTTTCCTTCCAGACGTTTCGTTCTCAGCTGCGGAGAACATCCTCAGTGACGCTGCAGCCGGAGCAGGCGCTCTGACCTTCTTGGCTGCTGTGCGTTGAGTGGGGCCAGGGCTGCTGGAGAGCTGCTATTTCTAGGCTGGAGGGGGTGTGATGAAAGGGCAATTGGTTTGTGGATATGCCCATTGTTTGGTGGGGCTTCCTGGAAGGATAGTGATAAGGAAACTGGCTGTTGAATGCAACCATTGTTCTGTGTTAATTGCTGGGAGGGTTGGAAGGGGTTTGAAGATAAGGAAGATGGTTGTTGACTGTGCTGATTGTTCTGTGGAATTTGCTGGTTGTTCTGAGACTTTCTGCAATTTATAGTCTGTAGACTATAACTAAAACCCATTTAAAACCATTGCTAAAGCGCACTGAACGTGGATCAAAAGTGCATTATTTGGCAGGTGTGGAAGCAATGCAAGAAACAGGCACCCTGACTGGGCTAAGCCTGATTCTTAATCACCTGAAGTCACCAGCTGCCAAGAACAATGAAGGCCCCCAACAACTCACTCCCAACTAATGGCTACGCTAAAACTACTGCTCCACAGCTGATGGAGTAAGGGTAGGGACAGGGGTCATTCTGTTGAAAAAGATGTGCCAGAGCTCATTAGCACAACTTATTTGCATATGCCATACACCCCTGACATCACCGGAAGGTGTAGTAGATTCTATCAGCTCATCATCTACCTTCAAATGCTTCTTGAATTAGAATTGTCATAATAAAACCTTCCTCCCGTCATACTTCTTAAATGATCTTCTCCTAGGTGGCCACAGTGGCATGATGAAGATTTCCATCTTTGTACACGGTGGCGGCGGCTACAAGCATAGACAGCTTCAAGAGGGGATTGGATAAGCATATGGATCAGAGGTTCTTCAGTGGCTATTAGCCACAGTTTATCGCTGGAACTCTGTCTGGGGCAGTGATGCTCTTGATGTTTGGGGGGGCACAGTGGGAGGGCTTCTAGTGTCCTGGCCCCACTCCTGATGGCACTTGGGTTTTTTGGCCACTGTGTGACACAGAGGGTTGGACTGGATGGGCCATTGGCCTGATCCAACATGGCTTCTCTTATGTTCTTATGTTCTCTTATCTGTCTGCTAAGTTTTGGTTACTTTCCCATTTTTTGTGGGGGGGGGGGGGGGGGCGGAAATGTTAGAAAGTTTGTCAAATCTTAAGAGTTCAGCAAAATTCTCACAGGGGGTTTGAACAATGGAGCCTAGAAGCAAGGGGCTTTTTTTGGGGGGGGGGGGGGAGAGAGAAAGAAAGAATAATAAAATTTAGAGGTTCTGGCTCTTCACTCCTGTGAGCTCCTGCCCAAAATGAGGCCGGGGTAGGGGTCAGGCCGGGCTGCCCACTAGTGAGACTATTTGTGGTGAACAGGGGTGGAATTCTAGCAGGAGCTCCTTTGCATATTAGGCCACACACCCCTCAGGTAGGCAATCCTCCAAGAGCTTAGAAGGCTCTTTTTTGTATGCTCTTGGGAGGATTGGATACCTCGGGGGGGGGGTCTAATATGCAAAGGAGTGTGTGGCCTTGGGTAAGGTGGTGTGGACTGTGGAGCCCACTCCATTCAAAATTCACAAGCCTGTAATGCACCATGAATGCACACAGAGTTTTGCACTCCAAGAAATAGATTCAAAAGAGATACCCCTGCTGAACATGACTACTTAAGTGTGCATGCATTCCAGAACTCCCACAGAGCAAGAACAAAAATGTGCAAAACTGGGGTGTGCGAGGCACTAAAAGGCAAAGGAGCCTATGGCGCATTCTGCCTGCTAATTAAAAAATAACATCAACAGTCACTGGCACCAAGCGTTTAATAAAAAATTGGACTGTGGCTACTTCCTGAGGCTTATACTGTCTCTGCAGCACTATAACACAGCATGATGTCAAGTTACAAGGAGACTGTTTACCTTGTCAATCACTTGTCACTCTAACTGGCTCTCGTTCAAACAACCCAAATATCCAAAGGCCATTTCACTCACTGCAATAATTACGTTTTTGAACACTTAAAATTAAAATTGGCACATCTCGCAAAAACCCTACATTCTGTTTACTAAACACCCGGAAAAAGGTGCTGCGGTTAACTTGTTCCTGCAATATAGAACTTGTGCATTTAAACAGCGACTCAAGTAAACCAAACGTGTGCTTGATAAAACCTGTTTATGTTGTTATTTCAACTATTCCCAGAGCATGGTCTGCACCTAACCTTCTTCAGACTGCTGCAAGGAATTTATTGTTTCTTTTTCACAGCCACAGAATAGAGAACCAGACAGTTACGCATCTGGAAGCCAGGAAAGCAAGGAGGGAGAGAGAGAGACCCACATTTTGCCTTTTGAAGTGAAAGTCTCCTGTTCCAGCCAAGGTGTGTGAGCTGCTGGCTGCATGAGAAAGGTAAGGCAAGAAACAACTACTGTGATGTGCTGGCTAACAATATTTAATAAAGTCATTTTAAAACCTTTTGTAAATATCTTTTTGTACTTCGTAACACAGATCCATTCTCACATTTCAATATTACAAAATAAGTCCTGGTTAAAAGAATAAGTTTGAACTGGGTTAAGCTCCAAATATAAGTATATGCACTTAAGTGTCATTGAGCGGTACGTTTTTTTTACAACAATATATAATCTTCAGAATTATCTATTTCCATTCAGCTTTGTGGTATGCCTTGCTGTTAGCAATATTCCCTCTAAGCTGAAGTGTCTTGTGAACAAAAATTCTACTTTGTGATCTACTGGTATTAAAGTCATGAGCTTACTGGCATTGAAGTTGTGAGCTGCTGCATAAATTATTGTGCCCTGGGGCCATTTTTCCTGAGTTAAGACAAAAATGTGTCAGCTGGCGACTAAAAATCTGTGAGCTAGCTCATGCTAACTCAGCTTAGAGGGAACACTGGTTGTTAGTATTTTGGTTTGTTCCAGGATGAAAGAACTTGACATAGAAGATGCGGCAGAAGAGCATTTACGTCGGGTTGTTACAAAAGGCTGGTAACCCTGGAGGCATTTCAGGAAGGATTACTCCTGAGGAAGTCCATTGATGAAATGAGCTTACATCTGGGTGCTCATAGGACTTTTCTTGTAATATTGAAATGTGAGAATGGATCTATGCTATAATACGAAGTACAAAAAGAAGATATTGGAAGAAGAAGATATTGGATTTATATCCCGCCCTCCACTCCAAAGAGTCTCAGAGTGGCTTACAATCTCCTTTACCTTCCTCCCCCACAACAGACACCCTGTGAGGTAGATGAAAATATTAGATTTATATCCCGCCCTCCACTCCGAAGAGTCTCAGAGAGATTCACAATCTCCTTTACCTTCCTCCCCCACAACAGACACCCTGTGAGGTAGATGAAGATATTGGATTTATATCCCACCCTCCACTCCGAAGAGTCTCAGAGCGGCTCACAATCTCCTTTACCTTCCTCCCCACAACAGACACCCTGTAAGGTGGGTGGGGCTGGAGAGGGCTCTCACAGCAGCTGCCCTTTCAAGGACAACCTCTGCCAGAGCTATGGCTGACCCAAGGCCATTCCAGCAGGTGCAAGTGGAGGAGTGGGGAATCAAACCCGGTTCTCCCAGATAAGAGTCCGCACACTTAACCACTACACCAAACTGGCTCTCCAGTTATTTACAAAGGTTTAAACTGACTTCATTCAATATTGTTAGCCAGCACATCACAGTAGTTGTTTCTTGCCTTACCTGTCTTATTAACTGTGATCCCTTTTTGTTGATTAGGCTGCAGGAGAAATAGCTGGTAGTGGAAGACACAACTGCAGGCACACCTATTGCAAAGTACTTCAAGACTCTGGCTAGGAAACATTTTTTTTCCCCCTTTTAAAGTTCCATTTCTAAATGATACCTTATCTGAACTTTCCCTCTGAACGGGCAAGGCTTTTCAGAGTCTGCAGAGTGTCACAAAAGAATCAGAGAGATAATCTGCTCCATTTATAGATGGATCCATCCCAGGAAAGGAATGTCCAACTTGACAGAAGGAAAGTCAGATCTTAGGAAATGTTATACCCTTTGAAATCATACAGCAATCTTGGGGCACCAAAAAAGATAAAAGTTAAAAAAAATTATTCCAGCATAAATTTTTGCAGACAAGAACCTACGTCCACAAAAGTTTGTACTGCAATAAAAATTTGTTCTTTTTTTTTTTTTTTTAGAAGCCTCAGAGCTCCTATATGTTTTTATTGTGATAGACTAATATGGCTAACATCCCTGGAATACACTTTAGGAAATGAGCCATGGAGTAGAGTCCACAATTGTACCTGTTATGTTCCACATGTAGGCTTTCTGTCTTACATCAAAATTATAAAGTAAGAACTAGAAGGTTAAGGATGTCAGAATATAAGGGCCAAATAGTTCTGTGTCTAAGACTGAACTATAAATATTATAAAATACACAAAAATATCCATGAATGTATTACAAATTCAATAAAATATAGGTGCAAAGAATATCTTCAATGTAGAATAAAATCATGCATTAATTCCCAAAATGACTCACCCTGACTAAACATTTTGGCCAATTGGCCTTCCTAAGTGGTCAAACAATATTGTTACAGAATGGCTCCAACGTTACAATAATACAGGCGTTTCTTAAACTTTAGACCGAGGTGAAATTGTTTTATAGTCAATATATATATATATGTGACCTGAGGCAAAGGATAAATCAGAGGCCTCATTTTAGATAACTTGCTGCCATGGTCCTTGAATAATAGTTCAATCGGGGACCATTCCTTGAATAATAGTTCCTTGAATAATAGTTCAATCGGGGACCATTCTCTCCTGGTCAAAAAAAATTTTTATGATGCAGTTTTCAGTGCAAAATTATGAACACCCTTTATAGCCCCATTCTTAAAACATAACAAGTTTCCAATACTCTCTATGCCTAGATTTAACATCAAGAAGAAAAGTAAACTGTTTTCCACAAAGTTATCCACAAGATGGAGCCTTCCTTCGAGACCAAGTTTGGGATTCATTTCTCTTCATGCTGAATTGGTTTGCTGAAGAAGAAATACAGACACACACACACACAAAATCACACAAAGAAATCCCATGCAAACTGCTGGTGCGGACGGGGGAATATACATCAGAAGAGATTTATATCTCATTTGTTAAAAGCTATATCCTCATCTAAACGATTGAAAAATTAAACATAAAATAGAGTAAAAATATTCTCCTCCACTAATACAGTTAATCATAGCTCAGCCTGAAACACAAGGTCCATCAATAACAGGATGCCACAGGAGTTGTCTATAAGCATAGACAGCTTCAAGAGGCGACTGGATGAACATATGGAGCAGAGGTCCACCAATGGCTATTAGCCACAGGATATCGACGGAACTCTCTGTCTGGGGCAGTGATGCTCTGTATTCGTGGTGCTTGGGAGGTGGGGAGCAGCAGGAGGGCTTCTAGTGTCCTGGCCCCACTGATGGACCTCCTGATGGCAGCTGGTTTTTTTGGCCACTGTGTGACACAATGTTGGACTGGATGGGCCACTGGCCTGATCCATCATGGCTTCTCTTATGTTCTTAAGATCAACAGTTGATAAAAAAAAGGTTGTAGGATGCTTAAGAATACATTCACATTGCTTTGTGCCACAGATAGCAACCATGCCATAATATGTTCTGGAAATGGGTTATCAGAATGAGACAATGCGCAGGGCTTTTGGTGTGGAGGAGGGGTTCCAAACTGGATCTCAAATTTATTCCAATGGTGGTGCTTTCCTCCAGCACAAACAACTTTCCTCTCGATTTTAAGGCGCTCAAACCTCTTTTTTTCCCATCAAGGGACTTCTTCTAGCACCGAAGAAAAGCGTTGACACTGGCGGAATAGATCTATGGGATCCAACCTGCTTTCAGAACTGTCGCCAGAGGCTTGTCTCTCCACTTCAGACAACCAGGAAACATACTTGCTAACTCACCTGGATCTCCTTCTCCTTTTCTTCAAGCTCAAGAAAATCTTACTGTTTTCATCCAAACTTTAAATCCTATAAACAAAGCTAGACTTTCCCCCTCAAATGCGCAGTTCAGCTAGTCTCACACCCAAGGTTCTGATGCAACCAGAGCAGACAGCAGATTTAGCGCATAGACCAGCGCTGTCCTTTTAATGTACGCCAGGGAAGTATATGGTTATTTCCTCCATCTGAGCCAGGGGTGGAATTCTAGCAGGAGCTCCTTTGCGTATTAGGCCACACACCCCTGATGTAGCCAATCCTTCAAGAGCTTTTTTGTAAACTCTTGGAGGAATGGCTACATCATGAGGGTGTGGCCTAATATGCAAAGGACCTCCTGCTAGAATTCTACCCCTGACCTGAGCAAACAGCAAAACTTTGCTCTTGGTACATCAATACACACACATTTTACAAAAATGCAGAACTGTAACAGCTATATACAATACAGATTGAGTTACACTACTAATCCTAATACAGCAGGGTCAGTCGTTTCTACTAACTCTGGCAGGAGCTCTCCAGGGTCTCAGGCAGAGATCTTTCACATCACCTGCTACCTGATCCTTTCAACTGGAGACGATGGAGACTGAACCTGGAACCTACTTTAGGCAAAGTAGCTCCTCTACCCAGGCTTTCCTCTATGCTGAGTTAGTGTGAGCAGGTTCACCAATTTTTAGCCTCCGGCTCACACGTTTTTGTCTTAGTGCAGGAAAAATGGCCCCAGAGCAAACTAATTTATGCAGCAGCTCACAACTTTAATGCCAGTAGCTCACAAAGTAGAATTTTTGCTCGCAAGGCTCCTTAGCTTAGAGCAGAGCTTTTTTAATAGCAGGAACTCCTTTGCATATTAGGCCACACACCCCTGATGTAGCCAATCCTCCAGGAGCGTACAGTAGGCCCTGTAAGAAGAGCCCTGTAAGCTCTGGGAGGATTGGCTGCATCAGAAGGGTGTGGCTTAATATGCAAAGGAGTTCCTGCTACAAAAAAATTGCGCTGGCTTAAAGGGCGCATTGCCTCTACCATGGCCGCTCCCCCCTAATATAGTGGAAGCAAAGCCAGCCCCTGTACTTTGAGTAGAGGAGGGGCTCCAAAGATTTTTTTTAATGGCTCCCCCCCTGTCCCGACTTATGCCATATGAAGTTCTTAATCCACACAAAATCTGACCACAACAGTGATTAGTATTTTTGCTACTGAGAAGGAACATTTCCTAGAACAAGTAGGAAGAGCAGTTATCAGTTTTTATTTATTTATTCATTTATTTTGGTAGATTTAAATTCCGCCCTTTCCCAAGAGGGCTCAGGGCGGAATACATCCAAGTAAAACCAAGCAAATACAAAAAACCCAATAAAATGCAATTAAAAACAAAACAACACAAAAACATACTATACAGTTAGAGCAGTTCCTCAGTGGAGCAGGCTTCCTTGGGAGGCGGTGGGCTCTCCTTCCTTGGAGGCTTTTAAATAGAGGCCAGATGGCCATCTGACAGCAATGAAGATCCTGTGAATTTAGGGGGAATTTATCTGTGAGTTTCCTGCATTCTGCAGGAGGCTGGACTGGATGACCCTGGAGGTCCCTTCCAACACTGTGATTCTATGATTCTAACTAAGCTAAGGGCATTTTCTGGCATGTTGTGCCAATGTGGGGCACAAGCATGTGTGTAGGGCTATCGTACACACAGTGGACTAGCTATAGAAATCTCTAAACAATACGCCAAATGACCGCTTCCAAAATCCCACAGGTATTTTCTAGGTATCTAAAGAAGTGTGCATACATGCAATAATTTATTTATTTCTGTTGTATTTATTTCCCACCCTTTCTATGCAGACTCAAGGCGGCCAACAACATAAAATACGCAATAAACAAGCAATATTAAAGCAATCAGATAAAACTGCAATGGTGCTAACTACATCTATTCAGGCGGATCATACAATATTTTCCTCTCTCAACATGTACAGATATCCTAGGCAGTTAGCACTGAAGCGCGACAGATCCAGATACAGTGGCAGCCCTCCCCCGTTAGATGTTCTATGCCGTCCGAAACAGTTCAGTCTTGCAGGCCCTGCTATTTATACCTATATTTATACCAAGAATAAATCTTTGCTGGTCATAAAGGTGCCACTGGACTCAAACTTTGTTCAGGTAAGTTCTAGCTGACGTTGAAAGTTATTAAGATGGGAAGAGTGAGGTAAGTGGATACTGTAAAGAAGGGATGAATCTTAGGAGTCACGCTGATGAAACCAACAAAACATTGCTGTAGACTGCTACATCACCTGCAAACATTTCTCTTGCACGGAGCTGCATGATTACAACCACTCAGATGCATTTAGTTGCAAACATTCAGACGAGTAGCTGTTCACAACATTTTTTATTATTTTAAACAGTCACAATTGCATCTTTAACTCATTAAAGCAAGTTCCACTGGAAGAATTATGCATGGAAGTTGTCATTGTTTCAGAATTGCTTAGCAAGAGAAAGAGAGGCATAAGTCGCTTGTTAAGTGGAGGGCTATTTCCTTTGTTGTATCAGCTGTTATTGCTTTAGGGAGGGCAGGAGAGATTTAAGATTAGACCCCGGTTCCAAATATGTTCCGCTTGGTTGAGCTGTTCAGTCCTCACACTTCTATCTTCTGACACGCCTAAATGGTCTGGAAAACAATTCAGACCTGCCAACAGGTGCTCCAGCACTCTTGCTTCAGGACATATCGGTAGTTTTCCTTTGTGGATTTCTGCTAGAGCATGGGTGTCAAATTAATTTGTTATGAAGGCTGGACCTGCCATAAATGGGACTTCGTGTGTCATAAAATGTAATGCCAGGTGGTGGAGATACAAACTTTATAAAGGACACAGACAAACACAATGGAAGATTTTTTTAAAAAAAACTTAAAATAAAACATGTTTAAAATGTTAGGACTCTTGCAATATTCTGTTTATTTAAGGCTGATAATTGACAACACATGCTCTGAGGAGCCTCAGCCAATAGAAGGAAGAGAGGCTTGGCTCAGTAGCACTGCTGTGCGATTGAGAGAGCCCAACAAAGCAAGCTCTTCTTCCCCGCTCCCCAAGGGAGGAGCCTCAGCCAAGGGAGAAAATAGAGGCTTTGCTCCATAGCTCCTGTGTGCCTGGCAAAACAAGCTGCAATGCAGAAGGAAGCAAGAGGGGGAGAAGGAAGCAGACGACAACCAGTTGCTGATAGGATTCCTCCGTGGGCCTGATTCAGCCCTCAGAGTGTTCGACACTCTGGTGCTAGAGACTAATGGCTTCACCTGTCTTCCTTCTTACTTAGTTTCTTAACAGCTCAAGGCCAGGCATAATCTCATGGAAGTCAACCTCACTGTAGTGTCATGGTCAGAGTGGGTGAGCTAGGATGTGGGAGACTGCATTCCAACCCCCACTCGACCATGAAATTCAAACGAAGTGACAGCCCCACGGTCACTCAATCAGCCTCTCAGAGTTTATGTAGGAGCAAAATAGGGGGGGGGGGGAGGAAGAAGAAGATGGAAGACGTTGGATTTATATCCCGCCCTCCACTCCAAATCTCAGTCTCAGAGCGGTTCACAATCTCCTTTACCTTCCTCCCCCACAACAGACACCCTGTGAGGTGCGTGGGGCTGAGAGGACTCTCCCAGCAGCTGCCCTTTTAAGGACAACCTCTGCCAGAGCTATGGCTGACCCAAGGCCATTCCACCAGGTGCAAGTGGAGGAGTGGGGAATCAAACTCAGTTCTCCCAGATAAAAGTCCACACACTTAACCGCTACACCAAACTGGCTCTCCAGGAGACAATCCATGCCACCTTGATCACCACACAGGAAGGGTGGAATTAAAAAAAAGATAGAAGTTAAGTTCTCCTGAAACCGAAACAAGACATGACCTCATGTGAAGAGTATGAAGCCAAAGGTAATTTTCAAGTAACACTGCTTTTAACTGGAGCGTTAACAGCCACTTAAATTTTTCATGCCAAAATTATATTACTTAGCTTTGACTGAATTATGACCAATGCAAAGCTGAATAAAGCTTATGTTTTTCCCCTGTAAAGAAAATCTAACATCTTCGTGATGTTTTGAAGTTTTCGTGACTTTCCAAAAATAGCTCTTTTTAATATCTGTTTAGAGACAAGGTGTTGGCAAAAGCTTGATGCATCTTCAGTGTGCAGAATTTTAAATCTATCTGTAACATTAAAGTAAGCCCAAGTAAAGTTGTGCATAAATATTTGTTAATATATGTATACTCTCCTTTTCTCTTGTGGCTCTGGATAGCTTACAATTCTAAATTAGAGGCAAACATAATACAAAAAGGCCAATTAACGTCCTCCCAAGAAAACACATGCAACTGAAACTCCCATCAGAAGTTGCATAAAACCAGGGCTTTTTTGAGCAGGAACGCAGTTCCAGCTGGCCTGCCACGAGGGGGTATGACCTAATATGCAAATTAGCTCCTGCTGGGCCTTTTTGATAGAAAAGCCCTGTGTGAAACAATGGTGATGATGGGGGGGGTGTAGCCTAATATGCAAATAAGTTCCTGGTGAGCTTTTTCTATGAAAAAAGCCCTGCATAAAATAAAACAGCAACTCTAACAACGGTATCACCTCTCACCACTTCAAGGAGCCCCCCCCCCCGTCTACAAGATCAGAACCACTATTGTAAAAGGGTGGGCTCTGGTAGATGCCAACTGAGAGCCAGTTTGGTGCAGTGGTTAGGTGTGCGGACTCTTAACGGGAAAAACCAGATTTGATTCCCCACTCCTCCAATTACAGCTACTGGAATGATGTTGGGTTAGCCATAGCTCTCGTAGGAGTTGTCCTTGAAAGGGCAGCTGCTGCGAGAGCCCTCTCAGCCCCACCCACCTCACCGGGTGTCTGTTGTGGGGGGGAGAAGATATAGGAGATTGTAAGCCGCTCTGAGTCTCCGATTCAGAGAGATGGGCGGGGTATAAATCTGCAGTCTTCTTCTTAATTGATTGGGGGGGGGGCACTCAACCAAAAGTGACAGAAGGCCATAACATCCCGAAGTCCTTTAAAGGTTATAACTAGCCTTTGAATTGACCTTAAAAACAAACTAGCAACTGACAGAGCTGTATTACAGTAGGAAAGATGTTCCTATCACCTTGACAGGGATGGCCAAACTTCCATGATTACTAAGAGCCAGCATGGGTTTCTCAAAAACAAGTCATGTCAGACTAACCTGATCTCTTTTTTTGAGAAAGTGACTACCTTGCGGGATCAGGGGAATGCTGTAGACATTGTTTATCTTGATTTCAATAAGGCTTTTGATAAGGTTCCACATACTGTTCTTGTTGACAAGTTGGTAAAATGTGGTTTGGATAATGTTACTGTTAGGTGGATCTGTAACTGGTTGACAGATCGCACCCAAAGATTGCTTGTGAATGCTTCCTCATCCTCTTGGATAGGAGTGACAAGTGGAGTGCCTCAAGGATCTGTCCTGGGACCTGTTTTGTTCAACATCTCGGGAATAGAGGGAATGCTTATTAAATTTGCTTATTAAATTAAATTGAGAGGGGTTGCAAATACAGTAGAAGACAGAAACAGGATACAGGATGACCTTGACAGGCTGGAAAACTGGACTAAAACCAATAAAATGAATTTTAACAGGGATAAATGTAAAGTTCTGCATTTAGGTAGGAAAAATCCAATGTATGGTTATAGGGTGGGGGAGACTTGTCTTAGCAGTAATACGTGCGAAAAGGATCTAGGGGTCTTAGTGAATGATGCGCTGAACATGAATCAACAGTGTGATGCAGTGGCTTAAATGGCAAATGCAATTTTGGGCTGTATCAACAGAAGTATAGTGTCCAGATCACGTGATGTGATGGTATTGCTTTACTCTGCTCTGGTAAGACCTCACCTGGAGTATTGTGTTCTGTTTTGGGCACCACATTTTAAGAAGGATATAGACAAGCTGGAACGGGTCCAGAGGAGGGCGACAAAGATGGTGAGGGGTCTGGAGACCAAGTCCTATGAGGAAAGGCTGAAGGAGCTGGGGATGTTTAGCCTGGAGAGGAGGTGGCTGAGAGGCGATATGATCACTAACTTCAAGTACTTGAAGTGCTGTCATATACAGGATGGTGTGGAATTGTTTTCTTTGGCCCCGGAAGGTAGGACCAGAATTAATGGGTTGAAATTAAATCAAAAGAGTTTCCGGCTCAACATTAGGAAGAACTTCCTGACCATTAGAGCGGTTCCTCAGTGGAACAGGCTTCCTCGGAAGGTGGTGGGCTCTCCTTCCTTGGAGGTTTTTAAACAGAGGCTAGATGGCCATCTGACAGCAATGAAGATCCTGTGAATTTAGGGAAAGGTGCTTGTGAGTTTCCTGCATTGTGCAGGGTTGGATTATATGACCCTGGAGGTCCCTTCCAACTCTATGATTTTATGATAGTTATAATCTTTAAATAAATCTTTTGAGTATTTAGAGATTGAGTCCCTCTGCATCACATAGTTCTCCCAACCGCTTAGAACAGTAGAAGCGGGGCAGCGAATCCCCAGGGTGGTGAAATGGCTAGTTACCAACTCTCCAGGGGACTCCAAAAGATCCCTGAGAAGCCCCAAGGTGGATTCCTAATGATGTTGGAGGGAGGTTAGGAGGCTGTCCCACCTAACCAAAGCCCAGGAGAGGGACAGTGGTGGCAGCAATACCCTGAGGCTTTGAAAAAGACGAAGATGAAGAAGAAGAAGAGGAAACTGGTTTTATATCCCACCCCATACCCTGAATCTCAGATTCTTAGAGTGGTCACAGTATCCTTTAGCTTCCCCCTACCCCACAACAAACACCCTGTGGGTAGATGAGGTTGAGAGACTTTCACAGAAGCTGCCCTTTCAAGGACAACTCCTACAAGAGCTATGGCTGACTCAAGGCCATTCCAGCAGGTTTAAGTGGAGGAGTGGGGAATCAAACCCGGTTCTCCCAGATAATAGTCCGCACACTTCACCACTACACCAAACTGGCTCTCAGTGGAGTGGAATAGCCCCTTCAGGTTGGCATACCAGGAAGGGATTGGCATAGCCGGGGCCCAATCTGCCACAGCATGCGCCTCAATTAGCAGATTGGTATTAAAGCACTGCCCCCACCCCCCAACTGTTTCCCATCTTGGAAACTTTTTCCTTGTTCCTTGCTGAATGCTGCAATTCTAATCCACACAATCAGACAAAACCACAATTTTGAACATTGTGTTTGCAAATGTTAGCTATAGCCACTATAAACTTCCTTGGAAGTTTCGCACACCGGAATCAGAACTCATCCTCAGTCAAGGATGGCGTTTCAAGGTTTGCTCCTACGTCTGGTGTTAGGCAGGTGGTGGGGCTTATTAGCATAACATTAGCATATGCCACCACCCCCAGCCAAAAGCAACCCAACGCAAGAAAGGAGAGCCCCGGTTGAGCGAGGCCTGCTTGGGCTGGCTAGAGATCCAGACAGTCCAAGCAGACCTCTATTACCTGGGGCTCTCCTTGGCTGCCCCCCCCACCACAGTTAAAAGGCCAGCAAGCCACCCACAACCCAAAATCACATAAGAGGTGGAGAAAGGGCAGGGTGGGCTTCTACAGGGGTTAATGAGGGCTGCTCGAGGTGTGGCAAAGCTCCTGGTGGCTGGCTGGCTGCCCGCTCTCCTAATCCAGGGATTGTTATGCAGCTGCACCTCCTATTCAACAGACAAAGTAGGTAGTTGGGGAGGAGGAGGAGGAACCCTCAGAAAGGTTCAGGAGCTGTGCTCCTGTAAGCTCCTGCTGATTCAAGGCCTGGACAAAACCACAATTTTGCAATTGTGTTTGCAAATGTTAGCTATAGCCACTGTCCTTGGAAGTTTTGCACGCTGGGATCAGAATTTGCCCTCAGTCAAGGATGGCGTTTCAAGGTTTGCTGTTCGGAGAGCTATCATGTCACAAACGCAAAACCTCTCCGTTCCGACTCTTTCCATTTCACTCTAGCACAGTGCTCACGTTGCTGCCACCCCTGCTATTCCCTCAGGACCAGTAAAAGCAAATACTCAGCACCAGGCAAGTCATTACTCCATTTTCTCCTTCATGGCTCTGTGTATTAAAGAAATTCCCCCGTGTTCAAAATACCAACTAGGCTTTATTTCACGGTATCAATTATGCATAAAACATTAGCACAAATGGTTATTTACATATTTCTCTTTACAGTCCTGACTTTTGCTGTGAAACCCATTTCCCGAACGTTCCACTTTCGGTATTAAAGCACGGCTCGCTGTCAGTCTTCCGCACAAAAAGCATCAGCCATTACTGACTTGTTTTAAAATATTATACGGAAAATCAACTTTGCAGGCCCCTTTTCTAGCTAAACACCAGAAGGCCAAATAGAACAAGGCAAGTTTGCAAGAAAGCAAATTTTAAAAAGAATGGCATTTTGCTTCCCAATATCTCAAGAATGCAAATTTTTTTTAAAAAAAGGCATTTTGCTTCCCAATATCTTCCTCGATTAAGCATGAAAAATATGCCAGTGTCCGACTTCAGGCGTTCTAAGTGTAAATCAAATATCCCTTAAAATTATTGTGAATATTTTTAATCTACATTGTAATTTTATTTAATTCGAGGGGGAGGGGTTGTTAGAAGAACTCCTTTGCATATTAGGCCACACCACCCTGATGTAGCCAGTCTTCCAAGAGCTTACAGTAGGCCCTGTAAGAAGAGCCCTGTAAACTCTTGTAGGATTGGCTACATCAAGGATGTGTGGCCTAATATGCAAAGGAGTTCCTGCTACAAAGAAGTCCTGATTTAATCAATGCATGTACTGTTGCAGTGTTTCTCTACGCTTGGCAGCTTACACCAAAGCAGAAGGCAGCTCTTTCAGTTTCCCCCATACAGAAGAGGAGATTGGATTTATATCTTGCCCTTCACTCTGAATCTCAGAGTCTCAGAGTGGCTTACAATCTCCTTTACCTTCCTCCCCCACAACAGACACCCTGTGAGGTGGGTGGGACTGGAGAGGGCTCTCCCAGAAGCTGCCCTTTCAAGGACAACTCCTGCATATATGGCCTAGGACCTGCCGACCTTAGGGACCGTCTCTCCCCATATGTTCCCCAGAGAGTGCTGAGATCGGGTTCTCAAAATCTCCTTACAATCCCCGGGCCAAAGGAGGCCCGTCTGAAGTCAACTAGGGACAGGGCTATTTCGATCAAAGCCCCTTGCTGGTGGAACCAGCTGCCGGAAGAGGTGAGGGCCCTGCGGAACCTTGAGCAATTCCACAGGGCCTGTAAGACAGTCCTCTTCCGGTTGGCATACAACTAACCGGCATCTGAATATTTCTAAGGAAGACTATGGGATAGCACATCGATGAATTGTTGTTTATTTTTATTGTGCAAATTATTAATGCATTTTAATTTTTAATTTTATTGTTAGAATTTTTGTGTTGTGAGCCGCCCTGAGCCCGCTTCGGTGGGGTAGGGCGGGATATAAATCGAATGAAATAAATAAAATAAAGAGCTACGGCTGACCCAAGACCATTCCAGCCACTGCAAGTGGAGGAGTGGGGAATCAAACCTGGTTTTCCCAGATAAGAGTCTGTGTACTTAACTACTACACCAAACTGGCTCTTGGGTGGGTGGCACACACATCCCATTTGGAAGTCCTTTAAAAAAAACAAAAAAGCTACGGGCAAGCAATCCGCTGAAAATCCATGTAGGTACCTAAGGAGGACTGTGGGAAAGGAATCCTATTTTTGTGATATTCAACGCTGCCATTTCTGTTTCAGAACTTTGTGCTGCCCAACAAGGTTCCCTTTAGTGTGAGCACGTGAGCAAATACGCACAGACTTTTCAGTCTAAACACACAGATGTTTCCTCTAGGCCACATTTACATGATAGTCAAATATAATAGTCAAAGGGACCGCCTTTCCCCACGTGCTCCCTGGAGAGCACTTCAGTCAGGATCATAAAATCTGCTCTCAATCCCTGGCTTTAAAGAGGCCAGGCTCATAAAAACTAGAGCCAGGGCCTTTTCTGTTGTAGCCCCATGCTGGTGGAAAGAGCTCCCTGAGGAGATTAGGGCCCTGCAATAGCCCGCACGGTTCCACAGGGCCTGTAAGACGGCGCTCTTCCACCAGGCATTTGTAAATTAAGATCACAGGCTACAACAGACTTCGAAACAACTGGACCACCTCTAGCATGAACCCAAGATTGGTCTTTCTATAGACCACCCAGCTGCAACAACAGAACTGAAAAATTCAAAATTCATTAGAGAAGAAGAAAAAGAATTGCAGATTTATACCCCGCCCTTCTCCCTGAATCAGAGACTCAGAGCGGCTTCCAATCTCCTATGTCTTCTCCCTCCAAAACAGACACCCTGTGAGGTGGGTGGGGCTGAGAGGGCTCTCACAGAAGCTACCCTTTCAAGGACAAGTCCTGCGAGAGCTATGGCTAACCCAAGGCCATTCCAGCAGGTGCAAGTGGAGGAGCGGGGAATCAAACCCGGTTCTCCCAGATAAGAGTCCGCACACTTAACCACCGCACCAAACTGCCTCTCACTACACCTGCACTTGCAATAGTTTGATTTTTATGTTTTTATATCTTAATGTGATTTTAGATTCCATGTATTTACATGAATATGTAAGCCGCTCTAAACCAGTTTTCGCAAAAAGGGCGGGATATAACTCGAATAAAGTAAATTAATAAATGTAGGCTTGTTCACGGCCTTAATGCTAGTCGCTCACCCAGTAGAATTTTTGCCCACAAGAATCCCAAGCTTAGAGAGAATACTGTTGACCAGTCCAGTAAGAGAACTGTTTCTTCTTCCCAGAAAGTTTCTTCTTCTTTTAAAGCTGAGATTGCCTAACCATACTTTATGTATCACACAACTTTAGGGTTTGTAGAATCTTTTGGGCTCAAGTGCCGTGTTCTACTGGAGAAAGTTTTCCTTCCAGACGTTTCGTTCTCAGCTGCGGAGAACGAAACGTCTGGAAGGAAAACTTTCTCCAGTAGAAAACGGCACTTGAGCCCGAAAGATTCTACAAACCCTAATGATGTTACCAGCCGTGAAAACCTGAAATCTTTGATATCACACAACTATTTTGTAGGCTTATTAAGAACCAAACACACAACAACAACAGTAGCAAATGCATAAAACCCTGCTCTACCAAGTTCCTCAGGTTACTGCTGGTTGGAAAGCTGATCCCAAAGGCAGTCCATTGAGGAGTCCACACTTCCATTCAGCCAAACGTTTTGCAAAACAAAGACAGTTGGACCAGAATGTCCAACTCAATAAAGATGACAATGAAGCACAATGAATATAAGAAAAGCCATAATGGATCAGACCAATGGCCCATCCAGTCCAACGCACTTTATCACACAGTGGCCAAAACCCAGTGCAATCAGGAGGTCCACCAGTGGGGCTAGACCTTCAAAAGCCCTCTCACTGTTGCCCCCCCCACGAAGCACCAAGAATACCTTGTGGCCAGGGGTCACTTAATAGAAAAAAAGGTGTTGGAACTCATTAGCGCAGCTAATTGACATAACTCATTTGTGTATGCCACACACACCCCTCACATCACCGGAAGGTGTACTAAATTCTATCAGCTCAGCATCTACCTTAAAATGCTTCTTGAATTAGAACTGTCATAATAAAGCCTTACTCTCATCATACTTTTTAAATGACTTTCTCCTATGTGGCCACAGTGGCATGAAGAAGATTTCCATCTGTCTGCTTTAGATGTTTTGGTTATTTTCTCATTTTCTGTGTGTGTGTGTGGGGGGGTGGGGTGGGAAATGTTAGAAGGTTTGTCAGATCTTAGAGTTCAACAAAATTCTCACAGGGAGCTTGAACAGTGGAGCCCAGAAGCAAGGGTTTCCCCCCCCCCTTCGGGGGGAGGTAAGAGAAAGGGCACAATAAAATTTAGAGCTTCCGGAGCTCCTGTGAGCTCCTGCCCAAAATGAGGCCTGCTTGTTGCTAACAGCCATTGATGGACCTCTGTTCCATAGGTTTATCCAATCCCCCTTGATGCTTATAATCGTGTTAGCATGGTTGCACACTGATTGCTCCATGGTTTTACTTTGATATATTCAGGGCTTTTTTTGTAGCAGGAACACCTTTGCATATTAGGCCACACACTCCTGATGTAGCCAATCCTCCTGGAGCTTACAGTAGGCCCTATAAGCTCCAGGAGGACTGGCTACATCAGAGGTGCGTGGTCTAATATGCAAAGGAGTTCCTGCTACAAAAAAAAAGCCCTAAATATATTTTAAATTATTATTGTCATTTAATTTCTTCTACTAAAACATGGATAATTCTTGTTCGTACTTGGATGGAATTGTTTTGTTGCTTTTTTATGGCTTAGATCTAAGTGGGCAGCCGTGTTGGTGCACTTAACTCCTGCTTTGTTTTTATGGCTCATTCACTGAAGCAATGCAGACTGGCCGGCTGTATAGCTTAGCCAGGGCTACCATATTTTGCAAAGCAAAAAAAAAAAAAAAGAGGACATAGTTCCCAACCGATTACTTCATAGCGACAAATCTCATTTTAAATGCTTTTGCTATTTCAACTGAAGCTTGTCTCCACTTGGGGACTATATAGCAAAACAGGCTCAGCCTCCCAAGCCCAAGAAGGCGACATTTTCATCAGTTTCTTTAAAAGAGCCCAAAAGAGGACAGACACCTAAAAAGAAGGCACGCCCTCTGAAAACAAGGCACCTCTCCCTCTCTCCCCATCTGTTTGCCTGCCTGCCTTCTTTGCAGCTCTCAAACATCTGACATTAAGGGGAGGGACGGTGGCTCAGTGGTAGAGCATCTGCTTGGGAAGCAGAAGGTCCCAGGTTCAATCCCTGGCATCTCCAAAAAAGGGTCCAGGCAAATAGGTGTGAAAAACCTCAGCTTGAGACCCCGGAGAGCTGCTGCCAGTCTGAGAAGACAATACTGACTTTGATGGACCAAGGGTCTGATTCAGTATAAGGCAGCTTCATATGTTCTATATGACATTCATGTCTTGCGGCTCTCAAACTTCTGACGCTTATTCGTGGCTCGTAGTTTGACCACCCCTGGTCTAGAGCTTTACCAAGACATGTAAATGAATGCTGGCCCTCAGTCATCTGACCCCAGGGGCCGTCCTGCGAAGATATTTTCGATCGTTTGTCTTTTGACGATGAAACATAAATTCACATGAGAGACAGCATGAACACAAACCACGAAGAGTTAAAGTATGCTGAAGACACCACGCAAAAGTGACTGCATTTGGCACAAATGAAGAACCACTACAGCAGAGGAAATGCCAAGTTTCATTCTTTCCGAATGCCATTGCTCAGATGCTTAGTATTCAATTCAGAAAATATGCTGTCGGTTCTCTCTTGGCACATAACACATGAAGCGTAACACAGAGACCCTATGACTCTGGATAGCTTTCTTGCCTCTAGGGCAACATTTCACCCATTCATATCTCACTTCAGTAATTGGACACATACCCAGCAACAACACTGCAGTAACGTTTTCGATGGCACTCCCGTAATTCCTTTCCCTTCCCCTCCTTCCCTATCTACAACCAAATGCACTGATACTGCATTCAGGGCAAGGGACGTTTCTCATTTTTGTGTGCATGGTTACTGCCGTGAGTAAGCTGAACTGGAGAACGAAAGCAAGCCCCCAAGTCTTTCAGTTTCACTGTTTCGCAAATACCCTTGATACCAAGGACAGTTCCTAATGCCACCCTTCAGTTTACGAGCTGATAGTCCCAATTAAAATCTGCAAAAGAAAACGTTAGAACAAAGGTACAAGTGAAAAATGAACATCTCCGTTTGGTTAATTTTAATTTTGTAGGGGAAGATTGCAAGAGTATCGTATAGCCTCTTCAACACTGACTTTCTACATGGAAATATTTCTATGGGGGAAAGATGTTAAGACAGAGCTGAAAAGGACTGGCACCAGATGTATATTTCCAACTATTAAGGTGTAGTGCAGGGGTGGCCAAACTGTGGCTCTTTCACATATACTGCGCGGCTCTCAAAGCCCCACAGCCTCATCGGCCACCTTGGAGAAGGCATTTGTCTCTTTAAATCACTTCTCCAAGCAAAGCCAGCTGGCTGCTTGGAGAATGCATTTAAAGTTACTTTCTTTCCACCTCTTCCTCCTTCTATTTGCCTGCCAAGTCTTCCTTCCTTCCTGCTCTCAAACATCTGATGTTCATGTCTTGCAGCTCTTGAACATTTGACATTTATTCTATGTGGCTCTTACATTAAGCAAGTTTGGCCACCCCTAGTGTAGTGACTCAAAGTGAGCTGGGAAATCTCCACTTCCGGCCTCTTTCTGGGCAGCCTTACAGAAGCTTTTATCTGACCTCCCATTTACCCAAACTTACTAGCCTGCAGTGCTTTTGTAAAGATCGTGTCCTATATAATGTTCACAAAACACACACACACAAAGACAAAGGGGCAGGAAATAGGGATTAAACCTATTTGCCCTGCCCTTCAACATCTACGTGTTTACAGGCTCTGCACACAGATTTTTGAACACACGGAGCAAACAGGACCAGGAAGAAGAAAACCATAGATTTATACCCTGCCCTTCTCTCTGAATCAGAGTTTCAGAGTGGTTTACAATCTCCTTTATCTTCTTTCCCCACAATAGACACCCTGTGAGGTGGGTGGGGCTGAGAGGCTCTCTCAGAAGCTGCCCTTTCAAGGACAACCTCTGCAAGAGCTATGGCGGACCCAAGGCTGTTCCAGCAGCTGTAAGTGGAGGAGTGGGGAATCAAACCCGGGTCCACACACTTAACCACTACACCAAACTGGCTCTCTCAGACCAGTACATAAGAACATAAGAGAAGCCATGTTGGATCAGGCCAATGGCCCATCCAGTCCAACACTTTGTGACACACAGTGGCCAAAATATATATATATATATATATATATATATATATATATATATATATATACACACACACACACACACACACACACACACTAATAGCCACTGATGGACCTCTGCTCCATATTTTTACCTAACCCCCTCTTGAAGTTGGCTATGCTTGTAGCCACCACCACCTCCTGTGGCAGTGAATTCGACATGTTAATCACCCTTTGGGTGAAGAAGTACTTCCTTTTATCCGTTCTAACCCAACTGCTCAGCAATTTCATTGAATGCCCACGAGTTCTTGTATTGTGAGAAAGGGAGAAAAGTACTTCTTTCTCTACCTTCTCCATCCCAAGCATAATCTTCTAAACCTCTATCATGTCACCCCGCAGTTGACGTTTCTCCAAGCTAAAGAGCCCCAAGCATTTTAACCTTTCTTCATAGGGAAAGTGTTCCAAACCTTTAATCATTCTAGTTGCCCTTTTCTGCACTTTCTCCAATGCTATAATATCCTTTTTGAGGTGCGGTGACCAGAACTGCACACAGTATTCCAAATGAGACCGCGCCATCGATTTATACAGGGGCATTATGATACTGGTTGATTTGTTTTCAATTCCCTTCCTAATAATTCCCACCATGGAGTTGGCCTTTTTTATTGCAATCGCACACTGTCTTGACATTTTCAGTCTCTGACAGTTCACACCCCATCAACTTGTATTTGTAGCTGGGATTCTTGGCCCCAATGTGCATTACTTTGCACTTGGCCACATTGAACCTCATCTGCCACGTTGACGCCCACTCACCCAGCCTCAACAGATCCCTTTGGAGTGCCTCACAATCCTCTCTAGTTCTCACCACCCTGAACAATTTAGTGTCATCTGCAAACTTAGCCACTTCACTGCTTACTCTCAACTGTTGTGAGAGTAACAACAGTGGTGATCTGTTTTGTTTTGTTAAATCCTATATCACAGGCAGAGTATAGATGACTGGGGAAGGCCATGGCAAACCACCCCGTAAAAAGCCTGCCAAGAAAACATCGTGATGTGACATCACTCCATGGGTGGGTAACGACTCGGTGCTTGCACAGGGGGACTACCTTTACCTTTTACATAACAAGTGAGCATTATGAACCCTTAGATAAAACACAGATAGTTTTTTGAGTAGCTGGAGGATCATCACCACATCCTTGAGAGTCAGTTTGGTGTAGTGGTTAAGTGTTCTGACTCTTATCTGGGAGAACCGGGTTTGATTCCCCACTCCTCCACTTGCAGCTGCTGGAATGGCCTTGGGTCAGCCATAGCTATTGCAGGAGTTGTGCTTGAAAGGGCAGCTTCTGTGAGAGCCCTCTTAGCCCCACCTACCCCATAGGGTGCCTGCTGTGGGGGGAGAAGTTATAGGAGATTGTAAGCAGCTCTGAGTCTCTGATTCAGAGAGAAGGGCGGGGTATAAATCTGCAGTCTTCTTCTTCTTGCCACTGAATTACTGTTTTGCAGAGAAGGTGGGTTTTACTGCACAATGCACATCTGAAATTGTTTCCCCGAGTCATCCATCATTCTGGAACATTGAGCTAACACAAGTTCCATAACCCAAACAAACATTTGCAATTTGCTGTGCAAGCTTTGCTGAAATGGATGCAAGGCAGGTTTATACCGTAAAGAGAAACGTCATCAAAGCAACTGAAAATTATTCAGCTCCATTCAACCAGGAAAGGAAAGGTCCCCTGTTCAAGCACCAGTCATTTGACTCTGGGGTGACGTTGCTTTCACAACGTTTCACGGCAGACTTTTTACGGGGTAGTTTGCCATTGCCTTCCCCAGTCAACTACACTTTCCCCCCAGCAAGCTGGGGACTCATTTTACCGGCCTCGGAAGGATGGAAGGCTAAGTCAGCCTGGAGCCGGCTACCTGAAAACCCAGCTTCCACCAGGGATCGAACTCAGGTCATGAGCAGAGCTTAGGACAGCAGTACTGCAGCTTTAACACTCTGCACCATTCAACCAAGAGCCTCACAAAGTACCACCACGGACTGATTCATAAAATTACATTTCCCACACCCATGATCTTCTACACGAGGATGTGCAGTGTTACATATAGGGCAGGGGTGGCCAATGGTAGCTCTCCAGATGTTTTTTACCTACAACTCCCATCAGCACCAGCCAGCATGGCCAATGGTTGCGGCTGATGGGAGTTGTAGGCAAAAAAACATCTGGATAGCTACCGCTGGCCACCCCTGATATAGGGTACAGGAGTATATTTTGTGCGAGTACAGATAGGGAAGCCACTGTGTACAGTAATCTGCCACTTCTGACAACAGAGTATCTTCAACTCAGCTTCATACATGAGTAAGGATGCATATACTTTTTCTTATGTGTAGAAGGCCCTTAGAGATTCAACTATAGTTAAAAAAAATAGCAGCAGTAATCAAATAGGATAATTCAGAGAGGTCTAAAGGTAATAGTAAGCAGTTTTCTAACTCAACTGAAAGTTTAAAGCAGAGGCTGCGAAAGGATCCTAATGGATCCTGATGGAAACCATTCTCTACAGCAGGGGCGTCAAACATGCAGCCCGTGGGCCAAATCAGGCCCTCAGAGAGCCAGTTTGGTGTAGTGGTTAAGTGTGCGGACTCTTATCTGGGAGAACCAGGTTTGATTCCCCACTCCTCCACTTGCACCTGCTAGCATGGCCTTGGGTCAGCCAGAGCTCTGGCAGAGGTTGTCCTTGAAAGGGCAGCTGCTGTGAGAACCCTCTCCAGCCCCACCCACCTCACAGGGTGTCTGTTGTGGGGGAGGAAGGTAAAGGAGATTGTGAGCCACTCTGAGACTCTTCGG
Organism: Heteronotia binoei; assembly: GCF_032191835.1. Taxonomy (NCBI): domain Eukaryota; kingdom Metazoa; phylum Chordata; class Lepidosauria; order Squamata; family Gekkonidae; genus Heteronotia; species Heteronotia binoei. The sequence goes on from NC_083231.1 coordinate 13,149,498, forward strand.
AGTGGAGGGCGGGATATAAATCCAATATCTTCTTCTTCTTCTTTTATCTAGCCCCTGAGGAGTTGGCTGTCATCTGCTTCCTTCACCCTCTCTCTAGCTTCCTTCTGCGTAACAGCTTGCTTTGCAAGGCTTGCTCAATCACACAGGAGCTATAGAGCAAAGTCTCTATCTTCTCCATTGGTTGAGGCTCCTCCCTTGGGGAAGGAGAGGGGGAGGCAGAGTTTGCTTTGTCTGGCTCTCTCAATTGCACAGCAGAGCTACTGAATCAAGCCTCTCTTCCTTCTACTGGCTGAGGCTCCTCCTCCTCCTCCTAGCCCCCTGGGGAAGGAAGGAAATAGGTACACATGTGGCCCGGCCCAACAAGGTCTCATTTATGTCAGATTCGGCCCTCATAACAAATGAGTTTGACACCCCTGCTTCTATAGCAAAGGGTTAAAACAAGGTCCTCAACTAAGTCATCGTGAACCTCTTCAACATGACTATTTTATTTATAGGTATAATTCCAGCAGAACACTTCTTAAGTTCTTATGTTTCAGGTTGTTCCAGGTCCATGTTTCTTTCTGACAGAGGATTATGGGATAGAAATGTTGTAAATGGGATGTACCTTACAAAGAACCTTTCTGCATAGGTTGGTACCCAGGAAAAATAATTACTTCTTTAGTTCTTCTGCAAAAGATCTGAGTGATGCCTTGCTGCCATTTGTCCCTGACAAACTTCGTTGGATCAAATTCTAGCTGAAAAGCTATCAATTGCTAACAGCTGTCCATTAAATTTAGCATAATTTTCTTGTTTGCCCTTATATCTGACCATTTAAAACAGCTCTGTATAGTAATCATGCAAGGAGAAAGACCGCTTTCCGACCTGATCTCAAGTCTGTTAACAGTTACTCTGCCAAACACAACATGACCTTCAGCCAAAATATGGATTATTTTAAAAGCAGAACAGAACATTGTGAAGCAAGGACAAGATCTTACTGCCTAATTCCAAGATTTCGTCAAATAAAATGTGCGTGTGATGGACTCAGGCCCTTAGCCTGAGTAGCTGAGAAACAGGCTTGCTGTGATTGGCTGGAACATTGCCCGAGCAATGGAAAAGTATCTTTTTGAGGTTTGCTCAGCAGAAAATCACCTCAGGATTTTTAGTCTTAGCCAGAGGGTCTTCGAGAGAAGTCTTCAGTATACCAGTCTGAAATGAAGACAGTGAGCTTAGGCCGGGCAGTTGTAAAACCAACGGGACGAGGGGCTGAGAGCGATCAGAGTGGCTGAGCTCCTTGTGAGAGACAGAGCTGAGTGGACTCTGTCTAGAAAAGGGAGTTTTCAGATGGTTTGAAACTCTCTGAGGGAGATTTTGCCAGCGCATCAGGCAATCTTCAAGTACAAACTAGATCGCACAATTACACACTGAGGGAAGAACTGGATTCTGGGGGTCATCAGAGATACCAAAACTCAGACCAGAGGACTAGCTGTGGGGCTGAGATGCATCGGTATTGAGGGGTGCGAGTCCTGGAAGATAGCTAGTGTGAAAGGGTCTGTGAGGGAGAACACTGACATCAGTCAGAAGTTCTCTATGTATGTGTGGAAGAGTGACTGAGGTTTGTTATTTATATGATTTGGCACTGCCAAAGTTAGGGTAAAACATCTGAAGAAACAGCATTCTGAGTGCCTAGAAAGCACAGACAGCCTGTGTGAAGTAGAGTTTAGTGGGACTCTGAAACCTGCCTGGTTTATTATTTAGTTTAAAGATATTCTGCCAAAGTCTTGTTATATTTTTACCTCAGCGAGAAAAAGTCTCTACTCTCTGTAATTATTTTATTCTGCCAACCAGCTGCCAACTGATTTGCCTTTTAATATTGCACAACTATAATCAATATTATTTCACCCAGCTGCCAACTTATTTGCCTTTTAATATTGAACAGTTATAATCAATATTATTTCATCCCCCTCCTTGCCTTTTGCTACCTAATAAATATTTTGTGGTTTCTGCCTTTAAAACCATCTGGTGCCAATTATTAAGGGTTCTGACAGGATTTCTGGGAGTGATACTGAGGGAATGAGGGAAGCTGACCAGGGAGAAATTTAAAGTGGTCGTCTCCCGAGTAAAGCCTCTGACTGGGTTCCTCACAGTGCGCTTTGCATTGGAAACCTCTGACATTGAGCTTTTGAGTCAGGTTGACCTGGTGTCTTCTCCCAACATTGTACAGAGATTACCCATACTTATTAATCTAAACCAGTGTTTTCCAATTGTAGGGTCATGACCCGGTACCGGGCCACAGAAGCCTCACTACCGGGTCACAAGAATAGCCAAAGCTGGCCCCGCCCCAGCATAGCTAGCCCTGCCCCATCTATGTGTTGTGCAGAGAGGAGCTGGACTGCCTCTCCTTCCTTCTCCCCATCTCCCAGTGTTTGTGAGAAAAGCTGGCATCTACTGGCACTTTAGACCCATGAAGTGTTCTTCAGGGTATGAGCTTTCATGTGCCTTGCAGTATGTTCTTTTGTTCAGATTTCCCCCGAGAGGCCTGGGCGGCAAAGAAGGGTGTGTGTGGTTTTTTTCAGTCGGAAGGAGCGGGGAGTGGGCATTCTAGTAGCTATTTTTTTTACCAAACGACCCCTGGGCAGAATTGTTGCTGGCTGGGGTCATCTGATGGTGAGGAAGGCTTTTTTTTCTTTGCCCTATCCCTTTCTTTCTTTCCCTGCAAGTGATGCTCTGTCTGTATTCTTGGTGCTGGGAGGGGGGGAAGCAACAGTGAGAGGGCTTCTAGTGCCCTGGTCCCATTGGAGGACATTCTGGTGCTTTTTGGGCATTGTATGAGGGAATTTTGGACTGGATAGTCCACTGGCCTGATCCAACATGGCTCCTGTTATGTTTATGTAATTTCTTTCCATGTCTTTCTTTTCTTTTCTTTTCCTTTCCTTCCATTTCATTCTTTCCCTTTCTTTCTTTCCCTTTATCTTTCTTTCTTTCCTTCCATTTTTACTGGATGAAACTTTTCTGTTCATCATACTGTTGTTGCAGACATAGGAGCTCTGCCAATGAAAAGTTGGCACCCCCAGTTGTAGCCAGCTGGCCTTCTATGAGATTTCTGTGTGAGTGAGTGAGAGGTGTGGGGCAGAAAGAGATTATTGGAGATTACTGCGGTATATCGCAACAGCACTGGAAGAGATGGTACTATGAACTTGGCACCATTTTACCGGTCCTGCTTTTAACAGCTGTCTGACACCAAAATTAAACTCCTCCTGTAGATATTAAAAAGGATGGAAGTAGTTCACTGACTAAATATCTGCACAATAGGTTGCTTTTAAAGGCATGGGAAACACAGCCAGTAAAAAGCTGCAAGCCCTTCATAAATATCCTTTTTGGGATAACTGCAGAAAAGCTTGTATGAACTTTATAGAACTTGAAATTAATTCATTAATTGCAGTACAATTCTCTGCTACCTTTCACAGCAATTTCCCAGTGTTTCAACCAAAGAAAAGTATGAAAAATAGCTGTTGAAAGATTTTCTTGAAACCAAGCAAGCTTGGTTGTAGCTTGAGGCAGGGTTCCAGTAGTAGCAGCTGAAGGAAGGGCCTACTAAATGTGTCAGCATATTTTGGGGTAGAGCAGCTGCCAGGGCCCAGTGTGGGTGGTACACAGTGCTGGCATTCCTGATGGCAATGGCAACAGCACTCCCAACTGCATACACTGGTCAGTGCTGTTGAGGGAGGGATGTGTAGGTGGTGCAGGCAATTGAACATGGGCATTAGGAGTGCTTGCAAGCTGGAGAAGAACACACAAACAGATAGGTGCATGCAGGTGTGGGGGTGGAAAGAGAGGACTGCACACTTCCCACCCTCATTTTGGCTCAGCATGAGTTTCAAAGAGATTTTTCTGAAAATGAATTTACTTCAGAAGAGGCAGGTTTGGGGGAGTGCCCTGGAAGTGACATCACTTGGCCCCTGACACCACAGGAAATGACATAATTCCTGCCTCCAGACTTCACCCTCAAAGTCTCCTGGCTCCAACCCCAAATTTTACTGGGCCACGAAGGAGAAGTGTAAAAATAACTGGGCCACGGGAAAGAAAAGTTTGGGAAACCCTGATCTAAACCAAATAAAATAATAACAAACTGTGGTAGAATATCATAAAACCAACACGTGCTAAAGAAGCCACTTAGCTTAAGCCAAGTGATTCTTTTTCTTTTTTAGCCACCCTGAGCCTGCTTCGGCGGGGAGGGCGGGATATAAATAAAACTTATTATTATTATTATTATTATTATTATTATTATTATTATTATTATTATTAACATAAAATGAGTTTTTAAAGGCACATCCACACGTTATCATGCGCAGGGGTTTTTTTTATAGCAGGAACTCCCTTGCATATTAGGCCACACACCCCTGTTGTGGCCAATCCTCCAGGAGCTTACAGTAGGCCCTGTAAGCTCTTGGAGGATTGGCTACATCAGGGGGGTTTAGACTAACATGCAGAGGAATTCCTGCTACAAAACCCCCCAGATCATACCCTTTATTTCAGATACCTTTACATAGTTTAATTTTGCCAAGTTATTGGGCTCATCTTTCTGTGTACTGCCCCCCAGTGGTGTCCAGTTTTTCTGGAAAGCACGTCACATAAGACAAAACCAAGTCTGCGACTGTGCTAGTGTATTTCATATAGTAAAGATACCTTTGTGGATTTGTCTCCAGTCTACCGGGTGAGGCAGCAGTGCAGCGTGACACCAGTCAACAGAAAGGTAACCTTGTCTGCACCACAGCCGTGTCAACAGCCCCTTTCCAAGTGTGTCAAATTCCTTCTGCCCGCAAAAAACCCCCATGCCATACATGCACCAGCCAACATTATTCTAGCTAAAACACAGAAAGGAATGAATACTGCTCACGGTTTTTGAAACTTCACCTACCCACTCACAATAACAGAACCAAACCCTTTGTTAAAGCTAGTATAAAAAGGTAAAGGTACTCCCCTGTGCAAGCACCAGTCTTTTCCAACTCTGGAGTGATGTCGCATCATGACGTTTTCACGGCAGACTTTTTACGGGGTGGTTTGCCATTGCCTTCCCCAGACATCTATGCTTTCCCTGCAGCAAGCTGAGGACTCATTTTACCGACCTCAGAAAGACGGAAGGCTGAGTCAAGCTTGAGCCGGCTACCTGAACCCAGTTTCCGCCGGGATTGAACTCAGGTCATGAGCAGAGAGCTTAGGACTGCAGTACTGCAGCTTTACCACTCTGTGCCATGGGGCTGCGAGAAGGATCAAGGATCAAATCTGCAAGGATTTATAGCAAGGATCAAATCTGGAGAAAATGCAGTCCAAAAGAGAAATGGCAATCTAATTTAATCAGGATTGCGCCAAACACATGGTTACAAACCTGCAAATTTTAGTGAACCTTGGGTTCACTAAACATATGAAGACTGCAAGTGAGGTGTGGCACTCCATTTTGTAATTTAATAATTTAAGTGACTCCATTATCAGAATATATAATGGGGTAACTGCAGACTACTCCATCAAAAATGGGCAGAAATGTCTTTATTATTATGTGCAAGAATAAGCTTTGCCCCCCCCCCCCCGGTAGGAATGAAGAGGCAGACACAGTGGGCGTTTTCGCACTCACCTTCAGCCAGCGCGACCCCCCTCTTCACCGCGCAGGATCTGCACGGATTTCGCACTAAACGCCGCGGAGCAACCGGAAGAGCCGGAAAGTCCCGGTGCTTTTGCCGCGCAAACGGAAACTGCTTTTTGGCGGTTTCCGTTTGCGCCGCAAAAGTGCCAGGACTTTCCGGCTCTTCCGGCTGCTCCGCGGCGTTTAGTGCGAAATCCGCGCAGATCCTGCGCGGTGAAGAGGGGCGTCGTGCCGGCTGAAGGTGAGTGCGAAAACGCTCAGTGTGTGGGGTATAAAAACCGGGCCCAAAACAAACTGCGTAGCTCTGGGCGGGGCCGGGGCTTATATAGCCCCGACGCCGCGCCCAGAGAGAGCACCCGGATGAGCCGGGGCTGACGCTCTTCCTCTCCCTCCTTCTGGGAGGCAAAGACGGCCCCCAGCATGAACGGCAGCGATGCCGGCTTGGCTGGGAAGGGGCCGGGCCTTGTTTTATCACAAGAAAAATTAATTGTGAAAGGGATAGACCTGAATTGATTTTATATTTGTTAATATAATTCTTTCTTCTTCTTTTTTTAATGCTCCCTCTAAACTGTGGGGTCTTGTGAGCAAAAATTCTACTTTGTGAGCTACTGGCAAGTTGTGGTGAGTTAAAGTTGCGAGCGAGCAAAGATTTGGCTACTAAATAAATTAGTTTGCTCTGGAGCCATCATTCCCCAGCTATGACAAAAATGAGCTAGCTCACACTAACTCAGCTTAGAGGGAACAGCTGCTTTTGAACTGTTCTTGGCACTATGTGGCTTAATAATACTTAACATTTATATAACACTTTGAACAACCCTGGGGCGCTTTACATAAAATAATTCGTAATCCTTTCCATAACTCTGCCAGGTCAGTATCTTTAGCCCTATACTGATTTCAGAATATAGCCTGCAAAAGTCACCTTATGAGAAGCAACATCCAAACTAGAGTTTGGAAGAAAGCTCAGTTTCTTCACTACTATACTGCACCCGCTCGCATTGTTTCTCTAACTCTGTGACAATCCTTTTTCTTCCACAAGTTCAGCACAATTCACATTGCCATAGCCACCAAACCTCTTGGGGATTTTAAGGGCAGAATACCAAAGGGACAAACAAGACTATTTAATGACAATTTCACATTTGCTCATTGGAGCCACAGGCCTCAGCGCCAGCTGAGCAAAGAACAGCCTTATTTAAATACTGAAGGCAGCCTTTCCCTTGAACCTTGGGCTCGCGGGTTACAAAAGTATGCTTACCAGCATCTGTAACGCTAAGTCAGGGAAAGCATAAAACCACACTGCTATCATCTTTAGCAGCACAATCTGTATCCACAGTCAATGCGAACAACAGCAGTACTCAACAGGAAGCTCTGCAAAAAATAGGATGATGGCAATAGGATGATTAGGTTAAATAACCAGAAGCTCGTTGGGGGGAAGGGATCCAGTATGTTGCTTTTTTCTTGTGTTGGGCCATTTAAATGCTCTGAGAGCCGGTTTGGTGTAGTGGTGAAGTGTGCGGACTCTTATCTGGGAGAACCGGGTTTGATTCCCCACTCCTCCACTTGCACCTGCTGCAATGGCCTTGGGTCAGCCATAGCTCTGGCAGAGGTTGTCCTTGAAAGGGCAGCTGCTGTGAGAGCCCTCTCCAGCCCCACCCACCTCACAGGGTGTCTGTTGTGGGGGAGGAAGGGAAAGGAGATTGTGAGCCGCTCTGAGACTCTTTGGAGTGGAGGGCGGGATATAAATCCAATATCTTCATCTACCTCACAGGGTGTCTGTTGTGGGGGAGGAAGGTAAAGGAGACTGTGAGCCCCTCTGAGACTCTTTGGAGTGGAGGGCGGGATATAAATCCAATATCTTCATCTACTTCACAGAGTGTCTTTTGCAGGGGAGGAAGGTAAAGGAGATTGTGAGCCGCTCTGAGACTCTTCGGAGTGGAGAGCGGGATATAAATCCAATATCTTCTTCTTCTTCTCTGTAACTGGCTATCTGGTTGCCCTGAAAAATCCCCAATGTTTTTGAATTTGTTCAGGGGTGGCCATTTTTGGATAGCCAAATCACCAGACCAGCTTGATTTATATCGAGCGCACATCTCTAGGCTCAGTCTCATCCCCCCATGCTACTCAGTCTCTATGTATAAAGGTAAAGGTAGTCCCCTGTGCAAGCACCGAGTCATTACCGACCCACGGGGTGACATCACATCATGACGTTTTCTTGGCAGACTTTTTATGCGGTGGTTTGCCATCGCCTTCCCCATTTTACCGACCTCGGAAGGATGGAAGGCTGAGTCAACCTTGAGCCAGCTACCTGAACCCAGCTTCTGCTGGGATCAAACTCGGGTCATGAGCAGAGCTTACCACTCTGCACCACGGGTCTCCTAATCTCTATGTATAGCCTTTACCAAAAAATATCATTTGTGGATTTGGACGACGCCAAGTTCTGCATTTCTTTATGATGCAACCAGTGCCTTTATTGCTGTGGTTAAAATAGATGTGAGCGAACAAGTGGAAAGTGAAAAGGGTGAACAAGGGGAAATTGAATCTTGACAAGACGGAGGTAATGCTGGTTGGGGAGACTGAAGGTCTCTGGACTCATCACCTTTGTTGGTATACAGATGATACACAATTAAAAGCCTTGGAGTTCAACTGGATCCAGCAGTATTCCTGGAGAAGCAAATTAATGCAGCTGCAAAAAAAAAAAAAAGGAAAGCTACCAGTTTCTTAGCCCAGAAGATGGCTTCCTACTTTCATAGAATCATCAAAGTTGGAAGGGACCTCTAGGGTCATCTAGTCCAACCCCCTGCACAATGCAGGAAAACTCACAAACACCTCCCCCTAAATTCACAGGATCTTCACTGCTGTCAGATGGCCATCCAGCCTCTGTTGAAAAACCTCCAAGGAAGGAGAGCCCACCACCTCCCGAGAAAGCCAGTTCCACTGAGGAACCACTCTAACGGTCAGGAAGTTCTTCCTAATGTTGAGCCGGAAACTCTTTTGATTTAACTGGTCACATGGATCCATGCTACAGTTACTCTGGGGCTAGACTAGCATAGTGCACTCCACATGGGTGTGCACTTAAAGACGCCTCAGAAACTCCAGTTGGCGCAGAACACCACAGCCCAGTTACTATCAGACACCAGGCAGAACGCTCATGTCACACCCCTGCTGCACACTCTCTTATTACCAATCCGTTTCCAAGGTTAATTCAAAGTTCTAGTTATCACCTACAGAGCTCTGAATGGCCCTGGACCCACATACCTGCAGGGCAGCCTCTCCCACTATGCCATACCATGGCAGCCTTGATCAACTGTACAAAGCCTTCTAAAGGTGCCCTGCAAATGAGTTCAGATTGGCAGCTACCTGTTCATATATGTTCTTGATGGCATCTTCTAACTTGTGGAACAGACTGAGAAGGTCAGGAAGGCTCCCGCGCTTCTGTCATCCTCCGAACTAGGTAGTGGCCACGGGGACAGTGCCCCCTCCCAAATCTGCCAGAGATACCTTCTTCCGCTTGCCTGGTCCTGTGATCCCCCCTCCTCTTTTTTTATGCTTCGTTAATTAAATTTGGGTCCCCTGCCAATCCCTCCAGAAAAAAAAATCCTAGATATCCTAGATATCTGCAGAATGTGCCACTGGCATTTTTAAAAAGAGATTAGAACTGCAGTAGAATGGAACAGCGGGGGGGCGGGGGGGACCTTTATAATGGAATATAACAGCAGACCACTAGAACAAAGGAGGAGTCCAGTGGCACCTTTAAGACCAACAAAGTTTTATTCGGAATGTAAGCTTTCGTATACATGCATACTTCATCAGACAATGGAATGGGGTACAGTAAGCAGAGCTACTTATAGCTGGTGGGCAGTGGTTAAGAATGCAAAGTGGTACAAAGTTAGAATCCAGTGGCTAAAAAGGGAAATTAAACTGTAAGAACATTTGGTCTGGATAGTATAGTAATAGTAGACCACTCCCATTATTATTGTAGGCATCACTTGCTTTTTACTGCTTTATCTTTACTGCATAATCCCCTTTCTCTATTTTTTTTTTTTAATAATTTACCTGCCCGAGATTGTTGGTGGTGGCATTCCCTAATTCTGTAGCCCCAGTCCTATTGCATTGCTCATCCGTTGTCTTATGCTGCCTGAATGCACTGTTATCTGCTCTCCGGTGAAAACGATGGACAACAAATAAAAGATCTGACCAATTTACTTATTTAAAATATATAAAACACTGAAAATTAAAATATTTAAAAAAGTATGCCCTGGTTTGATATTATGGAGGGAGTCACTGCATACAAAAAGATACTTGTGGTTTGCACCGTATTCTATAAACAAAACGCATTTGGATGGCCGGAGAGCCTCTTCCACACCAGGAGGGGAGAACTGATTTGTATGAGGTAGAGTAGACATGCGTTCCCTTGTGCTTTCTTCCTCTCCTTTTAGCAAGTCCAGTTCATTGTAAATACCAAAGCCAATTTAAGAACCTATTCCTCCAAAATAGAAGTGTAATTCTCAGGTAAATGTTTGTGCTACAGAAATCTGACCAAACTACAGATTTATAAAACAGGTTAGGAACTTAGGCAAATAATTGTTTTTATCATTTATCTTAGTGTTTGTAAGAAAGTTATGTTTTATATACATACTTCCTAGCTTTAAGCAAAAACACACACACACGCAAAAAGCTTAAATGCATACCAGTAATTAACAAGTTTACTCTTCTGCAACCAAATATCAATGGCGGTTAGGCCAGCTGTCTTTTTCTTGGCTAAATTCATAACATCTTCCATCCCTGTTACTCCAACCATTCAAGTATAGCAGGGGCGTCAAGGCCTCCACGGAAACAATAAAAGCTGCAAAGAATTTCAAGTCCCCTCCCAGGTGTTAATTAAATGATCGTTTAATACGGAGATGTAAACACAACATTTTGATTTACTGACAGCACAGCCCATTATAAATCCAGGATAATAAAAGTCCTGGTGTTAATACCCTGAACCTCGTTCCCACAATACTCTAAGATGCCTTGTCGTGTCTAAGGTTAAGCATCTAGACACAAAACAAAGATTGCGCCACTCAACTTCCAGTTCAATTTTCCCATCGCCCAGTGACCTAGGTAACACTTCGAGCAATAAAGAATAAATTTAATTTCTCCAGTATTTTGTGAGGATTAGGAGCAACTGTTGGCTAGCAATGACTTTTTATCCTCGGATTCCTTCAGAGTATTCTCCCTAGCTCTAAAAGGAGATTCTGATAGTTTAAGACACAGAACAAACAGAACTTTAAATTAGGGTTTTTTCAATCAGTTGGAACAGTTGGAGGGGAAGCAATCCACTTTCCTTTGAGCGCTTCTCAGCTATTGAGTTACTACAAGCTTTAATCCCTCGCTACTATCGTGGGCTTGCCGTTTACAAGTTCTGTTTTCATTTCCTCCTTCTCTTTTTTTTATTTTATGACTCAAGATGACATGAATATACATAGGTGTCCATCCAGTACAGGCTGGGCATCACAGTGCCTCTTTATAATATTTCTCACCCCCATTTCTAAAAGCCACATAGTGGTATTTCCTGACTTATGCACTTTTAATTACTTCCTTCGCTGAGATTTGGTTTCCTACTTAACTGTGGCTTAAGAGGTTTCCTATATCACAGGATATCGCAAAGTTAACCGTACAAGAATCTCAGCGATTGAATTAGAGAGATAACAATTTGGCTACGGCTTGAGAGTGAACAAACGGTACATTGCTCTGAGTTAGGTGGCAGGCAAACTACTTCGGAAACAATAATTGTCAATGCAGACGGCAGAATCCTAAACAAAGCTACATCATTCTAAACCCACTGACTCCAGTAGGCTTAAAAGGGTGTGATTTGGCTTAAGATTGCAATGTTTGTTACCTCTACGGAAATGGGTGCTCATATCCATTTTTTAGATACTCACTCCACTCTCAGGATAAATTAATCTAAATTTTTACCAAAGCCCGAGGCTTAAAATTACTATGAACTTTCTTATGAACACCTAAGATTCCACCAGAATTAAATTAAAAGGGGTACCTGACATTCCACTAATCTGTGTTTTCATCTCTTTCAGAACATTCAAAATTGAGGTTGAATGGGACAACAAAAAACTATGCCGCAAATGCTGCATTATGCAGTCCCAAATGGTTGGTTGCATTTGAAGGCTTTCCCTATAATGAAGAATATTTCTTTTATCTAATTCCAAAACAGGACTGCTCAGATGATAAAAAATTCTACTTGGCAAGAGCAATAAAATTTAGAAAATTCATGCTACTAGTACTAAGATTTTTTTTCCCAGAAGATGTCAAATTACATAATGAAATCTCACTTTAGTTGCCATGCAAACACACTTGCAATTAAAAGAATATATTTATATATGTTGTAAATAATCAAGGCATTTGTTACAATTTGTTAGCCACTATTTTTGAATGAGACAGAAATCAGAGTTGAAGTTTTGTTCTGTTTTTTTTTTTTTAAGAAAGACAATATATATAATCATGTTAGGAATCTTGTCAAGTCATCTGCTGAAACAATTACATACTATTAAGCTGAAACCTTGGTCTAATTCATTCTATGTGTAAAAAACCCACTTATATTATTGTAGTGTCTTGTGCTTGATTAAAGCACCGCGCGGCCATGCAGCAATGGCGACCAGGGGAAGTCCCTTGGTCACCCTGCGCAGCGCAGGAAAAGACTCCGCCTATCAAGAGCAGTGGCGGGAAGTTTGACTGGCCAGGATTGGGCTGGCCAGCTAGAGGGCTGTTCCGGGTCTAATGTATATAAAGCGGGTCCCGGCCCGCGTTGCCCTGTTCTGTGATGTACCATCCATTAAAGCATGTTGCCTTCAGCACGTCTCGTCTCTGAGTACATTACAATTATGATCCAAGAATTATTATTTTTGCACCACTTCGGCGGGTGCGATGCTGGATACCTCCTTGTCTGCGGCGGCCCAGGTCATGAATGTTGCCACACTGGCATTCTTCCATCTATACCAAGGACAGCAACTAGCCCCTTCCTTGTCACAGCCTGATCTAGCCACAGCAAAACATGAAAAAGTCACCTCCAGGGCTAGATTACTGTAATTTACTCTATGCTGGCCTGCCCTTGACATAGACCCAGAAACTCCAACTGATCCAGAATACGGTAGCGCAAGTCCTGACAGGAATGCAACGGATGGCAAATAATCAACCTGCGCTGCACCAGCTACACTGGCTCCAAGGCTTACAAGTACCAAGGTTCTGAGTAGTGCAGAACCCATATATCTTCAGGACCATCTCCTCTGGTATGTCCCCTGAAGAGTGTTACTCTGCTAAGAACAACCTACTGGTGATCCCTGGCCCCAAAAACATCCCGCTGACCTCAACCAGAGCCTTCTTGACATCAGGGTCCCACAGCACCTTATGCAATTCCACAGGGCCTGCAAGGCAGGGATGTTCTACCAGGCTTTTGGTTGAGAACAATGATGGGCTTTCTTATGGCTGGCACCCTCCTCCTCTGTCCCATCTTTTCTCTCTTCTTTGCCTCCTCCTTGTCCTGCTCATGAGGCAGCAACACAGTCCAGAACTGGCTCAAGATAAATTCACACACCATCTTGGGACTGTTTTTAAGAATGTGAAGAGTGATTTATTAATTATGATTTCAACAAGTTTGGTGTAGTGGTTAAGTGCGCGGACTTTTATCTGGGAGAACCGGGTTTGATTCCCCCACTCCTCCACTTGCACCTGCTGGAATGGCCTTGGGTCAGCCATAGCTCACATAGGAGTTGTCCTATGAGCCAGTTTGGTGTAGTGGTTAACTGTGCGGACTCTTATCTCGGAGAACCAGGTTTGATTCCCCACTCCTCCACTTGCAGCTGCTGGAACGGCCTTGGGTCAGTCATAGCTCACATAGGAATTGTCCTATGAGCCAGTTTGGTGTAGTGGTTAACTGTGCGGACTCTTATCTCGGAGAACCAGGTTTGATTCCCCACTCCTCCACTTGCAGCTGCTGGAATGGCCTTGGGTCAGTCATAGCTCTCGCAGAGCTGTCCTTGAGAGGGCAACTTCTGGGAGAGCTCTCTCGGCCCCACCTACCTCACAGGGTGCCTGTGTGGGGGGGGGGGGCGGGGAAGGTAGAGGAGATTGTGACTGCTCTGAGATTCAGAGTATAGGGCAGGATACAAATCCAATATCATCATCAACAACAACAATTACTATGATATAGTTTATCTTACTACTGTTCATTTCCCAGAACCTGTGAACTCAAGAATGAGACAATCCATAAATTTGAATTATAAAATAAAATAAACAATTGCAATATTATGCAGGCACTAACAAGACTGTAAAAGAAGGGACATGTCAATGTCAAATAGTCCCATATTTTAGCTTTCTCCCTTTTAAGAAAAATGGCAATGTATGCCAACCGAAACAACATTAATCCTAAAACGTCAAGAGTCAACAACTGTTCTAGAGCAACTGTTTTGTTACAGAAGATGGCCATCAACATATAAGAACATAAACCAAGCATCCATCAAGTTCAGAATCCTGCTTAAAACAAATGGGCAGCAAGATGCTTCTGGGAAGCCCCCAGTGAAAGCAGGAGTAGAATTCTAGCAGGAGCTCCTTTGCATATTAGGCCACACGTCCCTGACGTAGCCAATCCTCCAGGAGCTTACAAAAAAGAGCCTTGAAAGCTCTTGGAGGATTGGCTACATTGTTTGGGGGGGGGGGTGGTCTAATATGCAAAGGAGCTCCTGCTAGAATGCCACCCCTAGATGCAAGTATGAAGACGACAGCCAGTCTTCTGGCCAGCTACTAAAAGTAGCAAGCCTTTCCAGTTCCAGCAATCAGCGCAAGATTGCTCCTTCTTTTGCAATATTTCTTTTAAAGCTAGAAACTGCAGCACAAATCAGGCTTCTACTTAATGATCAGATCGTGGCTGGATTTCAATGCCGTTTTCCAGCGCCGTGTTTCTTTTAAGGGGGAGAAGAACACCATATACATTTCTCTTTCCCTTTGTGCAATCCCACTTCAAAAATCAAGGAAAGCAAAATTATCTGAGGACAAGCTGATTCTACCAATGTCCGCACACTTATGTAACAAGATAACGATGAAGCTGCGTCACTAAAGCTCAAAAAAAAAACCCTCATTACAAACTCTACTAATAAATTTTTTTAAAATGTGATAAATCACATGTTTTTTAAATGTTCTGATCAAATGTATCTTCTTTTAAGACTACAGACCAAAAATATGCATGTACCGAAAAGTCAAAAGCCTGCTAACAACTTCTTTTTTCATTTGTGAAAGAGGAGACGCCAATACTGTACAATTCTACCGCAGGATAGTCTTTCTGCATGCATTAACCCTCCTAGCCACCTGTTTGCTCTTTGAATAAAAGTGCTGCGGCAAACTTAAGGGGCTGTGTCTCAGAGTTCTTTAATGGTGTGATTGCCGAGTCAGCCTGAAATGGAGTACCAGTTGAACGTACAGAAACATCGTCGTCTCCTTTTTAATCTAACAAGAATTACTCATAAATCCTTTCTGGCTGTAATTGGTTTACAGAATGAAGACACCGACAGAACAGTGCATTGATTTTATTACTATTGATGCCGTGCATTTTGCAGCACTTATTAAGCCAGACATTTGCATGCGCTACTATTTCACTCTCCCCCCCCCCTCCCAGACGGGGGCCACTTTAAAAGAAGCACAAAATGCCCAAAGCGTGTGACAGTGAAAACAGGTATCAATGGCAACCTTCTAAAACAGCAGCCGCTTTCTCTTATATGTAAAAACAAGACACAAGAGCCATCGGAAGAACTTCCTTCCCTTTTGCCACAAATATCTTTAGCGTTCCCAGGAATGCAAGCCAGCGGTAGCTATCACGGTAAGCTCACTAGATGAGTAATGATGTCGATACAACTGGACAACGGTAACCGTAGCAACTGTAACCTGCAATTCCTGCGTAACCATTGTTGGATTTATTGTGGCAGAGGCCAAAGAGGCCAGGAGTAAAATGAAGCAAAGAACTATGGTGTCTGACACATCTAGTGCCACACACTTTAATCACAGCTAGCAGAAATTTAATTCAGGAGGAATTTTACAAGCGGTCCTCATGCAAGTTTTGGACACTTGTTTTGGGGCTAGAAAAACAGATGCGCTGAGTGGACCGTCCATGGTATCTCACCGGTCAGATTATGTTTAAAACCCCTTCTGTCATTTTGGAAGCTAAATATCCGTTACAGGAAACAAAATGACTTTTTAAAACACTTTATATGCTTCTCGGTATTAACAGGTTACCAGGGTATCAGTTCTGAAGAGCTGCCGCTCTGAATTGTCCAATAATCGACATTTAACAACTCCCCACCCCCAGTAAAACCAAAACACACGTTTCAGTCTTCTTTCAAAAGACAGTATCGATGAAAGGTATCCTTTAAAACCGCTGAGCCTGAGATCCAAAATTAGTACCCCGCAGCAAATGGCAATCGATGAACTGTAGTCTAACCAGTCAAATTAAGTAGTCAAAATCTATTTGCCTCAGATAAGAATTCAGTCGGGCTGTAATGGTTTCCTGCATTAAGGATGCTGTTGCCGATGCTGGATGTATTACCGTGTGGGTCACTAGAGACAACACATGCCATTCCAAGGAAGAAAAGAAAAAAAGACTTGTTGAGCAGGAGACAGAAGCAATCAGCAGAGGCATTACCTTAAGGGGGCCTACGAGCAGACAGCGTACTGACACGAGACCCTTTAAAATTTGTATTCTGAAAACCCAGCACAACCTGGAATCACAACAGCGCACTACAAGTTACAGCCACCATGTTTTCTAAATGGTATCTCTGCTTGCAAGAGGAATGTTATTATTCTGCACCATAAACAGAGGTTCATTTCGGTACAGTATTTGAGGTTAAGGGGAAGGGGGGTGGACAGATGAGGAAAGTGGAATTTTTACCTGGAAACTTCTGAAAGTACTTACTTACTTACTTAGGATTTATATGCCACCCACTCCGTGAGCAGACTCTGGGCAGCTAACAATCATGGTAAAACAATTCAAATCACAATGATAAAAGAATAAAAAAACATATATAAACAATTTAAAACAGGGATGTCAAACTCATTTGTTATGAGGGCCAGATCTGACAAAAATGAGACCTTGTTGGGCCAGGCCATGTTGGACTGGACCATGTGTGTACCTATTTAAGATTAGGTAACAGAGATATAAACTTTTTAAAGGATACAGACAAACACAGCTAATGCTTAAAACATTCGCACTTGTTGGTCTTAAAGGTGCTTTCTTTGTATTTCTCCCAGGGGATCCAGGAAACTGGGTAAAGGAAGCTCTGGCTCTTTCTCTCCCTCCCCAGGGAACCAGGGCGGGAAGAAAACAGAGGTCTTGCACTGTAGCTTCTGTGCGATTGAGCAAGCCTTGCAAAGCAAGCTGAGATGCAGAAGGAAGCAAAAGAGCAGGAGAAGGAAGCACACAAGAGCCAGTTGCTGGGCCTGTTAGGAGCTCTCTGGGGGCCAGATTTGGACCCCAGGTCACATGTTTGACACCCCTGATTTAAAAGGTACATTATTAGGAGCTATAAAAAGTAAGAAGCCCAAAGCGACTTTCCCCAACAAATTAAGGATTTCATGTAAGACACGTCCATCTGGCTGTATCTGTCGCTTTTCTGTTACTTGCGCTCCCCCATCCGCCATCAAGTGCGTGTAATTTTGCAATGCTGCCCTGAAGCTCGCAAAGGGCCTGGTATTATTTTACAAGAGTTCTCTTAATGGGCTGCAAATGTACTTCTGTTTCTAAAGCAAACATCTCAACTTGCGCCCACAGCGGTGCTCTCGACTCGTCCAAAGAGAAATTGGAGCAGACAGCAAAAGGGAAGCATAACCGGCCACCCGTAGCATCCAACCGTGTCTAATCGTATTTCATATCGCGTGTACCCTCTTTCTTCCACGTCGCACTTGAGGCCGCACAGGAACCGTATGTGTGTCTTCAATGTAGTGTCTCGCTTACTAGCAGCAGATGACAGGTAGTTACTGTAGGAGTATTATTATTATTATTTTAAGTCCAAAAGATTTCACAGCATGCATAATAGGAGGGAAATGCTGGCTAACTTCCGCCAGTTGGGGCAATCTATAAACAACTCATTTTGCCTGAAGAAATACACGTTTATAGGTATGTAGGCAAACCGCTATTATATTTACTAAGGTGTCCTAATACTATAATGATACACTTCTGGTGCCTAAGGGGTATTGTTAATCAGACCATGCCAGCGTTATATTATCTAACCAGCTGTCTCTTACAGTTCGCATGGATACCGCGCGTCTCGGAAACAGGCCACACGAATGAATGGAATTATTTGGTCTTGCACACAGCTGAGTTATCAGCGTTTTTGGCTATTGAACAAAGCAGCTGAATATAGTAGTTGCAACCACCACCAGATACAAACTCTTTACAAATGGAACAGACGCAGCTCTAGGATCGAGAGATATAACGAAGACGGTTTACATTGCAAGCCTGTAAAACTTGAGGTACCTATTGTTTGAATAGCACAGTAACACAGTCAATGCAGATATCAGGGCCTCAAAATATTTTCTAAATGGTATGCATTGCCTAATTTGCAGAGCATACCATGTTTAATTGTAAATTTGGGGTATTTTATTCCGGCAAGCCTTTGCAAATTTTGGCAGGGAACCAAAAAAGAAATGGCACAACTAGTAGACTCTGCCAAGGGCAAAGATTTCAGGTTTTCACGGCTGGTAACATCATTAGGGTTTGTAGAATCTTTCGGGATCAAGTGCCGTGTTCTACTGGAGAAAGTTTTCCTTCCAGACGTTTCGTTCTCAGCTGCGGAGAACATCCTCAGTGGCGTTGCAGCCGGAGCAGGCACTCTGACCTTCTTGGCTGCTGTGCACTGAGTGGGGCCAGAGCTGCTGGAGAGCTGCTATTTGTAGGCTGGAGGGGGTGTGATGAAAGGGCAATTGGTTTGTGGATGTGCCCATTGTTTGGTGGGGCTTCCTGGAAGGGTAGTGATAAGGAAACTGGCTGTTGGATGTGACCAAGACTTTGGCCTGGTCTGTCTTGAACACTATGCCACACTGCCACACTGTAAATCCCTCTGGAAGCTACATGAGTGTTTAGCAGCAATTGTTGAGGAATTTCCCTGAGAAAAAGGGGTTTTTTTTTTAAAACCAACATTCACTGCCCAGTAGAATTTTTTTAAAAATTCAGAAAACAGAGCCCTATTCCATATCAAACTGCTTTTGAAAAGCCATTTCGTTTCAAAGAGGGTTTACTTCTTTGGGATGTAGAACTCGCTCCATCATTCTTTGGATCCACAAAATACCATTATCAGAAACCTCTCATGAAAATGGCTACTCTGATTTTTAAATCTCAGCACGCACCATGCCTGAAGAAAAATATAATCCAGTACAATCGGAAACCAAAATCAGAGACTACCAGAAAGGACAGTATTCTCCAAAGCACTACCTTCAACATCACGGTGACCCCTTTTCAGTCTTACTGTACACAAAGGGAAAGAAGAAACTCAAACCAGTCTCCCATCCAGAAGTAAATCCACTTTGTCATTAGGAAGCACTGGAAGAAAAAGGGAAGACAAATCTAGATTTCCTCTAACCTAGTTTCAAAATGTAGGTCAGTCCACTACGAAAGTCAAAATCCTACAGAACACCACGAGAGGCAATCCAAAAGGAGAACACACACATTGCAACGGAAAGGAAAACACAAACAAGAGCTGAAGGTGCACTGGCTCCACAAGCAGACAGTGCAGCTACTTAAGAACATGTTTTATTTAAAACCGTAAGTGCCTTGGAGCATCAAAAAGCCTTCCAAAATTAACAAGGAATTACGTCTACTTACAGTCTGTAGAGCTTTGGTGTCCCAAGGAACAACAATTCAGAAAGCAGCTGAAGATTATTTCTGTTTAGGCGCCTTTAATAGGAGAAAAAGGGGGAAAAGAAAGTTAGAAATTTTATTTAAAAAACAGAGAACAGCAAAAACACTGCCGTGACCCGTTACTATTCCCCTAGTACATTTTTCCCCACCCTTCCTCAAAAGAGCTCAAGGTGGCTTACATCAGCCACACCCCGCAAAAAAAATCTTATTCTCACAACAATCTTGAGAGATCATGACTGGTCCAAGGCATTTTTCTGGTAACAAGTTAAGCTTTACCTGGATCTCATACCTACTGTCTATTGCTAGACTGGTTATTGCCACAAAATGGCGGGACAAAGAGCCTCCAACAATTCAACAATTGCAAAATAAACTCTGGGAGTCTTTTGTGTATGGCAAGATCTCACACAATTCCTTAACGCCAGATTTGGCAAACTATCAGCAAAAATGCATTTTTTTTTTCGAGATTTGCTTTATTTTTGACGTTATGATATATCTCTGTATTTCTTTGGATAATTCCAATTTTTAGCACTTTTGAATATCGCTGGAATAATTATACCTGTTGTATATCGTTTCCATTGATATGATTTCTCTATTATGCTATCCCCTTGGCTGTAACCGCTATTTGTTTCAATAAAGTTTTCTTAGCTTTTTTTTTTTTTAAGGGTCTCCCATATTCCAGCACAGTGCAATGACTGACCAATACATGACCTTGGCTGTCTCGACAGAAGATAGGCAAATTTAGTACCAGGGTCCAGACTGCTGGTATCCAGGACACAACGGCTAATTTAACATTTTTACTCCTACATATTAGCAACTGATTCTTACATATTAGCAACTGATACACATGGACCTGTTAAATTCCAAGTTTCCATTTATTCTTCCATATCAGCTGAAATTCAAATACTTTGGCCACCAAATGAGAAGGGAGCACTCACAGGAGAAGACCCTGATGCTGGGAAAGACAGAAGGCAAAAGAAGAAGGGGACGGCAAAAGATGAGATGGCTGGACAGTGTTACTTATGTAACTAATGTGAATTTGAGCGGACTTCGGAGGATGGTGGAAGACAGGAGGGCCTGGCGTGACTTGGTCCATGGGGTCGCAAAGAGTCGGACTCGACTGTGCGACTGAACGACAACATCAACAAAATAAATGTCTGACAGCATGAACTAAGCAGAAAGATCATTTTCCAGGAAAGCTTTTACAATGACTTTGCACAAGGGAAGGGAAGGACTCTTGAAGAGTGCAATCAAGCAGGTTATAAACAATTCATCCTTCAAGAAGCGGTTCCGGTTAAATTGGCGTGAACCACAGCAATTGAAAGTTTCGAGATGGCTTTACACAAAAACACTAGCAAAATCTTCATCGTTGTGACCAGCAGGGAGTAAGTAGGGAAAAGGCACATCTTGTATATACCCCATAGCATGGGTCATTTTGTAGAAAAATAGGTGGCAGAGCTCATTAGCATAACTCATTAGCATATGCTTCTCCCCCCCCCCCCAGCCAAAAGCAACCTGATGCAAGAAAGAAGGTCCCTGGGTGAGTGAGGCATGCAACCAGCCCAAGCAGGCCTCGCTCGCCTAGGGATCTCCTGTGTTGCCCTCCCCCCCCCCCAGTCAAAAGGCCAGCAAGCCACCCGCCGCTCATAATCACATTAGAAGTGGAGAAAGGGTGGTAGGGGTTCTCCAGGGGTTAATGAGGGCTGCTGGGGGCGTGGCAAAACTCCTGATGGCTGGCTGCCTGCCCGCTCTCCTAATCCAGGGATTGTTATGGAGCTGCACCTACTATTCAATGGACAAGGTAGGTGGGGAGGAAGAGGGGGAACCCTCAGAAAGGTTCAGGAGCTGTGCTCCTGTGAGCTCCTGCTGAATCTAAGGCCTGCCCCATAGTGTATCACTGGAGACTGAGACAAGTTTAACTACCATTCTAATAGTGTTCAAAGTGCACTATCTATCGCTTCTCTCCCTTCCCACCCACCCCCTCCCAAGGAAGAAGAAGAAAAAGAAGAAGATATTGGATTTATATCCCACCATATACTCTGAATCTCAGAGCAGTCACAATCTCCTTTACCTCCCTTCCCCCACAACAAACACCTGTGAGGTGGGTGGGGCTAAGAGAGCTCTTAAAGCAGCTGCCCTTTCAAGGACAACTCCTACGAAAGCTATGGCTGACCCAAGGCCATTCATTCCAGTAGGTGCAAGCAGGGGAGTAGGGAATCAAACCCGGTTCTCCCAGATAAGAGTTCACGCACTTACCCACGACACCAAACTGGCCTGGAGCAAATGGAAGTTACATAGGATTGCCAACTTCGAGATGGTGCCTGCAGATCTCGTGGGATTACAATTGATCTCCAGACAACAGAGATCAGTTCACTTGGGGGAAAATGGCCTCTTTGGAAGGTGGACTCTATGCAAACCTCACCTTTCTCAGGCAACACCCCCCAAATTTCCACGTATTCCCAACCTGGAGCTGGCAACCTTTAAGCTACAGGCATCTAAAGGAGTACACATGTGGATGCCATTAAAGCAGGCTATAAACCTGCCTTGGTAACTCTAATGTCTAGAACGAGGATCCAGACTCTAATCTGCAGACTATAATTCAAAGGGTTGGATCCAAAGTAACGTTTCCAGCAGATGAACAGAACTTTCCTGCCTTTCCTCCCCCACTGCAGTCAACTAATCTCCCCAAAATGCTGTTCCTGGGAGAAAGGGGACCCCCGAGGAATGACACAAGGGAAAGCTATAGCAGGAAGGGGGGACTCAGAACCTGCCTAAGAACCTAAGAACATAAGAGAAGCCATGTTGGATCAGGCCAATGGCCCATCCAGTCCTGCACTCTGTGTCGCAAAGTGGCCAAAATATATATATACACTCACACACACAGTGGCTGGTGGCCACTGGTGGACCTCTGCTCCGTGTTTTTATCCGATCCCCTCTTGAGGCTGGCTGTGCTTGTGGCTGCCGCCACCTCCTGTGGCAGTGCATTCCGCATTTGATCACCCTTTGGGTGAAGAAGGACTTCCTTTACATTGAAGTCCGTTCCTTGAAATTGGAGTCGAGGAAGTGGTGTGCGGTGACAGGGAGGCGGAGTCCGATGCTCCAAGTCTTCTCTGTTCGCCAGTGCCTGGATGGAGTGCAGCAAGGTAGCGGGACACAGCAGGGATGCGCTAAATGCCCTGTTTCACACGAGGCTTCAACGAGCAATTAACAATTCCATCACTTGAAATGTTCTTTTCCATAAAGATAGCTACACTATCAATATCTTTTGTTTTTTTTGGTAAGCAGGTGACTTCAACGGAACGTATATCGGGGAGGGACGGTGGCTCAGTGGTAGAGCATCTGCTTGGGAAGCAGAAGGTCCCAGGTTCAATCCCCGGCATCTCCAACTAAAAAGGGTCCAGGCAAATAGGTGTGAAAAATCTCAGCTTGAGATCCTGGAGAGCCACTGCCAGTCTGAGAAGACAAGACTGACTTTGATGGACCGAGGGTCTGATTCAGTATAAGGCAGCTTCATCTGTTCATCTGTTCATCTGCCAAATTAGTCTGGCTCCAACCAAAACTACTAAGAATTGAGCTTGGATCCTGTCTGCCTAAATAGCCATGCTGTGGGTTCCATTTGATGGAGGGCGGGATATAAATCCAATATCTTCATCTTCATCTTCTTCTTCACACTGCTGGGTGCTCAACTGGCTAATCTGATTCAGATTTCGAATCTGTGTGTAACCTTCCAGAATTGGGCCGGGTACAGACAGGTGGTTTGGGGCGGCAGCCTCCTGTCGCAGAAGTAAGCTGGCATAGAGTAAAGTGCTCTGGGGGGCGGTCAGATGGCACACGACTCGCAGACAGAATGGGGACAGGCCATGCACGCCCCAGAAGAACGGTGACACCACTCAAGCGCTTGAACAACGCTTCTCAGGTGCTCCCCGCCTGCTTAGGCAGCCAGGAAAGAAGTGCTCTGGCGATTTGCTACCACTTCTAATATGGTAGCTTTTTGGAGTGGTATGGCAACGGCAGAGAACAAGGTAAGGGTGGGAGCAGGGAAGATCCCAGATGTGTGCATATGAATGCGCCTTTTTGGTCCAGGCCTGAGCCGTTTCTGTTGGCTGCCAAATTGACCATCTGAATTCAGCTATAGTGAAGAGGAAAAAGGAATATGGGGACGAGAACAGATGGTTTGGTCCCGATTTTTTTTTCTTAAAAAAAAATCTTGTCACAACGCAAACCTCAAGAGCGTCTGACCAAGAATCAGAAAAGAATACCTGCTTTTTAATAGTAAATTACATCAAAAATAGACCACAATGGAGAACTCTAGAGGTCTAACGACTGATTCTTGATTTACAGAAATATGGGATCATATAATCATGGAGAAGATTCTCACTGGTTTAGACC
The DNA here is from genome assembly GCF_032191835.1 of Heteronotia binoei. Classification (NCBI taxonomy): domain Eukaryota; kingdom Metazoa; phylum Chordata; class Lepidosauria; order Squamata; family Gekkonidae; genus Heteronotia; species Heteronotia binoei. Next base: position 13,173,386 of record NC_083231.1, read on the forward strand.
AAACAGATCCATATCAAGCATATCAAGATTATGTTGCTAAAAAAAGGTAAAGGTCGTCCCCTGTGCAAGCACCAGTCGTTTTCGACTCTGGGGTGATGTTGCTTTCACAACGTTTTCACGGCAGCCTTTTTACGGGGTGGTTTGCCATTGCCTTCCCCAGTCATCTACACTTTCCCCCCAGCAAGCTGGGCACTCATTTTACTGACCTCGGAAGGATGGAAGGCTGAGTCAACCTTGAGCCGGCTACCTGGACCCAGCTTCCTCTGGGATCGAACTCAGGTTGTGAGCAGAGTTTTCGGACTGCAGTACTGCAGCTTTACCACTCTGCACCACAGTCAGTAAACGTGCTGCCTATAGGGATCTTGCTATATTGACCAATGTTCTATGGCCATTACTTGGTGTCTGTATATCTGTTGTTAGCTTGCTAAAATACTTTAGTCTACATACTGCGTAACTGTACAATGTTTCTCCTCTGTTATAAGGGAAGGGATTATTATTTTTATTGTTGTTGGACTTGGATTTTTATTTGGCTCTTTTTTTTTACTTTTGTGCATGTAAAGTAATGCACCTACAATGTACAAATTCACATTTTTTTTTGTATTAGAAAAAATCTTTAACAACATTGAAAACTGTCCTGTTAAAAAAAAAATAGACTGCTACTTCAGTAACATCTGGATCACATCAATTATTTCCAAGGCAGGGGCAGACTGAATGGCAAGCAGCTCATCGACACAGCCACAAGCAAAACATTTCTATCCCGCACTCTCAACCAAACGTTCACACGGCAGCTTACAACAGTGAAAGACCCAAAAATAAGTGTGGATAGGGGCGGGGGGGAGAGAAATTAGCAACATAAAATGAATAGAAAAGAAGGTGGGTGGGAGAAAACTCAAGTTTTGAGACTGAAATGCTTCGGTGAGCATGCACCTAGATTTGTTAACAATTTTGGGGAAGGGAACTTTGAAATAATGGCAGTAGAAGCAACGGCAGTGCAAAGCTCTCTCTCTAGTTTGTGAGCACAACTTTGGACAGCTGGGGTGGAGATTCTCACGACAAGCAAATGCTTCTTAATTGCTTCCCTGGAGGAGGAGGAGGAAGAGGAGGAGTAGGGAAAGAGAGAAGGAGAAGAGGAGATTGGATTTATACCCCACCCTTCACATGGAGTCTCAGAGTGGCTTATAATCTTCTTTCCCTTCCTCTCCCCACAACAGACACCCTGTGAGGGAGGTGAGGTTCAGAAAGCTCTCCAAGAACTACTCTTGAGAGAATACTGTGACTGGCCCAAGGTTACCCAGCAGCTGCATGTGGAGGAGGAGTGGGGAATCAGACCCCGTTCTCCAGATTAAAGTCCAACGCTTCTAGCCGCTAAACCAAACTAGCACATTACATCACATTAATTTCTTGAAAATAAAGCACAGTGTGTGCCAACTGAACTCACCCACAAGTACCACAGTCACTAACCCTACAGCAGATCCTCGGAAGCACCATTTCCACAACACTGCACGCATCTTGATTAACCGAACTTCAGCTAGAAACTCTCAAAGTTCCCTCTAAACTGTGCATGTGAGCGGCTGCTCATTAACACAGGAAGCTCCTCTCAGCAGCAAGCTGAAGCCAAACAGGGTCTCACACTGCCCATTGCTCATGTTAAGATTACAGCAGTAATATTCTAGAAGCCCCGTGGCGCAGTGTGGTGAAGCTGCAGTTCTGCAGTCGAAGCTCTCTGCTCACATCCTGAGTTCGATCCTGGCGGAAGCTGGGTTCAAGTAGCCAGCTCAAGGTTGACTCAGCCTTCATAAGAACATAAGAGAAGCCATAATGGATCAGGCCAATGGCCCATCCAGTCCAACACTCTGTGACACACAGTGGCCAAAAAACCCAAGTGTCATCAAGAGGTCCACCAGTGGCGCTAAAAGACCTTCCACTGTGCCCAGCTCCTCCACTGTGCCCCCCCCCCCCTAAGCACAAGAATACAGAGCATCACGACCCCAGATAGAGAGTTCCAACAATAAGCTGTGGCTAATAGCTACTGATGGACCTCTGCTCCATATGCTTATCCAATCCCCTCTTGAAGCTGTCTATGCTTGTAGCCGCCGCCACCACCTCCTGTGGCAGTGAATGCCATGTGTTAATCACTATTTGGGTAAAGAAGTTCTTCCTTTTATCAGTTCTAACCCGATTGCTCAGCAATTTCATTGAATGCCCACAAATTCTTGTATTGTGAGAAATGGAGAAAAGTACTTCTTTCTCTACTTTCTCTATCCCATACATAATCTTGTAAACCTCTATCATGTCACCCCGCAGTCGACGTTTCTCCAAGCTAAAGAGCCCCAAGTGTTTTAACCTTTCTTCATAGGGAAAGTGTTCCAACCCTTTAATCATTCTAGTTGCCCTTTTCTGCACTTTTTCCAATGCTAAAATATCTTTTTTGAGGTGCGGTGACCAGAATTGTACACAGTACTCCAACTGAGGCCGCACCATCGATTTATACAGGGGCATTATGATACTGGCTGATTTGTTTTCAATTCCCTTCCTAATAATTCCCAACATGGCTTCCATGATCCTTCTGAGGTCAGTAAAATGAGTCCCCAGCTTGCTGGGGGGGAAAGCATAGAGGACTGGGGAAGGCAATGGCAAACCACCCCGTAAAAAAGTCTGCCGTGCAAATGTCGTGATGCGACGTCACCCCAGAGTCGGAAACGACTGGTGCTTGCACCTTTACCTTTAGTTATATTCTGCTCAGGATGTGAACTGCTCCACTCAGTAGGGGGAGGGGAACTTAAGAGGGCACATTGTCTGTGAGCCTTTCTTCATTCGAATCGCAGAAGGTACCCCAAACGAGAGCATCTCCATCAACCCAACCTGCAATAGTCATTATATTTAAAAGGGAATCCAGGACCATTAATACTCCTTTGTTAGAATCACTGGCCACCCACTGCTAGGGATAAAAACAGTCAAATTCATAAGATAACTTAGTGTTTCTATAGCACTTTTCTGCCAAGTTTTCAAAGCAGGGATGCTGGATTGGCAGGTGATCCGGTTCCTGTCTCACTTACCCCTTACCATGGCTTTTTTTTTTTAGCAGGGACTCCTTTGCATATTAGGCCACCCCCCCCCCCCCCCAGATGTAGCCAATCCTCCAAGAGCTCACAGGGCTCTTGTTACAGGGTCTACTGTAAACTCCAGGAGGACTGGCTGCATCAGGGGTGTGTGGCCTAATATGCAAAGGAGTTCCTGCTACAAAAAAAGCCCGTACTTGTAGGAAAGTCACCACAGCAGCCAAATGTTTATCAGACTGTCTGCATTTGAACAGCTCAAAAACAAATCCAGTTGTGTGTGTGTGTGGGGGGGAAGCATTCGTCACTATGTATCACTTCTTCACAACTAACACCTTGCCACCACCCTCAACTGTGGCATGAACACCTTCAACTTAAAAACACCTTTTCCCCTTCATACATTTCACATATGGGCTCATATTGGACAGCCAATTTGAGCAGACATAGGCACAGTCCCCAGACGGATTTAAAAAGCAAGTTGAGACAGGCACGGCTACTGCCCGTCCCTCTCCCATACTCACCCCTTCCTCCGGTGCTTTGGACACTGCTCTAATTGCTACCACTTTTTAATAAAACCATCCCACCCACCCCCCCACCCCCGGTCCATGGAAAAACTGTCTTCCACAAAACCGGTCCCTGGTGCCAAAAAGGTTGGGGACCACTGATTTCGAATGCAACAGCCTCATAACATAACGTTGAAGAAATAGCATCTGGATTTGGTGCAACAAGTGAAACAACAAGTTTCTGTTTATTACACACAAGAAAAGATCCCGCATTGTTCACACAGCTCAGTTCTGCCCAAAGCCAGGCTAGCCACTTAAAGGAGAGATTGCTGATATTATGCTGAAAGGAATTAAAAAAAAAAAAATCACAGAGAGTATATACTCAGCCCATTCATTCGCTGGCTCTCACAGCCTGTTCTGTGAGCAGTCTTCCTCTCAGCATCTGTCTCCAGTCGGCTGTTGGGCCTCACCAATTAATAGCTTTTGGGTCTTTCATACATGCCACGCTTCACCAGTTCAAACAACCCTTAGGAGGCCCATAGCCAGAAAAGTTATGGGGAAGGAGCATACTGGTACAATCTGTGTGTGTGTGTGTGCGCGTGCAACAGGTCAATCTGAAATAGCAAAAACAAAACAAAACCCACCCCACATCAGTTTTTCCTCTAAACTGAGTTAGCATGAGCTAGCTCACAGTTTAGTCTCTGGCTCATACATTTTTGTCTTAGCTCAGGAAAAATGGCCCCAAAGCAAACTAATATAGGCAGTAGCTCCTAACTTTAATGCCAGTAGCTCACACAGTAGAATTCTTGCTCGCAAGTCTCCACAGCTTAGAGGGAGTATCTCCAACAATTCTAATATGCTAATGATGACTTAAATTGAATTTTAAGCGTTCATCTTCATTCTAGGGTGACCACTGACTAATTATAACCTCTCTGATCTGGATACAGTTTCCATCCAAAACTGAATTATCTGACCAAATAATTCTGCTCTTCATAATCTCATTTCTGGCAGTAACGAAATGGTTGGTAACTGTGAGTCTAAACCAAAAGGTCTCCAACCTTTTTGGCACCAGGGACCGGTTTTGGGGAAGACAATTTTTCCATGGACCGGGGATGGTTTCAGGATGATGCAATTGTGCATTTTATTTCTAAAGTGTTTTGTATGGTGGTTAAGTGCATGGACTCTTATCTGGGAGAATCAAGTTTGATTTCTCACTCCTCCACTTGCAGCTGCTGGAATGGCCTTGGGTCAGCCATAGCTTCTCACAGGGCGTTTTCGCACTCACCTTAATCAGCAGCGACCCCCCTCTTCACTGCGCAGGATCTGTGCGGATTTCGCACTAATTGCCGCAGAGCACCCGGAAGAGTCGGAAAGTCCCGCAGCTTTTGCGGCGCAAATGGAAACTGGTTTTTGGCGGTTTCCATTTGCGCCGCAAAAGCCGCGGGACTTTCCGGCTCTTCCGGGTGCACCGCGGCAATTAGTGCGAAATCCGCGCAGATCCTGCGCGGTGAAGAGGGGGGTCGCTGCTGATTAAGGTGAGTGTGAAAACGCCCACAGAGTTGTCCTTGAAAGAGCAGCTTCTGTGAGAGCTCTCTCAGCCCCACCCACCTCACAGGGTGTCTGTTGTGGAGGAGGAAGGTAAAGGAGATTATGAGCCGCTGTGAGACTCTGAAGTTCAGAATGGACGGCAGGATATAAATCCAATGTATTACTACTACTACTACTACATTGTAATATATAATGAAATAATTATACAACTCACAGCCCAGTTGCTAACAGGCCACGGACCAGGACCGGTCCACAGCCCGGAAGTTGGGGACCCCGGTCTGAACAGTTGGGGGAATGACAGAAGAAGCACTAATGTCTTATCCTGAATTCCTTCACAAACTGAGCTCAGGTTTTCCATTAAAGTTTTCTGTGTAAAACTAAGGAATATCATCCAGCAGTTTCTTATTCTCTCTGTAAATTACCATATATTCTCTTACAGGAGTTGTATCTCATCACATTTTCCTACAGATTCTTCCTTTATTTATTTCATTTATAGCCCATCTTTCTCATTGAGACAGAAGGCAGATTACAACACACAGAAAACAATTCAGCCCGGATGGCATAAGATATCCGACAAACAATGCAGTATTACTAGGGTTACAGAATTATTAAACAAAAAAGCCCAAAAAACTGTTGTGACATGCCACAATGCAGAAAGCAGATCTTAAAGCCATAAGATAATACAGTAAAAGCAAGATGATATACACAGTAAACAATTCAAGACGGGTTGCCATGTTAGTCTGTCACAGCAGAAAAGAGCAAGAATCCAGTACTACAGAACACAATTAGTTTTAAAAAAACCCCTTAAATATGCTTAAAAGGTTAGCACTCTTGCAATATTTTGGTTATTTAACAATTTAACAAGTTTTTGATAACTGATACCTCTTGCTCTGAATTATTGCATCAAAATCAGGAGACAATGTCTGTGCTGTAGTGATCTTGCATATGCTGTTCAGGTGTGTAAGTTGCAAACCTACTTTTGATTTATTGACAGCCATTACAGAAACCTCATGGCCAATGCTTTGAGCCTAAGACCATGGGGAAAACATGAATTGACTAGGCACTGGGAGCTTTTGTTTATAAGTTGCTTCATGTGCCAGTCAGCCAATGGAGAAAATAGAGGCTTTGCTCTGTAGATCTTGTGCGATTCAGCAAGACTGGCAAAGCAAGCTGTGATGCAGAAGGAAGCAAGAGCGAGAGAAAGAAGCAGATGACAGCGAGTTGCTTGTGGGCCTGATAGGAGCCCTTCAGATGCCTGATTTGGCCCTTGGATGTTTGACACCCCAGCTCTAGACAATGGCATTTACCCTACATACTCCTGAAACTATAAACTTAGTTTTCAGGCACTATTTCTAATTGTTCTGTTCTTGTTTCCTATTGTGAAACTCAGAAGGATAAAAATCTCCAACACTAGCTAGCCTCCGCTGTCATTTTAAACCCATTTCTCTTGAGGTCCTTTTTAAATTGTCCTTTGGGTCCCACAGCAGGTACACTGAGGGCAATAAATTACTGACTGAAATCCAGAAAACTGTTTTATCTTAACCAAGTTTGAGTCCATTTAAGACCAACCAAGTCTTATTCTGGGTAAAAACGATGCCATGAAGAGGAAGCATGGGTTAAGTCCTTCCGTTCCTGACCAGTTTCACCTAACAAATTGGTCCATGTGCACTGTCATCCTTGGAAGGACGAAAGATGAGTGTCCACCACCACCACCTTTACAGGGTTGCTAACAAGCATGTGAGGGTCAAGGTACATACAGGATGTAAAGATCTGACTACCTCTCCCCCTGCCACGTAGTCCAGATTCCAGCTGACATTGACCTCAGCTGTGATTTACTTCTGTAAAATCTGGGAAGACCCAATCACAGCTCTCCTGGAATCTTGTCTGTTCTGTCCCCCAGATTTTGAGGTTTAGAGCTAGGTGGTCTTGAAACCGCTCATCTAGTTCTAGAGTTCTGCTCTTTTTGAAATTGGGGGAGGGGGGGTTGAGAAGAGGCACCAGATGCTATGCTGAAAATCTGGTGCCTCTACCTCAAAAAACAGCCCCTCCCCAAGCCCCAGATACCCACAGATGGGAAGGGACGGTGGATCAGTAGTAGAGCATCTGCTTGGTAAGCAGAAGGTCCCAGGTTCAATCCCTGGCATTTCCAACTAAAAAGGGTCCAGGTAAATAGGCGTGAGAAACTTCCGCTTGAGACCCTGGAGAGCCACTGCCAGTCTGAGTAGACAATATTGACTTTGATGGACCAAGGGTCTGATTCAGTATAAGGCAACTTCATATGTTCATATATTCAGATTAATTCTCCATTATGCCCTATGGGGACCAGTCTCAATAGGGTATAATGGAGATAACCCTACAACAGGGGGAGGGCCTCCAACCCAGGGGATCTCCTGCCCCCAACTGGGAATTGGCAATCCAGGGAGAGAGAAACTGCTTTCTCACACCGTCCTCTGGCTACTGTGGGAAACCGGTACTGGTTCCGATGGAGACCGTTCTGCCGCCTCCAATGCAACCAGGACAGCTTACATGTTTGAAATAATTCAAACAAAGCGAGGCAGCTAAATAAGAATGCAGTCAATAATACCAAAAAAACAATACAAAATATAAAACTTTTTAAGAAACCACTTTAAAAGCTAACAATAAGGAACAGTCGTAAAAGCCAACCCTGCACATGTTCAATACAATAAAAATCTTTAATAGTTTCACAATCATAAAAGCCAAACAGTTCCAGATAAGATAGTCAATGAAGATTAACTCTGCACCAAATCAAAAATCAAAGCAAGATTAAGTTCAGGCTTCATTAAATGCCTCTGGAACAATCAGCATTGTCAGATCTGAGTTAGGGAATACGTGGAGATTTTTGGGGCGCAGCCTAGGCAGGGCGGGGTTTGGGGAGGGGGGAAACTACAGCAGGGTGTAATGCCATAAGAATCCACCTTCCAAAGCAGCCATTTTCTCCAGGGAAACTGAACCTGGTAATCAGGAGATCAATTGTGATAGCGGGAGATCTCGAGGAGCCACCTGGAAGCTTTCTTCTGCATACCAGCTTGCTTCACAAGGCCTTGCTCAATCACACAGGAGCTACAGAGCAAAACCTCTGTTTTCTCCATTGACTGAGTCTCCTTCCTTGGGGAAGAAGGGGGGAGAGGCAGAGCTTGTTTGCCAGACTCTTTGTATCGCACAGCAGAGCTACTGAACCAAGTCTCTCTTATTTCTATTGGCTGAGGCTCCTCCCCCTCATGGTCCCCTGGGGAAGGAAGGAAAGAGCCAGAGCTTCCTTTGCCCAGTTTCCTGAATCCCATGGGAGAAATAAAAAGAAGGCACCTTTAAGACTGAGTGCTGCTTTAAGCATTTTTTAAAAAAAAATCTTTAATTGTGTTTGTCTGTGTCCTTTATAAAGTTTGGTGTAGTGGATAAGTGTGCGGACTCTTATCTGGGAGAACCGGGTTTGATTCCCCACTCCTCCACTTGCAGCTGCTGGAATGGCCTTGGGTCAGCCATAGCTTTGGCAGAGCTGTCCTTGAAAGGGCAGCTTCTATCAGAGCTCTCTCAGCCCCACCCGCCTCACAAGGTGTCTGTTCTGGGGGAGGAAGATAAAGGAGATTGTAAAATGGCTTGCAAGGGTGCGGAGGGGGTAGTTGTGGGGGGGATGTGATTTAAAAGATCTATCCCAGATAGGGTCAATTATTTAATTAAAATCACCTCCTATAATGACTGCACCTTCTTGGAAGAGGGCAAGTCTAGATAAAGTGGATTTTATGAAGGTGAGTTGTGCTGTATTGGGGGTGTATAAGGAAACCAGAGTAAATAGGGAATCATTAAGCATACCCTTAACGAAAATATATCTTCCCTGAGGATCGACCTCTTGAGCTGTAGGTACAAATCTAATTCTTTTAGATAATATGATAGCAACACCATGTGGCTTCAATGAACTAGCAGCTAGGAATTGTGTTTGAAACCATTTTGAGATTAAGGAGATTGGGAGCCGCTCTGAGATCCTGAAATTCGGAGTGGAGGGCAGGATATAAATCCAAGATCGTCTTCTTCTTAAATAGGTACATACGTGGCCCGGCCCAAAGTGGCCTGACCCAACAAGGTTTCATTTATGTCAGATCCGGCCCTCATAACAAATGAGTTCGACAACCCTGATTTAGAGCATATTAGGAGTGGGCATACTTCCGTCACCTGATCGTGCCCCACCACATAGATATAACTCCACCAAGAAGTAAAAATATGCTAAAAAGTTGATCTTCTCCCTTCTGATCTGAGCATGGGATGGAGAAAGTAGAGAAAGAAGTACTTTTCTCCCTTTCTCACAATACAAGAACTCGTGGGCATTCGATGAAATTGCTGAGCAGGCAGGTTAAGACGGATAAAAGGAAGTCCTTCTTCACCCAAAGGGTGATTAACACGTGGAATTCACTGCCACAGGAGGTGGTGGCGGCCACAAGCATGGCCACCTTCAAGAGGGGTTTAGATAAAAATATGGAGCAGAGGTCCATCAGTGGCTATTAGCCACAGTGTGTGTGTGTTTGTGTGTGTGTGTGTGTGTGTATGTATATATATATATATATATATATATATATATATATATATATATAAAAAAAAATTTTGGCCACTGTGTGACACAGAGTGTTGGACTGGATGGGCCATTGGCCTGATCTAACATGGCTTTTCTTATGTTCTTAATGTTATTGGCCGATCTAACATGGCTTTTCTTATGTTCTTATGTTATGTTCTCTTCCAGCTCTGCAAGAGGTCAAAACAAACAAACAAACAAAAACCAACAACAACCACGGACCACTGGGAACTCCACCGCCACCACACAAGTTTTTCTTACCGAGCGACTCCCAGTCTTAAAAAGTTAAGCAAGGCACAGGGTGCATTCACACTACACGAAATAATATGCTTTGCAACTGGCTTTTTGCTATTCTTACACAGTAAGAATCCAGTTGCAAAACTCATTATTTAGTATAGTGTGAACACACCCATAGACAGGCACATTGGGCTTCATCAATCTGCTGGCTTCCCCGGAGATACTGAAAGCAAAGGACCTCATGAGAGCAGGGAAAGTCAAACTGGAGCAACTGCAGATGTTTTATATATCAATATACAGTGGTTTGATAGAAGCCCGTGTAACAAAAACACAATCTTTGCACGGCCGACGCTCACTTCCCAGCATCGTCTGTCTTAAAAGAATGTTAAGACATTTCTGCTCAAAAGCTTAAAAAATCTGAAGCGAGCATTAGTCAGCTAAACGGACCAAAGGTCTATACGTATTTATATAAAATATTTTATATAGTATCTCCACTAACAGTGAGCAAGGCAATGCGCAGCTACAACACGTTTCAAAATGGAACCCGGAAGAAAGCAAAACAAACCACTGGAGGCTGAAAAACCAAGGTCGCAACAAAAGCCATAAACAACACTATTAAAAACAGACAGCAGTTTCCAAGCTGCACAAAGGGCCAGTCAACTAGCTAAAAGCACGCTGAAATAAAAATGTCTTTGCCTGGTGCTGAAAGAGGTCCAGTGAAAACACTGCGCAAGGAAGCAGGGACAGCTTTCCAAAACGCTGGGGCAGCTATGAAGAGGTCCTGTGCTTCATAGCCACGCACCCTCATTTTTAAGGGGGGGGGGGGGGGGGGAGGCGCCTAAAAGACCAGTGTGAAGTCTGAGAAAAATTATACAATTGCAGGTGATCCCTGACGTAGGACCATATGCTTATGGCCACCACCAGCGTTCCTTCTAAGCTGTGGAGCCTTGTGAGCAAAAATTCTACTTTGTGAGTTACTGGCATTAAAGTTGCAAGCTGCTGCACAAATTAGTTTGCTCGGGGGGCCGTTTTCCCTGAGCGGAGACAAAAATGTGTGAGCCTGAGGCTAAAAATCTGTGAGCTGGCTCACGCTAACTCAGCTTGGAGGGAACACTGGCCATCACGACTGTTAACGGCCTCATCATCTTTCTTTCTGCAAAAGGCAATAAGGGAGCTCTTCTGTCTAATGCACCTTCAAGTTGAAGGTCTCTGTAGTGCGTCAATGGTTTTACTTAAAAGCTCTGTTGATTCCCAGGACTGGATCTACATGGTTTTTGAGGTGCGGAGGGGGGGGGATTAAAAAATGGCACCCCGTTATGGGCCCATTCTACCTTATGGGTCCATAGAATAGAACGGACTCCATACCCACTTTGGTGACTCCCCCCCCCCCTTTCAGGGGTGCCCAGGGCAAGCACCCCCTTCTTCCCCCACCCCTAGATCCAGCCCTATTGATTATCCTACATAAATAAGATTCCTTCCATCAGACAGCAATCCTAATTTTAGTTTTCCGTTTCTTCAAAGCCATTCCGATTTAAGCTGCTTCTTTCCGTCGTTTTGTGAAAAGTTACGGTTAAATTTGATCGTTTCAGAAGTACCACGTGTTGCTTTCAGCACAAAGTCGAAAGCCAACTGGGAAACTCTACGCATCCATAAATAACTCCGCCGCTGTCGTGAGTGGGGAAAGGAGCAGGGATTCTCAGGCCTGCAGATTAGTGAAACACGGCGGACAATGGTAGCAGTCTCTCAAATCCTCCTCAGAACCCTTTATAGTACCTCTCACTAACCTACCAATTTAAAGGATTGCAGATTCGCCCTAAACCGAAAGCACAGCCTATCTCTTAACCGATATCATCTCCAGTGACAAACTGTGCGAAGAGGGCAAAAGTGAGCATCTCGGATGCCAGACGCCTGCCCAGTGGGAATCTATTCCCAAGACTGCCAGGGTAGCTGCAGCTGTGCGTTTACTACATCTAACTATGGGGTTTTGTATGAGTGATGCCAAGCAAACACTAATATGATCAAATCCACATCCAAAGCCACTTTATGCAAGGCCTTTCATGGTGTGCAGCGATACATCATCATTTCTGCATCAACTAGAAATGCACAATACACGAGTATTTTTTCACATGCCGCGTCACAGAACTAGCAAGCACAGTCGTGTATCCGATAAATTAGAAAGCTTTAAAGAAAAAAGTTATGGAGCACCAAATTTATACCAAGGGCTGCTAAGCAAGGGGGAGGGGGGGGGAATTTAAACTGAAGGAATAATTAAAAAAGAAAAACCAGACGTGAATATATCTCTCTCTGACATCAGACACATGCATAAAGGGTCACGCCTTTATAAATTTCTCAGAGATCCTTACAGACACTAGAAAGCCAAGATTTTAAAAACGATGACAGTTAACAAACCTGAGACCAACAATGTGGTAGATTAAAAAAAATGTGACGTTTTAAGTACGCCGCGCTTCTTCCTATTAACTGCAGTTTCCTTGTGCTCCAAAATATGAATTTAAATATATAAATTTAAAAGCTATATGCACAATCGTAGCTTTCATTCGCTCAGTCGGTTACAGACCGAGGAAATGTTAAAATTCAGCGAACGACGTGCAACCAAAATGACTACGTTCGATAAAAAGCATTATTCTTTTACAACAGCAATACAGAAATGCCTTATTTTGACATTTTGCAATGGTGCAAACTAACTGATTTAAGTTGTTAAACAAAAGAGAGAGCATCCGGCGAGCGAGAGTCTTGAGCACAAAACAGATGTGGGAAAAACAAACAGCCCTTCTCTCTTGGAATTTATAAAAAGGTCTGCAAAGAGCAAACAGGACTTCTCTACGCAATTTGACTTCTAGACCTGTTAAAAGACAGTCTCATGAGAACTAGACTCAGATTAATTAAGTGCACAGCTACAAGTGCTACACTTTGCACACAAAGTACACAGGATCGGCAGCTGCAACAGCCCATAGGCGTGCTCTTCTTCCAGAGTTTGGACTAGAGGCAACCTTACCTGCTTTGTGTTTCATTCTCTGAAAATGAAACACGACTAAGCCTAAACAACTGGTGATATTTTTTACATGAAGACCATGCCATCAGGAGTTGGTTAAAACAGTTCCATTTGGATTTCTCTAAAATACTCCTCTTTACTGCTATTCCCACGCTGTTCTCAAACTTCCCAGCTACTTTACAGGGGCGTTCATTTAGCAAAATTAGCCAGTGCTCTGAATATTAAAGCCTACAGAAATTTTATTTAGTACAGAGAGCGGTGCTGGCTTGGAATGAGAACAAGAACTGCTAAGTAAAGTTCTGGTACTAAAGCATGTGCAAATGTCAGTAATTTGCAGGTTTTTTTCTTGAGAAAGTAGAAAAAACGGCATTTGGCAGAGAGTAACGCATCAATTACAGTCCTTTCAACTAATTTCAGCCCTTTAGACGTCTTTTTGTAGCACGTTCTGTTCTACTGTTTCCTATTCTACCTGCAAAGCAGAAACTTTGGTGCAATATATAAATGCAAAAAAGCTTTAACACCAGACTAAGTAGTTCAAGAAGAATGTGGTCACAGAAATGCAAGTATAGTTCCTATAAGGGGGGGAGGATATACATTCTTTTACTAACTGATAAGCACCACAGACTTCCTTGTCCCACACCCTTCTCACAAAGAATGTGCTATGTGCCTAAAACTATCCATTCAAGCCAGAAGTAAAAAAAAAAAAGGTTTGCCTTATCCTTGATTAACAAAGAGCGACCACTTTCTAACTTTCCCCTCCAGGCCTGTTCCAAAAGCCTACTCTCGGCTTGAGCTCACTTCCCACCTTCAGACAGAAACCTCGAAGCATTAACCCTTGGCTGCATTTCTTCTTGGAAAGGCAAGAGTTTATGTTGTGACTGGTGAGCCGAATTGTCATTCCGCATTCTGGGATTTTACATTGAAAAACGAAGAGTTCCAGAACGCCCTGGACCATGAAGAAAAGTGGGATATGTTCTAACAAATAAATAACACTTTATATCAGGGGTGTCAAACATGCAGCTCAGGGGCCGAATCAGGCCCCCGGAGGGCTGCTATCAGGCCCCCAAGTAACTGGCTGTCATCTGCTTCCTTCTCCCTATATAGGTGCGCCTGGGAATGTCCGGATGGCATGTGGACCGCCCCCAGAACAGGGACGGGCTGCTTGCACCCTGGAGAAGCATCCAGAGCACTCATGCACCTGTCTGTGGCTCCCAGCGCACTTCCCAGCCATCCAGACAGCCAGGGAGATGACCAATGTTCCCTCTAAACTGCAGAGTCTTGTGAGCAACAATTCTACTTTGTGAGCTCCCAGCATTAAAGTTGTGAGTTCCTGCATAAATTATTGTGCTCTGGGGTCATCCTCCCTGAGCTAAGACAAAAATGTGCGAGCAGAAGGCTAAAAATCTGTGAGCTTAGCTCACACTAACTCAGCTTAGAGGGAACACTGGAGGTGACTAGGAGCCACCCCAGAAATTATTCTTTTTTCAATATGAAATTGCAAAACACTTATTACAATGCCAGTTCAGCTCACCACACAACACTTATCTTACCCTATAAGCACACGGTCCAAGTCTGTGGGTGAGTTCACGCTACACTAAACAATGTGTTTTGCAACTGAATTTTTAGTGTGTCAGAATAGCAGAAATCCAGTTGCAAAATGCATTATTTAGTGTAGCATGAATGCACCCCATGCAAGGGTCATTTCACACAAAAAAAGAGGTGCCAGAGCTCATTAGCACAACCTATTTGCATATGCCACACATCCCCGACATCACCGGAAGGTGTACGAAATTAGATCAGCTCAGCATCTACCTTAAAATGCTCCTTGAATTATAACTGCCATAATAAAACCTTACTCCCATCATACTTTTCTAATTACTTTCTCCTATGTGGCCACAGTGGCATGACAAAAGATTTCCATCGGTCTGCTTTGTATGTTTGGGTTATTTTCCCATTTTATTGTGGGGAAAAAGATTAGAAACTTTGTCAAATCTTAAGAGTTCAGCAAAATTCCCACAAGGGGTTGAACAATGGAGCCCAGAAGCAAGTTTTTTTTTTTTCGGGGGGGGGGGGGGCGGGTTCTAAAAAAGAAAGAGCACAATAAAATTTAGTGGTTCTGGAGCTCTGCTCCAGTGAGCTCCTGCCCAAAATGAGACCTGAGCCCATGTAAATCACTTCAAAATAACACAGTAGCCCTAGGTCATTTGCCACTGTTTTTTATTCTCCTTGGGGCTTTTTTTCTGGGGGAATGTGACAGAAAGGAGTACCAGAATCTCTTAGCAGAAACAAAATTCTAAAAAAAAATGTTAAAAGCTCGTGTGAGGCACCCACATGCTTCTCCTTCATTTCCCTCATGAGAGTTCCGGCACCTCTTTCTCCAGAAAAAAAAAAACAGCCCGGATTCTCCTCAGCTTGGAAGATTTGGGGCCTGCTTTTAAATTGAAAACAGAGATTCAGATAAATATATGAACTCCCACAACACTTCAAATCTTACCTCTAGCCACCAAAAGCTAAGCCAGATAAATCTTTTTTTAAAGAGCTTGGGCTTTGACAACACTGCAGAGAAGAAACTACGGTTAGATGCTCCCTCGCCCCCCACCCTGTAAAAAAAAATAAACCATGTGGTACAAATGCTGTGCACCTCAAAACACGTGGATCGTGGTGGAGTCCAATCATACCACATGGGCTTGGCTACAAACAGCAGTTCATAACTGGGCAGAAGCTGGTAATCGTTTTCTGCAAGGGCAATGATTGAAACTAGCAGTTTTACAGTTTTAATGACTGAAGAGAAAGCCTGTCCATTAGGCCTTACAAGCGAGTACAGAGCCTTTGAGTTCCAACACACTCTGTATTTAGAAATCACAGTTCCAATTAGATACAGACGTCTGCTACCTCTTCTCTTCTTGGGAATTATTAGGAAGGGAATTGAAAACAAATCAGCCAGTATCATAATGCCCCTGTATAAATCGATGGTGCGGCCTCATTTGGAATACTGCGTACAATTCTGGCCACCGCACCTCAAAAAAGATATTATAGCATTGGGAAAAGTCCAGAAAAGGGCAACTAGAATGATTAAAGGTTTGGAACACTTTTCCTATGAAGAAAGGTTAAAACGCTTGGGGCCCTTTAGCTTGGAGAAACGTCGACTGCGGGGTGACATGCTAGAGGTTTACAAGATTATGCATGGGATGGAGAAAGTAGAGAAAGAAGTCTTTTTCTCCCTTTCTCACAATACAAGAACTCGTGGGCATTCAATGAAATTGCTGAGCGGATAAAAGGAAGTACTGAAATTGCTGAGCGGATAAAAGGGTGATTAACATGTGGAATTCACTGCCACAGGAGGTGGTGGCGGCTACAAGCATAGCCAGCTTCAAGAGGGGATTGGATAAACATATGGAGAAGAGGTCCATCAGTGGCTATTAGCCACAGTATATATGTGTGTGTACACACACACATATATCAGCCACTGTGTGACACAGAGTGTTGGACTGGATGGGCCACTGGCCTGATCCAACATGGCTTCTCTTATGTTCTTTCTCAAATATGCACATCATCCCTGACATTTTGTATGGGAAGTCAGTCTAACGTTTTTAAAAGCCCGTGCTTTTACACTAGCTCTTTAGTCCCATATCTAAAAGCCTTTTTGCCATGTTTGACTGAACTAGGAGAGATGTGTACAACTGCAAGCCTGTGATAATTCACAGTGAATTAATGTATCCCTTTGCATCCATTGTCCTCAGTTTCCATTCATATATGTCCCAGAGCCAGCTCTGGGTTCGGAGCCCTCAGGAAGATGCTATTTGGTGAACTCCAACACCTAGGCAAAATACAGCTTCTCTTTATGGCCTAGCCAAGGTCAATGACAAGAAACACTCCTGCTTAACTTCTTTCCTGAGGTCACTGTCAAATCTCCCTAGATGTATCTCTGGTCCGCCTACCCATTTAGAACAAGGGTGGTCAAAGTATGGCTTAGGAGCCAAATGTCGCTCTTTCTCACACAATGTGGCTCTCAAAGCCCCCACTACCCCAGCGCCCAGCTTGAAGAAAGCATTTCTTTCTTTAAATCACTTCTCCAAGCCAGCTGGTAGCTTGGAAAATGCATTTAAAGTTAAAAGTTGTTTTCTTTCCACCTCTCTCTTCCTCCCCCATCTATTTTCCTCCCTCCCTCCCTCCCTCCCATCCTGTCCTGTGGCTCTCAAACAACTGATGTCCATGTCTTGTGGCTCTCAAACATCTGATGTTTATTCTGTGCGGCTCTTACATTAAGCAAGTTTGGCCACCCCATGTTTAGAATTTGCTACACTATCCTTGGAAGCTAAAGCTTGGATAGCAACTTTCCTCTCCAAAATAAAGATCCCTTATTTCCTCAGAGGAATGCTAGCTATACCACCTAGATAAAAATGATTTTCAGAGTTCTCGGTTAAAATTAGTTGATGACAAGCTACAGAGAATTTGTTTTTCCCTTGAGCTCTTTAACCAAATGAATTATTCTTCTGCATACAAATTGTTCAGATCCAGTATCTTTTGATAAATGCAGTACTGGCTGGAGAGATTGAAGGGTCTGTTCCCTATATTATCTAGGTCTTTCAATCCCAAAGTCTCTGCCTGCTTACTGTAAATATTTAACAGTTCCTAAGAGAAAATGCCTTTCTATTAGAGAATTAGCAGGCAGATTCCAAGGAATTCCTTTCGCTGAGCGACCATGTGACAGTAAATCTGGTGACTTGGACATTATTTCCCACTTATTTATAGATTGTAAAGTATAATTTCACTCGTGATAAATGGATTACAATCTATAACCCAAAATGGAGTTCTGCCACAAAACAAGAGGTAGTAGCAAGATTATTAGCAGATATTGGTCTGGCAGTTGCAAAATTTTTGTCCGTGGCACTTTACGGTATCATTTCCTAATATTAAATTTTATATCTATGTTTTCCAGTATTGTATATCTATGTTCTCTATATTGCCTGTATATTAATGTTATCTTGTTGTATGCTTACAACCAGTTGGTCTTCAAGCATTAGTAAATGACTGAGACTGAGCTTCTCGAAACACAAAAGGAAAGAGCAGGGTTGATGCTTGTTACAGATCCAAACTGGGGGGCAAGGCAGTTAGAAACAGCACCCACTACTGAGCAGGAGTGAGGGGATGGTGCCTAATCTTAGCTTCCATTATCAGCTTTTCTTGTGTGATGCAGCAGCAAAAAAGGCTAACATAATCATGGGGTGTACTACAGAAGAAGAAAAGACTGGATTTATACCCTGCCCTTCAAAGGAGTCTCAGAACAACTTTCCCTTCCTCCCCCCACAACAGACACCCTTGCAAGGTAGATGGGACTGACAGAATTCTCCAAGAACTGCTCTGGAGCAGGCAGCTTTGAGATCAATGACTAACACAAGGTCACTCCAGAAGTTGCATGTGGCAGAGTGGGGAATCAAACCCAGTTTTCCCAGGTAAGAGTGAATCCCAGATAACCACTACACCAAACTGGCTTAACATCCAAATCACAAGATGTCCCACGATACACCACAATGGTCAGGCCACACCTAGGCCCTGTTCACACAGCGTGTTGAGTCTGTGTTAAACTGACCTGGTTCCGTTCCGAATATCTTTGTTCCGGATATTATCGATCAGACTGCCATACTGCAATTTGAATCACTTTGCGGTGAAAGCATCTTCTGCCATCCACACGACAGCACCATGCAGTTCTTTTTTTCTCCACTATTATGCGCATGCGTGCATTATGCACACATGCGCATAGGTTAAAACACTGTGTGGTTGTGTGGTTATGCGGTTATGTGCATATCGCTAAAAAAACCTGGCGACCGTAAACCGGATGTCTGAGGCTCCTTTTGCTCTGGGAGAACCTTCAGACATCCGGAAGTTGGTTAATATCGCAGCAGAACTATCCAGACGGAGAAAATTACAAGCTGAAACCGGAGAATTCAAAAAACACTGCAAAGGAGCAGGTAACAAAATAATCCGGTTCCGAAAAGGATTGGGGGAGGGGCTACCACGAGTTAATACCGGGAGGCAGATGTTGCTGTCTGATCAGCCACTTTAAATCCGGAAGGAACAGCAACGACATCTGATTATACTGTACGTCTGAACAGGGCCCTAGAGTACTGTGAGGAGTTTGGGAGGCCTCGCTTTAAAAAAAAAGATGAGGACATAATAAAGCGGGTGCACAAAATTGTGACCAGGATAATCAGGGGCCTGGAGACCAAGCCCCGTGAGGAAAGGCATTCAATGAAATTGCTGAGCAGTCAGGTTAGAACGGATAAAAGGAAGTACTTCTTCACCCAAAGGGTGATTGACACATGGAATTCACTGCCACAGGAGGTGGTGGGGGGTACAAGCACAGCCAGCTTCAAGAGGGGATTGGATAAAAATATGGAGCAGAGGTCCGTCAGTGGCTATTAGCCACTGTGTGTGTGTATTTTGGCCACTGTGTGATACAGAGTGTTGGGCTGGATGGGCCATTGGCCTGATTCAACATGGCTTCTCTTATGTTCTTATGTAAGGCTGAGGGACTCGGAGACGTCCATTCTAGAGAAGAGGAGGTTGAAGAGGAAGATGTTCATTCTCTTTAAGTATTTGAAAGGCTGTCAACATCCTCAACCATGTCAACCATCCTCAACATCCACTGGAGTGACTTTGTGACCAACACTGAAGTCCTCAAGCGGGTGGAGGTTACCAGCATCGAGGCACTGCTGTTGAAGACGCAGCTGCGCTGGGCAGGGCATATTTCTAGGATGGAAAACCACCGCCTTCCCAAGATTGCCCTCTATGGCGAACTCTCCACCGGCCATCGAAATAGAGGGGCACCAAAGAAGAGGTACAAGGACTCCTTGAAGAAATCCCTTAGCACCTGTCACATCAACCATCACCAGTGGTCTGACCTAGCCTCAGATCGCAAAGCATGGAGGCACATCATCCACCAGGCTGTCTCTTCCTTTGAGAACGCACGCATAGCTGGTCTTGAGGACAAAAGGAGATTGAGGAAGAATCGCACTGCTACAGCACCAACCCCAAATCAGACTTTTCCCTGCAGCCACTGTGGCCGGACCTGCCTGTCCCACATTGGTCTTGTCAGCCACCAGCGAGCCTGCAGCAGACGTGGACTATTGCACCCTTCTTAAATCTTCGTTCGTGAAGCCAAGCCGAGAGAGAGAGAGAGAGATTTGAAAGGCTGTCACTTAGAGGAGAGCAGGGAGCTGTTCCTGTGGGCAGCAAAAGGCACGACTCACAATAATGGGTTTAGATAACATGCATAAAGATACCAGCTGAATATTAGGGAAATTTTTTTTAACAATAACAGTAGTTTAAGTAGTGGAATCCCCTCACTGGCAGTCTTCAAGCAGCGGCTGGACAAACACTTGTCCGGGATGCTTTAGGCTGCTCCTGCAACAAGCAGGGGGTTGGATTTGACGGCCTCTAGGGCCCCTTCCAACTCTATGATTCTATGACTCACAGGCCGCTCCTGACGGAAAAGACAGAGAACCTGTGCTGCCTTACCTAGCCACTCCAGAGAAGTCAAGGAAAAGCTACTGCAGCCACAGGTGGTGGTGCAGGCATAGAAGGGGCGACCCCTCATTGGCTAGGGCCCAACTCTCAAACCTGGAGAAAAGGAAAGCTGCTCAAGGGTCTACTGTGGGATTTTCCTGTACTGGCACTTCAGCAGCTGCCTGTAGATACCAATGGCCGACACTGGCCCTAGGTGCCCCCTCGTGGTCCCTCCCTGAAGTCTCTATCTTATGGCTGTGTGGTTCTACACACAACATTCCTAGCAGCTATCTCTGAGGGCTAAATTAAGAGTTACGTGCTATCTCATGTACCTTTTCTTCACTTGAAGGCAGCCTCCAAAGCTGGAACACTGCTTAAGACATTCACGCTTTCCGCTGAAAATATCCCAATTTGCTTCGCCACCCAAGGCAAAGCGGTGGGGAATATTCACAGATAGGGTTGCCAAGTCCAATTCAAGATATATCTGGGGACTTTGGGGGCGGAGCCAGGAGACTTTGGGGGTGGAGCCAGGAGACATTAGGGTTGGAGCCAAGATCAAGGCTGTGACAAGCATCATTGAACTCCGAAGGGAGTTCTGGCCATCACATTTAAAGGGACGGCACCTTTCCAATGCCTTCCTTCCATAGGAAATAGTGAAGGATAAGGGCACCTTCTTTTGGAATTCATAGAATTGGACCCCCTGGTCCAATCGTTTTGAAACTTGGGGGGAATTTTGGGGAGAGGCACTAGATGCTGCACTGAAAATTTGGTGCCTCTACCCCAAAAAACAGCCCCCCCAGAGCCCCAGATACCCGCGGATCAATTCTCCATGATTTTCTATAGGAATAAATCTCCATAGGGAATAACAGTTCCCAGCAGACATTTCGCTCCCCTCCCCCCGCTTTCTGACGACCCTGAAGCGGGGGGAGGGCCTCCAAACCGGGGGATCCCCTGCCCCCACCTGGGGATTGGCAACCTTATTCACAGAAGGAAAAGAAGATGGAAGGACACAGAGACTAGATAGGAAAATGGCTGGAAGAGATAAGTCGAGTTTGTCCTCAGGTCCCCATTCAGGTCATGCGTAAGATTTAACTCCTCCAGAAAGGAAGCGTCTTTCCAGGGAAACAGTTCCCAGGAAGACCAGCTGGAAATACTTTTCATGGCTAGGAAATCCTGGTTTGGAAAGAGCTGCTGTGATGGTCACAGGAAGAAGATGATGAAGATGAAGGAGGACGAGGAGGAGGAGACTGCAGATTTATACCCCACCCTTCTCCCTGAATCAGAGACTCAGAGCGGCTTACAATCTCCTATATCTTCTCCCCCCACAACAGACACCCTGTGAGGTGGGTAAGGCTGAGTGGGGTCCACAGCAGCTGCCCTTTCAAGGACAACTCCTGCGATAGCTATGGCTGACCCAAGGCCATTCCAGCAGCTGTAAGTGGAGGAGTGGGGAATCAAACCCAGTTCCTCCCAGATAAGAGTCCATACACTTAACCACTACACCAAACTGGCTCTCAATAACCCATGGGAGTAGGAGAGGTGTGAAGGGATGGGGAAGAAAGGGAGGACATACTTCTCCCTCTTTTTGACCTATTCCACTTTGCTTCCATACCTTGGAAGCCCATGATTTCTGTCCCAGGGTCCAAATAGTGAAATGTTTAGTGAATTGTACTAGGATCTGGGAGGCTTGAGTTCAAGTCCCAGAGAAGCTGAAGAAGCACAAGGGAGGGCTAAAAAAGCACTGAAATGCACATAAGGAGTACATTTGATGGAATGGCACATTAGGCCAAAATCATCGCTAGGGTCACACCTCACTCCTGCCTCCACCTCCTTCCTTATTGTGGAATGCAATGAAGAAAACATGGTTTAGTTACACAGAAAACATGAAGGTACGCAGGAGTCATTTCGTGGAAAAAGTGGTGCCGGAGCTCATTAGCACAACTCATTTGCATATGCCACACCCCTGACATCACCAGAAGGTGTGCTAAGTCATATCAGCTCAACATCTGCCTTAAAATGCTTCTTGAATTAGAATTGTCATAATATAACCTTACTCCCATCATACTTTTTAAATTGCTTTCTCCTATGTGGCCACAGCGGCATAATGAAGATGTCCATCTGTCTGCTTTATATGTTTTAGTTATTTTCCCTTTTTTGTGTGGGGAAAAATATTAGAAAGTTTGTCAAATCTTAAGAGTTCAGCAAAATTCTCACAGGCGTTTTAAACAATGGAGCCCAGAAGCAAGTATTTTTGAGGGGTGGAGTAAGAAAGAAAGAGCACAATAAAATGCAGGGGTTCCACAGCTCCACTCCTGTGAGCTCCTGCCCAAAATGAGGCCTGAACGTATCTGCCTAGTGACCTGCAGCTAGAATCCTGGTATGCAGGGTTAAATAACTCCAGTTAATCTGGGTGTCTGTATTCATATGTCACTGGTAATTAGAGGTTGCTTTACACCAAGATTCCTTCATCACATTCTTGTGAGAGAAGGCAGGTTGAGACAAGGCCAGCCATGAGGCTGGTTCATTCACGGATATTGTTCAACGTGACGTGTGAATGCAGGTTTGAAAGAAGAAGACTGCAGATTTATACCCCGCCCTTCTCTCTGAATCAGAGACTCAGAGTGGCTTACAATCTCCTATATCTTCTCCCCCCACAACAGACACCCTGTGAGATGGGTGGGGTTGAGAGGGCTCTCACAGCAGCTACCCTTTCAAGGACATCTCCTGCGACAGCTATGGCTGACCCAAGGCGATTCCAGCAGCTGCAAGTGGAGGAGTGGGGAATCAAACCCGGTTCTCCCAGATAAGAGTCCGCACACTTAACCACTACACCAAACTGGCTCTCAGTTTGGTCTCAGAAAGGCACTCTTTCGTATCTTCTACTTGTGACGCACACACTAGACTGGCAGGCAATTGCTGAGAAAAGCACAGAACTTTTGAGATCACTTCCCCCCCCCACAGTTTCTCCTACCACGCTAGAGAGTTCCCCCCCCGTCAACAGCCGAGTCTTTCTCTTGTTCTGCCCAACCCAACCCCCCAATTAGCCTTCTTGAGAGAAGTTCGCCAGCACAATAATGGCGAGTGAGCCCTGAACTGAAATCCAACCGTCCACAGCAGTTGAATTATGAGCAATGATACAAAATTGCTCTTTTCTAAAAGCCAGTCTTGCAATCTAACGCACGCGCACGCAAACGCACGCATATGCCAAACGCCTCTGGCTAAAAAGTGCATCGCACACCGATATATCACGAAAACGAGACTACAGGTCTAATTTAATCTTTGGTCTGAATCCATTATCATGGTCAGGAATACGATAGTCGTTCCCACTGCTAGGGTCATGACCGTTACTATGAACGTGCCCACATTAATTTCCCCGGTGCAGTGACCTGAATCAGCATTCTATACTATGTCCACATACAGAACCCGTGGATGGAAGACAAGACAGCTGAAGAAAGGTGGAAATAATTTCCTTTCTTGTGAGGTTTAAAGGACACGAATGGACGGCGGCGGAAAATGAGCTTGCAAGCTTCCATCTCACGTTGACTGCGGAATCCAAGCGCTCATCGGCAGTTCATAACCGATAAGCATTGCTCACACGGGTTAAAAGCAAGTTCCCAGTAACAGCTGCCGGCGGAGAGTCATCCATGCGTGGTTGCCCTTTACACAAAGGAATTAAAATGCTCGAGGGAACGAGAGTATTTTAACTAGAATTCTGTGGGAATTCTTTTTTTTTATTTTTTAAACTGAGAAATGAATGGCTTTGCCATAACAAAGTTGTTTTCAGATTGCAAGCCAGGGAAGTTCAAGTTGGCACGGAAGCCCCCCTGATCGTTATTTGAAAGGCCAATCCTCTGGAACTTTGACATTCTGTCAGGCAGAAACTGGGAAAAAGCTAAAAATTTAGTTAAATGAGAGACTGAGCAGAAAACATCACGTGATGCGGGTTTGGGCTGAACTGCAGGAGAAGTGGGATCCTCTGGGGTCTTGTAACGCAACAGCAGGTGCAAGAAGTTAAAACAGCGTCTTGCTGGCGAGAGTGGAGGTCTAAATATCTGGCAGACTTTTTTTTTTCTCCTTTTTTAAATGTTCTTACTCTTTTGAGAGGTCCCAGAGCAGGAAATGTCAAGTTGTAAATGTGATAGAGCTGTACCTGCTTGCTCCTTGACCTCCTCAAATTACACCGGCAACAGCTGCCTTCGCTGTGCCAACCCCACTCGAGTAACCTTGACAACTCCAAACTAGAACAAAAATATTGCTGGTAGGGTCGCTGTTGTGACTAGCTGCGGCTTGCATCTGAAGAAGTGAAAATATCCCCATTTGCTTCACCGCCCAAGGCAAAGTGGTGAGGAATATTCGCAGAAGGAAAAGAAGATGGAAGGACACGGAGACTGGACGGGAAAATGGCTGGAAGAGATAAGTTGCGTTTGTCCTCAGGTCCCCATTCAGGTCATGTGTAAGATTTAACTCCCCCAGAAAGGAAGCGTCATTCTGGGAAACAGTTCCCAGGAAGACCAGCTGGAAATACTTTTCATGGCTAGGAAATCCTGGTTCGGAGAGAGCCAAATGCTCACAAATGCTCCTACCCAGTGCTGGCCCGAGGGAGCGTGGCACACCAGGCAGGCTACCTGCCCACCCCCCCCCCACTGCTCCACCTGCTCTCCTCAGTGCCACAACGTGGCACCGGGCTCCATCGCCCGCCCCCCTGGCACAATCAGAGGAGTGCTGAGATGAGGCTCGGCCCTACCTGCTTTGCGAGGGTCCAGGCTTCTTCTAAATTGTTTGAAGAGCGCGCTGGAGGAGGCTTCTCCCCCCTCACTTCTGGAAGTGGAAGTGAGGGAGAAGTGAGGAGGAATTAGAAGCCCAGACCCTTGTGAAGTGGGTAGGGCTGTGCCTCATCGCTCCTCTGATCATGCGGGGGGGGGGGGGCACGGATCGCTGAGCTGTGCTAGGGAAGGAAAGGGAGGGGACGGGCAGCAGTGGTGGTGGCGGCGGAGCAGGAGACAAACAGGCAATTGTCTTGGGCAAGGGGGGGAAGCCCAATTCGGCGCCCCCCTTCCCGGTGGCCTAGGCAATTGCCTAGTTTGCCTACTGCAGGGGTGTCAAACATGCAGCCTGGGGGCCGAATCAGGCCCCCGAGCAACTGGCTGTTATCTGCTTCCTTCTCCCTCTCTCTTGCTTCCTTCTGCATCACAGCTTGCTTTGTAAGTCTTGCTCAATTACACTGGAGCTAAAGCCTCTATTTTCTCTATTGGCTGAAGCTCCTCCCTTGGGGAGGAAGGGGGGGAAGGCAGAGCTTCCTTTGCCAGGCTCTCTCAATCTCACAGCAGAGCTACTGAGTCAAGCCTCTTTCCTTCTGTTGGCTGAGGCTCCTCCCCCCCCCCCAGTCTCCTTGGGAAGGAAGGCAATAGCCAGAGCTTCCTTTGCCCAGTTCCCTGGATCCCATGGGAGAGATGAAAGAAAGCACCTTTAAGACTGTGTTTTAAGTTTTTGGGTTTTTTTAAAACCATTTAATTGTGTTTATTTGTGTCCTTTATAAAGTTTATATCTTTGCTATCTGATCGTAAATCGGTACACACACGGCCTGGCCTGACATGGCCCGGCCTAACAAGGTCTCATTTGTGTTCTATCCAGCCCTCATAACAAATGAGTTTGACACCTCTGGTCTAGTGGGCGTAACCAGCCCTATTCCTACCCTACCAGAAATGTTGCTAAGTCTTTAAGGAGCTGCTGGACTCTTGCTCTTCTCTACCGCTACAAACAGACGTAACACGGCTGCACATCTTAATCTAGGACAAAGATGTGTTGAACAGCAGGTTGGGGCAAATAGGTAGATTTGGAGGTGCCCAGGCAATACACTCTACAGCTCCACCAGAAGAAGAGCACAAGCAGATAACCTGAACAAGTAAAGTAAGTAATGCCTCAGACCAGGGGTGGCCAAACTTGCTTAACGTAAGAGTCACAGAGAATAAATATCAGGAAGGAAGGAAAACAGATGGAGGAGGGAGGGAGAGGTGGAAAGAAAGCAACTTTTAACTTTAAATGCATTCTCCAAGCCATTGGCTGGCTTGGCTTGGAGGAGAGATTTAAAGAGACAAATGCCTTCTCCAAGTCAGCTGACCATCAATCCTATCCCTGGTTGCTCAGAGGTGTGTGTGTGGGGGGTGCTTTGAGAGCCAACCCATGTGTGTGAAAGGGCCACATGTGGCTCCCAAGCCGCAGTTTGGCCATCCCTGCCTCAGACAAATCTCACCCCTAACCTTTTACACAAAGCAAGGAAGACCCAGGTGGGCAGCCGTGTTGGCCTGAAGCAACAGAACAAAGAAGCACCTTTAAGACCAACAAAGTTTTATTCAGGATGTAGAAGAAGAAGAAGAAGATATTGGATTTATATCCCGCCCTCCACTCCGAAGAGTCTCAGAGCAGCTCACAATCTCCTTTCCCTTCCTCCCCCACAACAGATGCCCTGTGATGTGGGTGAGGCTGAGAGGGCTCTCACAGCAGCTGCCCTTTCAAGGACAACCTCTGCCAGGGCTATGGCTGACCCAAGGCCATTCCAGCAGGTGCAAGTAGAGGAGTGGGGAATCAAACCCGGTTCTCCCAGATAAGAGTCCGCACACTTAACCACTACACCAAACTGGCTCTCCACAATTTGCTGCTCTCTCTATATATGTGTAGGACTGCCAATTCCAACCCATACTGATGAAGTGTGCTTTTAGAACACGAGAGCTTACATCCTGATTAAAACTTCGTTGGTCTTAAAGGTGCTGCTGGACTCCAACTTTATTCTACTCCAAAGCAAGGGAGTCAGACTCCCATTCTGATAGAGGCATACAAGAAAGATACTTAAAAGCCTCTCCCGTAAACATCTGAAAGCAAACAGACACATAATACTCGACATAAAGACTGTGGTCCTTGGGATACACTACAGAATACAGAATCAGATCATTGAGAATACGGTAGCCAATTTGCCATCACTCCTAAAATATGTATTAAAGCACAAGGGAGGAAGGAGGGGTGATTGTGGTCCCTTTTTTCGCCCATATGTCGACAAAGAAGAAGAAAAAATCCACAACTCTGTGTGCATCCTGGGAACTGGCTGCCTGAAGATAACCTGCAATTGGTAAGTGATACTTTGGAACATTACCTTTAAGGCCCTTTATGGCCTTGGGCCTGCATATCTTCGGGACCGCCTCTCCCCATATGAGCCCCCCCCCCCCCGGGTTCTGAGGTCAGCTGCACAACATCTTATCATGATCCCTGGGCCTAAGGAAGCCCAACTGGCTTCAACAAGGGCCAGGGCCTTTTCGGCCCAGGCCCCTACCTGGTGGAATGAGCTCCCGCTGGAGATCCGGGCGCTGTGTGACTTATCTAAATTTCACAGGGCTTGTAAAATGCAGCTCTTCCGCCAGGCTTTTAATTAATCCAACGGGTGTCCCCTGAAATCATCGCTCCCCCAGCACCTTCTGCTGAACATTACCAGCTTATATGTGTTCTATGGCTTGTTGCCAATGATGTGGACCTTGGTTTTTGTTAATTCTGGAATTATGAGACTTATTTAGACACCAATGATGTGGATCATGGTTTTTGTTAATTCTGGAATTATGAGACTTATCTAGATGCCAATGACGTGGATCATGGTTTTTGTTAATTCTGGAATTATGAGACTTATCTAGATGCCAATGATGTGGATCATGGTTTTTGTTAATTCTGGAATTATGAGACTTATCTAGTTGCCAATGACGTGGATCATGGTTTTTGTTAATTCTGGAATTATGAGACTTATTTAGACGCCAATGATGTGGATCATGGTTTTTGTTAATTCTGGAAGTATGAGACTTATCTAGTTGCCAATGACGTGGATCATGGTTTTTGTTAATTCTGGAATTATGAGACTTATCTAGTTGCCAATGACGTGGATCATGGTTTTTGTTAATTCTGGAATTATGAGACTTATCTAGATGCCAATGACGTGGATCATGGTTGTTGTTAATTCTGGAATTATGAGACTTATTTAGACGCCAATGATGTGGATCATGGTTTTTGTTAATTCTGGAATTATGAGACTTATCTAGTTGCCAATGACGTGGATCATGGTTTTTGTTAATTCTGGAATTATGAGACTTATCTAGATGCCAATGACGTGGATCATGGTTTTTGTTAATTCTGGAATTATGAGACTTATCTAGATGTCAATGACGTGGATCATGGTTTTTGTTAATTCTGGCATTATGAGATTTATCTAGTAGCCAATGACGTGGATCATGGTTTTTGTTAATTCTGGAATTATGAGACTTATCTAGTTGCCAATGACGTGGATCATGGTTTTTGTTAATTCTGGAATTATGAGACTTATCTAGATGCCAATGACGTGGATCATGGTTTTTGTTAATTCTGGAATTATGAGACTTATCTAGATGTCAATGACGTGGATCATGGTTTTTGTTAATTCTGGCATTATGAGATTTATCTAGTAGCCAATGACGTGGATCATGGTTTTTGTTAATTCTGGAATTATGAGACTTATCTAGCTGCCAATGACGTGGATCATGGTTTTTGTTAATTCTGGAATTATGAGACTTATCTAGATGCCAATGACGTGGATCATGGTTTTTGTTAATTCTGGAATTATGAGACTTATCTAGATGTCAATGACGTGGATCATGGTTTTTGTTAATTCTGGCATTATGAGATTTATCTAGTAGCCAATGACGTGGATCATGGTTTTTGTTAATTCTGGAATTATGAGACTTATCTAGTTGCCAATGACGTGGATCATGGTTTTTGTTAATTCTGGAATGATGACACTTATCTAGAAGCCAATGACGTGGATCATGGTTTTTGTTAATTCTGGAATTATGAGACTTATCTAGTTGCCAATGACGTGGATCATGGTTTTTGTTAATTCTGGAATTATGAGACTTATCTAGTTGCCAATGGCGTGGATCATGGTTTTTGTTAATTCTGGAATTATGAGACTTATCTAATTGCCAATGACGTGGATCATGGTTTTTGTTAATTCTGGAATGATGAGACTTAGCTAGTTGCCAATGACGTGGATCATGGTTTTTGTTAATTCTGGAATTATGAGACTTATCTAGCTGCCAATGACGTGGATCATGGTTTTTGTTAATTCTGGAATTATGAGATTATCTAGTTTGGGATGTAGTTTGTTTGATGTTTTGTAAGGTTTTTTTTAAATGTTGCAAGCTGCCCAGAGCCCGCTTGCGGGATAGGGCGGAGAATAAATTGAAAAAATAAATTAAATTAAAATTAAACATTTGATTTGAGGCACATTCAGCGCTGCCGCCGCCTGGCCTTTTGGTTCATTGCTTCCTGGTTCTGAGTTGTCTTCCAAAGCAGGCGGGCTCTCATCTGCAAGGGTGTGCTTGCTGCACTGAACTCATTTCGATTTGTTCCTGCATCCAATCAGGTAGTGGATACATTGGTTTTTTTAAAGCCAAATCACAGCTCATTTACAGGGACCCCACAGAGTGTTCAAGGCAAGAGACCTTCAGAGGCAGTTTTGCTGTTCTCTGCCTCCACATCACGATGCTGGTATTCCTTCTCAGTCCCCCACCGAAATATTACCCAGGGCTGACTGTGCTTAGCTTCTGAGATCTGACAAGATCAAGCTAGCCTGGGCTAGCTTCTACCGTTCTCACTGGTTTTTGCTATGTGGCTCCACACGGGGGGAATTTAGTAGAAAAAAAGGTGCCAGTGCTCATTAGCACAACTTATTTGCTTAACTCATCTGCATATGCCACACACCTGAAATCAATTAGATCAGATCAGCATCTACCATAAAATGCTTCTTGAATTATAACTGTCATCACAAAACCTTACTCCCATCATACTTTTTAAATTACTTTCTCCCATGTGGCCACAGTGGCACGAGGAAGATTTCCATCTGCCTGCTTTATATGTTTTGCTTATTTTCCCTTTTTTGTGTATGGGGGGGGGGGGAAATATCAGAAAGTTTGTCAAATCTTAAGAGTTCAGCAAAATTCTCACATGGGGTTTGGTATGAACACTGGAGCCCAGGGCAGGGTGGGTAAGAAAGAGCACAATAAAATTTAGAGGCTCCAGAGCTCCGCTAATGTGAACTCCTGGCCAAAATAAGGTCTAAATATACATTACTTCTACCTTCCTCACTGGTTTTAGCAATATGGCTCCACGTATCTATGAACTTTTTCACACAGCCTATGTATTCCGGTATGGAAGCTGGTCAGTTACTGAATAGTAATGGGTTTCTGCTGGCATTTCAGACAGACCCGACTCAGTAACTGGCTGCTACCGGAATACTGTCACTTTTTCACACAGTCCCGCGGCTGTCCCGGTAGTGAGGCATGCCTGAGGCATTACTAACAAAGAGCAGCTTCTTCCAGTTTTCAACCCCTCCTTCCGGGTTGAAATCGGTATGGGGCGCTGTGTGAAATGTCCAGTATC
This sequence comes from Heteronotia binoei, assembly GCF_032191835.1. NCBI lineage: Eukaryota > Metazoa > Chordata > Lepidosauria > Squamata > Gekkonidae > Heteronotia > Heteronotia binoei. Next base: position 13,204,271 of record NC_083231.1, read on the forward strand.
TAATCCGGGAGCAGTTTCCGTGCCCTTTTTCGCCCTCCAGCGCACAACCTCGGGCTTTTTTTTTTTTTTTGGAACGTCGGGCTAAGATCGTTATAGCACTATAGCAACGTATCACAACAGCATCACCATAGGGATGCCTGGGTTCCATTAAGATGCCAGAGATCGCCGCCGCTGAAACCTGGTAACTTATCTCAATGGAGCCTAGCCATCTCTATGGTGGTGCTGTTGTGATACGTCGCTATAGCGCTACAGCACTATAGCGATCTTTGCCCGACATTCCAAAAAAAAAAATAAGCTGGACATCGCGAGCCAGCAGGCAAAAACGGCTGGTGCTGGTGGAAGCGAGATAAAAGCGGAACGGTGTGAAATGGCTTGCTTCAATCACGAAACCCTACCGGGGGAAAAAAACGTGTGTCTGAAAACTCCCATCCCTGTTTCGGATTACTGCAAGGTGGCACAATACCGACTCCCTTCCGGTTTCCACCGGTAAGTGTGAAAAGGCCCTATATCTGTTAGTTTATAATGCCAGTTTCATCGGCCAGGACTCTTCAAGGTAGAAGGTCTTTCCTACTAGGTAAGCCACTAACCCAAAATAGTTTCTTACCACAACAGTACACCAGAGACACAAACCAGACCCTACAACAATCCCAACTGTCAATGATGCCCCCATATACCCATGTATATTGTGGAGAAATGCCATTTTGTAGGTGTTTAACTGTGAGTGGGACGTGGAGAGACAACCAAACTTGAGGAAGGCCTTGGCCTAGTCACCTCCTCATTCCCTCATCCCCTCTTGTCTGTAACCAGTAAGTCTGAGGGCACCTCCCAAAGAGAGCAGGAAATCCATCAGAACTCTGCCCCAGAATGCCGCACAAGGCAGAACCAGTTCCTGGGCAGGAACTACTGTTTATTTATTATTAGTGGTTTGGGGGCGGGAAAGTTCAGTTCAAGGAGTTCGTCGTTTGGAGCTTGCCACAGAACAAGACAGGCAGAGCTCTGCGTCTGGGCCAGAGTGAGCAGCCATCTTGGAGAGTGTGAAGGACCATCTATCCAACATAACATCCAGCTAGCGCATGAGTTTAAACAGGGAGAGAGAGGGAGTGTTTTTGCCTGTTTTGATCCGTCCATTCACTTGTAATATGCCTGTATACAGTTGTAATGTTACAAGTGTAATATGCCTGAATACAGTTGTAAAGCCCAGTGGTGCAGGGTGGTAAGCTGAAGCACTGCAGTCCAAGCTCTGCTCATGACATGAGTTCAAGTAACTGGCTCAAGGTTGACTCAGCCTTCCATCCTTCCGAGGTCAGTAAAATGAGTACCCAGCTTGCTGGGGGTACAGTGCAGAGGACTGGGAAAGGCAATGGCAAACCACCCTGTAACAAAAAGTGTGCTGTGAAAACGTCGCGATGTGACATCACTCCAGAGTCAGAAACTATTGGTGCTTGCATAGAGTCCTACCTTTATCTTTTTATACAGTTGTAAGCTTTAAATAAATCCTTTTATTGTTACAAATTTCAGTCCCTCTGTACCACATGGTTCCCCCAATGGCTTGGAACACTAGGAATGGAGTAGGCCTTAGGGTGGAGAAAAATACCAAGACAGTCAACTCTCCAGAGAAGCCCCAAAGATCCATGGGAAGCCCTGAGGTGTGATCCTAGTGACTTGGGAGGGAGGTTAGGAGACTGTCCTGCCTAACCAGATCTCAAGACAGGGACAGTGAGGAAGCAAAGTGGAATGGCCCCCTCAGGTCAGAATATTAGGAAGGGGTGGGCAGAGCTGGAGCCAACCAGCTAATGCATATCCAGTCTGCCACATATACTCTGGCAATTCAAGACTTAACAACAACAGTCTATACTATCTAAGGCTCATCCACTCGGTCATCGCAACATAGACCATTGTGACATATTCAAACACCAGCAGGAGAACATTTCAGTCTTCCAGGACAGACTACTAGTATGACAGTATTACTACTGAGTCACCATTCTCAAGTAAAACAACTTAAAAACACTGAATTAAGAGTTCATTAAGAGGTCTGACATTACACTTTACTCTGTGCTTTCTGTATTTCAGGGATGCCTAACATGGCTGCTTGACTATTATTATTATTAATTATTATTACTATTAACTACATAAAGGCTCCAATCCTAAGAACCATTTCCTGGGAGTAAGATCCACTGAGGAAAATGGAACTTACTTCCAAGTAGAACCTGCGGCATAATGAAGACCAACCCATTGCTTCTTGTGAGCTTGACTCCACAACAAATTAATGCTAGGATGGAATAATTAGTCTTGAAGGTGTCAGCCAAAATAAAGATGTGTCTGGTTATCTCTCCGCACTTTACTCCATTTCACATTTTCCTTTTCTCACGCAGTATTTGAGTGCCCTTATAGCAAGACACACATTTTAACAAAGAAATTAGCTACAGAAGGATCCATCCAAATATGTTCATAATGAATTCACTCAAAAATGTGTGCTGCTCCTCAGATTAGCAATATCAACAGCCTCACAAAATGCTGAAAGTTATGTCAAACTGGACAGGAAATGAGTAGTTAAGATTTACCCCCCCCCAAGGGCTGGGGAGGCTGTAAATAAAATGAGTCTATACATTAAAAGGGACTCCCAACGGAATTACTGAAAACACAAAGTTCATTACTATTATAACATTTGTCATAATATTAGAAGGTCCCTATAATTGCAAAGTTTATGCTAATTTAATGCTGAAGAACGAGAAACACTCTAGTCACAGCTCGCTCAAGTTCTTCTCCTTCCAACATTAACTCACTCTCGAGCTGGCTTCATTGAGAGCTAATGAGCTTTGTTCAAGGGCAAGGGCTGTAAAGGAGATGGAGCCACAAAGAAAATCCTTCAGCTCAAGGGCTGTTACAAGCAATGTTCCCTCTAAGCTGAGTTAGTGTGAGCTAGCTCAGTATTGTAGCCTCCCGCTCACGCATTTTTGCCTTAGCTCAGGAAGGGTGAACCCAGATTTATGCAGTAGCCAAATTTCTCGCTCACAACTTTAATGCCAGCCAGTAGCTTGCAAAGTATAATTTTTCTCACTAGATTTCACAGCTTAGAGGGATGCATTTTGGTTACCAGCGACCCGGGCCTCGCCATTATTTATTGCTCTAGACACTGCCACTGAGCCCTGGAAGAGAGAGGGGAAAGGAAGTGTCCCTCTTCTCCTCCAATATTTCATGCTATCCTAAATATTCTGCCACCTACTGGGCTAACCTGGCAAATGCCAAATGCCCTTGAGACCAGTTCAGCCTAAGGTTTCAAAATCTCATGGTGAAGAAGAAGATTTGCATTATGGGTGGGCTTTGGGAGTGGTCAGAAAACTGAACAACAACATCTATAAGAGCAAAAGCAGTTTCCCCAGGAACATCATGGAGCAACTCCGGCTCACCACCCCACTCAATTCTTTAAAGCATTTTCATCCTTGCCGCAGGAATCAAAGCTTCCCAATAAACCCACACACAAGCTGGCAGAAGCGTTTACTGTAGCACAAGTTTGGTCTTTTGTTGTTGTTGTTTTATAGTTGGGTGAAATTGTGCATTCTTTCATCTACTACAAACGCTGAGACATCCACCCACTTTTCCCTTGGGTTTCTGTTGCTCATCCCTTCCCAGTGCTCAGCTGCCTAACCTTACACAGTCCATTTGTAAAGCTTGGGGTCCAAAGCTGGAAAAGTCACTGCAACTAGCAGTGCTTCCATTGCCAGTTTTTTCCCTTGTGTGTCAGAGTTCCACATTACTAGATCTGCTATGGGATTCTACTCTGCCACAGGGAGTGGTGGCAACTACAAGGATAGACAGCTTCAAGAGGGGACTGGATAGACTTCTGGAGCAGAGGTCCATCAGTGCCTAGTAGCCACAGATGGAACACTCTGTCTGGGGCAGTGATGCTCTGTATTCTTGGTGCTGGGGGGGGTGCATCAGTGGGAAGGCTTCTAGTGTCCTGGCCCCACTGGTGGACCTCCTGATGACACTTGGGTTTTGGCCACTGGGTGACACAAGAGTGTTGGACTGGATGGGCCACTGGCCTGATACAACATGGAGAAGGTAGAGAAAAAAAGTACTTTTCTCCCTTTCTCACAATACAAGAACTCGTGGGCATTCAATGAAATTGCTGAGCAGACGGGTTAGAACGGATAAAAGGAGGTACTTCTTCACCCAATGGATGATTAACATGTGGAATTCACTGCCACAGGAGGTGGTGGCGGCTACAAGCATAGCCAGCTTCAAGAGGGGGTTAGATAAAAATATGGAGCAGAGGTCCATCAGTGGCTATTAGCCACAGTGTGTGTGTGTGTATACACACATATATATCATAAAGCCAGATCCTTCCACAGTTGTATTTATAGAACAGGCAAACTAAAAGTAGCAAATGATTAATTCCATGTGTGCACCCCCAAAAAACTTCTTAATGTATATTTCATGCTCCTCTGCAACATCAAAAGATAGAACCCCATTCACAACAAGCCCAGTGGTTGCCTGAAAGTATGTTCCATGGTACACAAGGGGTTAAGCTAACGGTACTGCACTTCTAAAAAAGGCAACAAAACAAATGGAGCTATTTTATTTCAAAGAAGCTGTTCAGCACTTTAGGATTAAAAATTAAAAATTAAATAAGAACTTTTTGTTGTTGTTGTTTGAAATTGTTCTCTTTGTCAAATGAATTCCCTTTCATTGCTGGAAGGCAACCAGGAACCCAAATTATAATAGCAGAGCAGAATTAACTAAGCTAGCAGAATTAGCTAAGCTGTACACTGGGCAGAAGCCGTTGGCCTGAAATCACACTCAGCAAAGATAGAAAGCAGTCTGGACTTTTCATTCAGATGAACAACCAAACATCTGAACCAAGCGACTGAAAGTCTGACCAAGACATCGCTCCAGCACAGGTGGCCTGGGTGGAAAAAAAATGTACGGATCCTAAAGGCATCACAAGACCTATTTACCCACTCGAGCACCTAACCCCACTCAAGCATTTCAACTAGACCTTAAGAAGAAGATATTGATGATACTGGATTTATATCCCGCCCTCCACTCCGAATCTCAAAGTAGCTCACAGTCTCCTTTATCTTCCTCCCCCATAACAGACACCCTGTGAGGTGGGTGGGGCTGAGAGGACTCTCACAGCAGCTGCCCTTTCAGGGACAACTCCTACAAGAGCTATGGCTGACCCAAGGCCATACCAGCAGGTGCAAGTGGAGGAGTGGGGAATCAAACCCGGTTCTCCCTGAGAAGAGTCCGCACACTTAACCACTACCTTAGTGGTAGTGGCTCTTCACTACCTTCAGCTGAAAATCAACAGTATCACAACTCTAGCAGAAGATCCAGGTGGGCAGCTGTGTCACTCTGAAGCAACAGAACGAAGTTTGAGTCCAGTGGCACCTTTAAGACCTTTAAGGGGAGGGATGGTGGCTCAGTGGTAGAGCATCTGCTTGGTAAGCAGAAGGTCCCAGGTTCAATCCCCGGCATCTCCAACTAAAAAAGGGTCCAGGCAAATAGGCATGAAAAACCTCTGCTTGAGACCCTGGACAGCCGCTGCCAGTCTGAGTAGACAATACTGACTTTGATGGACTGAGGGTCTGACTCAGTATAAGGCAGCTTCATATATTCATATGTTCAAGACCAATAAAGTTTAAATCTGGGTATAAGCTTCCATGTGCATGCACACAAAACTTTATACCCAGAATTAAACTTTTAAACTCTAGGAGATTAATTACACCCATATTTCTTGCTAAAACCCTGCGGAACACATTAATTTTTATAGTCAATGTTACACAACAGAATGCTGCCCTACAGCTGGTTACTAAAGCGGGGGCAAGTTCCATACTTCTCCAGGAATGCTTCTACCTTTCTACTTTTTTCCATTTAAAAAGGTAAAGGTAGTCCTCTGTGCAACCACCAGTCGTTTCCGACCCTGGGGTGACGTCGCATGTGACGTTTTCATGGCAGACTTTTTACGGGGTGGTTTGCCATTGCCTTCCCCAGTCACCCACACCTCACCCCCAGCAAGCTGGGTCCCCATTTTACCGACCTCGGGAGGATGGAAGGCTGAGTCAACCTTGAACCACTACCTGAACCCAGCTTCCGCCAGGTTCGAACTCTGGTTGTGAGCAGAGAGCTCAGACTGCGGTACTGTAACTTTGCCACTCTGCGCCACAGGGCTCTTTTTCCATTTGCCTGGTGCTAGCTCTACCCGCATTTTGCAATAAAAACAGATAAGCAATAAAAACAGAAGCATACCCAAAACCCCAAATTAGCTCCATAAAACCAGAAGGAGAACCAGAGATACAACTGCCGTCTCACTGCCCTGTACTAAACACAGGGCCACATTATGAATCCACTGGTACTATTCTTTTTTGGGGAGGGGAGGGGGTATTTGTCATGTGTATTTGTCTCCACCAGGAAGACATGTCAGCCTTTGGTGACTGACCTCTACTGGGAGCCTGGAGGATAATCAGAGAAGTGGTTGAATAATCCTGCCCCTGCCTTAGGGTTGCCAAGTCCAATTCATGAAATATCTGGGGACTTTGGGGGTGGAGTCAGGAGACTTTGGGGGTGGGGCCATAAGCAAAGTTGTGACAAGCACAACTGAACTCCAAAGGGAGTTCCGGCCATCACATTTAAAGGAACCGCACACCTTTTAAATGCCTTCCCTACATTAGAAATAATGAAGGATAGGGGCACCTTATTTCGGGGCTCATAGAATTGGACCCCCTGGTCCAATCCTTTTGAAACTTGGAGAGTACTTTGAGGAGAGTCATCAGATGCTCTGCTGACGATCTGGTGCCTCTGCCTCAAACAACAGCCCTTCCAGAGCCCCAGATACCTGCAGATCAATTCTCTGTTATACCCTATGGGAATCAATCGCCATAGGAAATAATGAAGTGCCCAGCAGACATTTCCCTTCCCCCACCCCCGTTTCTGATGACTCTGAAGTGGGGGGACTGGCATCTCTACTCACGAGTTGCTGAACGTCCAACTTCAACACAGAGCAACCAAAGTTTCAAGTTTACCTTTCCTATGCAAACGACATCTGAAAAGATTGTGCAACCAACGGAGGGTCTGGGCTGCTTTCACAGCCACTGGGAGCAGCCATGTTCTTCTGCCTGCTCCCCCCGCCCCCATTCAGCCTTAAAAACACAGGCACACCATCCCAAGAGGAAGCCTTTCCAAGAGGAGTCTGAAGCCTCCGGAGGTGGAAAGACACATGGTGGCCGTGGGAGCAGGGCTTCCTCCCGCCGACCAGCTTTCTGGGAGCGGGAAGGAGCCTGGGAAAGCCCCCTTTGGGACCTGGGGACTGGCAAGCATAACCTGCCTCCCAACTGGACAGTCTCCCATCCAAGTACTAACTCGGGTTGCCAAGTCCAATTCAAGAAATATCTGGGGACTTTGGGGGTGGAGCCAGGAGACTTTGGGGGTGGAGCCAGGAGACATTAGGGGTGGATCCAAGATCAAGGCTGTGACAAGCATCATTGAACTCCAAAGGGAGTTCTGGCCATCACATTTAAAGGGACGGCACACCTCTTCAATTCCTTCCTTACATAGGAAATCATGAAGGATAGGGGCACCTTCTTTTGGGGCTCATAGAATTGGACCCCCTGGTCCAATCCTTTTGAAAATTGGGGGGTATTTTGGGGAGAGGCACTAGATGCTATACTGAAAATTTGGTGCCTCTACCCCAAAAAACAGCCTTCCCCCCAGAGCCCCAGATACCCGCAGATCAATTCTCCATGATTTTCTATGGGAATAAATCTCTATAGGGAATAACAAGAGTTCCCAGCAGACATTTCCCTCCCCTCCCCCCGCTTTCTGACGACCCTGAAGCGGGGGGAGGGCCTCCAAACCGGGGGATCCCCTGCCCCCACCTGGGGATTGGCAACCCTAGTACTAACTCCTATCCAAGTACTGTCAACCCTGATTAGCATCCAAGATCTGATGAGATTGGGCTTGCCTGGGCTATCCTGATCATCGGTGCTATTCTACAGATCGTATCTCTAACCTAGTAAGAACAGTTGCACTTGAAGTCATTTTTCATATGAGATAACAAGACAACCAGGCTGAACACAACCTCATTTGTCTACAGCTTGTTATAACTCAAAGAAGTTACCATTTTGTCACTATAACTCCAAAGCTGAACTAACACAATCCACACTATACACAGAGCTGCTATTGAGGTCAATCCAGATCTTCAGCTGGACAAAATACATGCAGGTGGGTCGCCGTGTTCGTCTGAAAGAACAGAACAAAGTTTGAGTCCAGTTGCATCTTTCAGACCACCAAAACTTGATTCCGGGTATAAACTTTTGTGTGCATGCACACTCAACATCTGCTGACCATCCCTGACCCGAAGGACATCCGACTAGCCTTGACCAGGGCCAGGGCCTTTTCAGTCTTGGCCCCAGCCGGGTGGAATCAGCTCCCCTCAGAGATCCGGGCCCTTACTGAATTGTTACCTTTTCATAGGGCCTGTAAGACGGAGCTATTCCACCAGGCATTTGGTTGAGGCAGCGGTCGTCCTATTCCGTCAGCTGATCCTACGCTGTGATACCACTCCCTGCTGAAATACTGATTTTATACTATCTGATGTTCGGTATACTATGATGTGCCCAACTGAGCTGCCAAACTGTACTGCTTACTTTTATTGGTTTTAATTGCTGTTTTATTGTTTTAAAAATGTTGTTATCCTCCCTGAGCCCGTCTGGGAAAGAGCGGACTATAAATTATCTAAATAAATAAAAATAAATAAATAAATTTCTTCAGGTACAAAAATACAGTGGCTTATCTGTCGTCTGGAGGAGGGTATGACTGTATCATGCCTATATTCACACAGGTCCAGTGATCTGTTATGCAGTTCCAGGGACAATTTAAGGTTCTGTTCCTTACTCTCTTCACGACTTGGGACCCACATACCTAAAAGGGCTCTCATCCCACACACAGAAACCTTTGTGCCAGCTTCAGTCCTCCGAGAAATCTCTCCTGCTCGTTCCTCTGCCCAAAGGGATTACATCAGTTGATGCCAGATCACAGGCTACCTCAGCGGCGGCTTTCTCCCTGTGGCATAGCCTTGCAGAGATGATCCAGGAGGGCATATGTTATAGGCAGGACAAAGGCCAGCCCATTTCGTGAAAGTTACCGAATCCCCTTCAAACTTGGTTGGAATCTTCATGGAGCTGGCAAGAGCCCTTTTTTTCCCTCAGACATTTTTTCTTCAGTCATTAGTGAGGCAGGTCAGGGAATCCTTTGACTCCGGAGTTAGGATTTGTGTCTGAGGCTATCTTCAGGGGAAGGTGACTAGTAGGCCCAGGAAAGACTCTAAGGGCCAAACGAGATGTTATGGTGTCCATGAGTTTGACTGCAATGTTGACTTTTTGCCCTCATTTTTTAGTCATCCAAAGCTGAGGGAAGCTACAGTGACAAGCTGTGGTTTCATTCAAAATCTAGTTCAGCATTCAGTGGTCATTCATAACCTGTTCTTCAAAACACAGATGGCCTGTTATCCTTTCACCATCCTCAGAATGCTTTGCTTTATCTCCAAGTGATTATTTTGTCTTCTGCAACTTCTATTTCCAAGCGAGGCTCCCTCTAAGTGTGGAATCTTGTGAGCAAAAATTCTACTTCACGAGCTACTGGCATTGAAGTTGTGAGCAAGCAATTTGGCTACTGCATAACTTAGTTTGCTCTGGGGCCATCCTTCCTGAGCTAAGTCAAAAATGTGTGAGCCAGAGGTTTAAAAACTGTGAGCTAGCTTACACTAACTCCACTTAGAGGGAACACTATTTCCAAGTATTTTCAGCCCTCAGAGAGCTCACTAAACCTTTAACCCTTTTCAAAGGAAGAAACATTGTTTGCTTTTAATTTATTGAGAATGTGCTCGGAGATACTAGGAAATGCTCTTCATCCATGCCTTTTAGGCTCCAGAAATTCTATGTGCATCCTAATACAGCCAATCAATTCTAGAAATTAAATCAAGATACCTCACTGAAGACGGGCTGATTAACGTAAGCAAGGCCTTTATTTCTGTATATTTTAACAATTCCTGTCTTAACACTTTCTGCCAGCTTTATCTGGGATAGAACTTAGGCTGACAGATGTAGTTTTCTGGATTTCCTCTGGATACATTTAAAAAAAAAATTGGCGCAAAATTGGCCACCTTCCAAGCTTCTGATTTAGTGATAAGTTACATGCTTCAGCTAGTCGTTCTGCAATTTTTGCATTTTAGGCTCTTAGGAACTCCAAATTCTATCCAGCACAAATAAACTTGTTCCTTAAGGTCAAACAATACATTACGTTTCGTAACAATTTGGGTCCAAATTCCCAGACCCGAATGACTTTCCTGGCAACCACGGAGCAGACACAAAGAATGACATTTCAAATGTAACCAAGGACCTGATCCAGCTTGGACTACAGTGTTAGGGGGAGGGGGGCTCCTGCCATCCCCATATGCCTTTTTCCCAACCTGAAAGGGCTCCAAAGGAAGGAGCCATCTGCCTCATTTCACACCACGATCCCAACCTTGCAAGCATATTAACAAGTATGGTTATTTCCCTGGTAAAAAAACCGGTAAAGGTAGTCCCCTGTGCAAGAACCAGACGTTTCTGACTCTGGGGTGACGTCACTTTCACAACATTTTCATGGCAGACTTTTTAAGGGGTGGTTTGCCATTGCCTTCCTCAGTCATCTATGCTTTCCCCCCCAGCAAGCTGGGGACTCATTTTACCGACCTCGGAAGGATGGAAGGCTGAGTCAATTTTGAGCTTCCGCCCGAATCTCAAGTTGTGAGCAGAACTTGTACTGCAGTACTCTGCACCACGGAGCTCTTTTTCCCTGGTACCTTCTGCCATTAAAACAGATTGCAGGTTGTTCAGGTCTGACATCTATTACAAGCATCTCTGTATATCTTTACCATGCAATGGGATCCACCTTCCCAGCTAATTTATTGAGTTATTCTCTGCCCATGGATACAGCCATGCTTATTGGCAGGGCTTTTTTTCTAGCAGGAAATCCTTTGCATATTATGCCACACCCCCTGATATAGCCAATCCTCCAAGAGCTTACAAGGTTCTTCTTACAGGGCCTACTGTAAGTTCTTGGAGGACTGGCAACACCAGGGGTGTGTGGCCTAATATGCAAAGGAGTCCCTGCTACAAAAAAATGCCCTGCTTATTGGGTGACAGTGCTGAGGAGACAACGGATAAGCATAAGCGACAAGGCATCTGGCAATGTCCAAGCACATGGCTGACTCAACTGCGCTCATGGTTTTGATACCTAGCCCCTACGACTAAATCTAAAACTGCCACAATTCCTGCTTTAATCCGGAACTGCCAACATCATCTGGTAGTGGCATATGCATAAACCGTGACTAGTTCCACGTTTTGGGGGTCCCTGGAAGAGAGTGCCCAGGGACCCCCTTCTCTCCTCTGCCCACCACCAGGCCTCCTGCTCATGCCTCCCTTCCCACCCATGCGCCCTCCTAACCATGAAGTCATTCCCCACCCACTTGCAAGCCTTCCCACTGCCCATGCTCCCACTTGCCTGCACGATCTTTCTCCAGCTGCTCTGGTCAGGAGTGCCACCATAGCCGCTATGATGAGCACCACTGCTATGGATCGCCTGCACTCCCTTCTCAGGAGCAGCTAGAAGGCACATGCAACCGGGAGTGCTGGAAGCAGACCACTTGCAAGTGAGCAGGCTGCGAAAGCGTAGGTGGGAGGATCAGCGGTCAATGGTGTAGTGGTTAAGTGTGCGGACTCTTTTCTGGGGGAACCGGGTTTGATTCCCCACTCCTCCGCTTGCACCTGCTGGAATGGCCTTGGGTCAGCCATAGCTCTTGTAGGAGTTGTCCCTGAAAGGGCAGCTGCTGTGAGAGTCCTCTCAGCTCCACCCGCCTCACAGAGTGTCTGTTATGGGGGAGGAAGATAAAGGAGACTGTGAGCCACTTTGAGATTCGGAGTGGAGGGCGGCATATAAATCCAGTATCATCAATATCTTCTTCTTAAGGTCTAGTTGAAATGCTTGAGTGGGGTTAGGTGCTCGAGTGGGTAAATAGGTCTTGTGATGTCTTTAGGATCCGTACATTTTTTTTTCCACCCAGGCCACCTGTGCTGGAGCGATGTCTTGGTCAGACTTTCAGTCACTGGTTCAGATGTTTGGTTCTTCATCTGAATGAAAAGTCCAGACTGCTTTCTATCTTTGGTGAGTGTGATTTCAGGACAACGGTTCATGCCCAGTGTACAGCTTAGCTAATTCTGCTAGCTTAGTTAATTCTGCTCTGTTGTGGGGGGGCGGGGAAGGTAAAGGAGATTGTGACCGCTCTGAGATTCATAATATAGGGTGGGATACAAATTCAGTATCTTCTTCTTCAATGCCCTGGCAGTTGCCCTATCTCCACAAATGCTGACAACCAGCCCTGACATGAACCCCAAAACAGAAATCTGCCTTTGTCACCTAGAATGGTGGCCAAGGAGTAATTAACCTATGTTATATGACTTCGGGCACATGCACCAGAGATAGTGCTGGTTCTTTAGAAAACCAAATAGATAACATTAATAAGATTATTCAGGGATTTTATTTTTAAACACTGTCCGGGACCGATTCCTCACTAGCAGTTGCTCCACCCCTTGGGCTTCTGCTTTCTCTGGTTCAAGAGATCAGTTCTCCACCAGTTGCTGCATGGGCACATTTTGATCCGGGGAGCCCTCCAATTTCCCCCCACAGCTTCCTGCTCTTGTTTTTTGAAGATCTGGAAGCTGCAAGGGAAATTGGAGGGCACCGCAGATCAAAATGTGCCCACACAGCAACTGGTGGAGAATTGATTGCTTGATCCAGGGAAAGCAGAAGTCCAGAGACGGAGCAACTTCTAATGAGGAACCGGTCCTTTTCTTGGCGAGAGCTCAAACTCTTTGAGGAACAAGAGCAACGAAGCGTACAGGATAAACCTAAATATATCTTGTGATTAGATAATTTTCTAACTGCAGTTCTAACCAAATAAATTGCAGAAATGGACAAGTCACAAAAGATTTTTTTTTAAATCACGGAACAACTGTACTCTACGGAGCCTGAATTATTTATTTACTTTAATCCAGGGCTTTTTTTGTAGCAGGAACTCATAAGAACATAGGAGAAGCCATGTTGGATCAGGTCAATGGCCCATCCAGTCCAACACCCTGCGTCACGCAGTGGCCAAAAAATACAGGTGCCATCAGGAGGTCCACCAGTGGGGCTAGAAGCCCTCCCATTGTTGCCCCTCCCAAGCACCGAGAATACAGAGCATCACTTGCCCCAGACAGAGAGTTCCAACTCCTTTGCATATTGGGCCGAGGGTTGCCAATCCCCAGGTAGGGGCAGGGGATCCCCCGGTTTGGAGGCTCTCCCCCCGCTTCAGGGTTGTCAGAAAGCGGGGGGCGGGGGGAGAATGTCTTCTGGGAACTCTTATTCCCTATGGAGATTTTCCCATAGAAAATCATGGTGAATTGATCTGTGGGTATCTGGGGCTCTGGGGGGGGCTGTTTTTTGGGGTAGAGGCACCAAAATTTCAGTATAGCATCTAGTGCCTCTTCCCAAAATACCCCCCAAATTTCAAAAAGATTGGACCAGGGAGTCCAATTCTATGAGCCCCAAAAGAAGGTGCCCCTATCCTTCATTATTTCCTATGGAAGGAAGGAATTGAAAAGGTGTGCCATCCCTTTAAATGTGATGGCCAGAACTCCCTTAGGAGTTCAATTATGCTTGCCACAGCCTTGATCTTGGCTCCACCCCCAAAGTCTCCTGGCTTCACCCCCAAAGTCCCCAGATATTTCTTGAATTGGACTTGGCAACCCTAATTGGGCCACACACTCCCATGTAGCCAATCCTCCAAGAGCTTACCGTAGGCCCTGCAATAAGAGCCCTCTAAGCTCCCGGAGGATTGGCTACATCAGAGATGTGTGGCCCAATATGCAAAGGAGTTCCTCCTTAAAAAAAAAAAAGAAGTCCTGCTTTAATCTCGTTTGCAAAGCTCATCTAGTCACTCGGGCCCACTTCAGTGGAGGGGGAAGGAATACATCCTAGCAAATTTATACAGCAACCCAACTTAATCCCATCTGCCGCCAGGTACCTGCGTTCTGAGCGTTCCCGGCCCAGCTGCTAAAACTTCCTCATTTCCCCCTCCGCTAAACTTCTGTGCCATAGAACCATCGGGCCTAACATCTGTAACAAACTAAAAGCAGCACAAGAGACACCATCACTTTCAATACAGCCAGAAGACAGCTGACGCTGTACAGACTGCAGCCCTCGCACTCGCTTCCATACAAGCCATGATTTATTGAAAATGGAATTTGTAATGCTGGGTCTGGGGAGGGGGGGAGCGCAAGGAGGAGAAGAGAAGAACCCTGGGTCAGCTTCATTAAGCCTAGCTCTGCTTAACGGGCAAAACGTCACTAGCGTTAGCCATGTTAAGGTGTGCTTCGATGTAAACTGCATCTTCCTTAGCACCCCCCCTGCATTTTTAAAAAAGAAGAGGTACATTGAGCTCATTTCCCCTGATCCAGAAAGGTCTGTCCCTGGTGGCAGTAAAGCAATGTAGGAATGCGGTCTATAGAATTCCAAAGTTATATGTGCGGGGTGGGTGGGGGGGGGGGGGTTGCCGGCTTTGTTGTACAATTTATATTGCAGTATTTTAAGGCTTAAGAGCCCCGTGGCGCAGAGTGGTAAAGCTGCAGTACTGCAGTCGGAGCCCTCTAGTCACAACCTGAGTTCGATCCCAGCGGAAGCTGGTTCAGGTAGCCGGCTCCAGGTTGACTCAGCCTTCCATCCTTCTGAGATTGGTAAAATGAGTACCCAGCTTGCTGGAGGAAAAGTGTAGAGGAGGGGAAGGCAATGGCAAACCACCCCGTAAAAAGTCTGCCGTGAAAACGTTGTGAAAGCAGCGTCACCCCAGAGTCAGAAACGACTGGTGCTAGCACCTTTATCTTTTTATTTTATGGCTTATTTTTATTATATAATTTTAATTATATTGCAGTATTTATAGTCAAAGCGATGGTACTCCCAGTAGTAATGTATGGCTGTGAGAGATGGACCATAAGGAATGCGGAGCGCAGAAGAATAGATGCTTCTGAACTGTGGTGCTGGAGAAGACTCTTGAGAGTCCCTTGAACTGCAAGAAAATCAGTCAGTCCTAAGGGAAATCAACCCTGACTGTTCCCTAGAAGGTCAAATGCGGAAGCTGAAGCTCAAATACTCTGGCCACCAAATGAGAAGGGAGCACTCACTGGAGAAGATCCTGATGCTTGGAAAGACAGAAGGCAAAAGAAGAAGGGGACAGCAAAAGATGAGATGGCTGGACAGCATTACTGATGTAATGAACACGAATTTGAGCAGACTTCGGAGGATGGTGGAAGACAGGAGGGCCTGGCGTGACTTGGTCCATGGGGTCGCAAAGAGTTGGACTCGGCTGTGCGACTGAACAACATTTTAAGGCTTCATACACGGCAAGCGGTCATGTGTGGGTGTTTAGATGCATGCTGGCAGGGCTTTTTTTTCTGCCGGAGCCCACAGGAGTGGAGCTCCACCTGAGCTGGCCAGGGCTCCAGATGACCCAACCCACCACACAGCAGCCACGTGCTCCCAGGCCAGGTGGTGTGGCCTAATATGCAAATAAGCTCCTGCTGGGCTTTTTCTACACCCACACCCACACAAAAAGCACTGTATACTGGGATTCAAGTTCTACGCCCATTCCCCAATAGCATAGATGGGCCCTGGGGATCCCCCAGAATTACAGCTCACCTCCAGACTACACGGATCAGTTCCCCTGGAGAAAATGAATACTTTGGAGGGTGGGTTCTGCGGCATTGTATCCCACTGGGGTCCCTGGCTCCACCCCCAGTTCTCCAGGAATTTCCCAACTAGAGCTGGCAACCCTATTTCCCAAGCTCCCCCACCAATGGTCAGGAGAATATCTGACAACCCTAACCGCTACACCCCCGACAACACATCTAGAAGAAGAAGACGACAACCGTAGATTTATACCCCGCCCTTTTCTCTGAATTAGAGTCTCAGGGTGGCGTACAATCTCCTTTATCTTCTTCCCGCACAACAGACACCTTGTGAGGTAGCTGGGGCTGAGAGAGCTCTCCCAGAAGCTGCCCTTTCAAGGATAACTCCTGCCAGAGCTATGGCTGATCCAAGGCCATTCCAGCAGCTGCAAGTGGAAGAGTGGGGAATCAAACTCGGTTTCCCCAGATAAGAGTCCATGCACTTAATCACTACACCAAACTGGCTCCCTATGTATGGTCCAAGATTAGCTCTGTATGGTCCAAAATGGAAAGGCTCAGGAAAAAGACCAAAAAAACTAGCACAGAATTTTTCTTCCTCTTCCTCCAAACACTTGGAGCTTTTTTCCCCCAAGAAAAACAAAATGGGGGAGGAGAGATTATATTTTCATTTTTAGACTAAATAGAAATATTTAAGACAATATTATAAAATATTGTTTCACTCTCCACGCCCTCCAAGTGCTTTCTAATATGTAAAAGAATACATATATTTGTTAGCATAATGTAGATATCCGCTAGCATAATGGAGATCCTTTTGCAATGGTTAGAAAATGTTTGTGCAACTTCTGCAAACTCATCTTCTTATTTATTGCACATATATTCCGCCCTATACCTTGGTGGGCTTAGAGTGGCTCACAACTTAAATAAAATACAACAAATATGTAATTGAAAACCAGTTAACAATGTCCAATTTATCCATAATCTCTGATACCATAATCTGTAACACTGGAGGTGGAGGTGGCCATGAGGGTGGATTTCTTCCCATTTTCCCAAAACATCAGAGGCTGTTGAAGGAGCAGTTATTGCTCATAGTGTTCACACCGAGCCCACAATCACTTCCAGTCAGCAGATGTTTCGGTTTTTGAAATATTTCTTTCATTTCAAGAGAATGTTTCTAAGTCCAGAGAATAAAACGCATTTCCTTTTGCCTAATATATTATTAATGACTTCTGTTCTGCCATCTGGGAAAAGAACTTCGCCGCGTAGCAACTCCATGCTCTTTGGAACAGCATATTCCTTGCTGAGCAAAGTTGGAGTCCAGTGGCAACCCTTTAACTCCATCCACTGAGGATGGTGACCAAGCGCTAAACGAGGGGTGTAAAACTCATTTGTTATGAGGGCTGGATCTGATATAAATTAGACCTTGTTGGGCCGGGCCATGTAGCAGAGATGTAAACTTTATAAAGGACACAAGCACAATTAAAGATTTTTTTTAAAAAAAAAACCCTCAAAACATGCTTAAAATCTTAGCGCTCATTGGTCTTGAAGATGCTTTCTTTGTCTTTCATGGGATCCAGGGCAAAGGAAGTTCTGGCTCTTTCCTTCCTTCCCCAGGAGGGGGAGGATCCTCAGCCAACAGAAAGAACATAGCTCAGTAGCTCTGCTGCGCGATTGAGAGAGCCTGGAAAAACAAGCTCTGCCTTCTTTCACAAGCGAGGAGCCTCAGCCAATGGAGAACATAGAGGTTTAGTTCTGTAGCTCCTGTGCAATTGAGCAAGCCTTGCAAAGCAAGCTGTTATGCAGAAGGAAGCAAGAGAGAGAAGGAAGCAGATGACAGACGGTTGGTCGGGGGCCTGATAGGAGCCCTCTGGGGGCCTGATTTGGCCCCCTGCCCTAAACAGTTGCATCCTAGGCTTAAACTGGCAGAATCGCTAGTATGCTGGCATATTATTGGGAGGTGCCAGGGTCATCATCTCTCAAGATCTCTCTACCCCAACCCAACACTGGTATAAAGTTACCTCCACAAAACCCACAGCAAGGCCTATAGGAGCCTTGGGAAGGGGAAATTCTAAGTGCTCCCCCCCCCCCCAACACACACACATGCACTACAAAGGACTGGTATAACTTAGGATGCTAAGTCCACAACCAATCATACCTCTTTCCCAGCAGTCAGGCACACTCAATGCATCCAGACACTTGGAGCTTCCCCCCCCCCCAAGAAAAACAAAATCGTGTTGGAACAAATTGAATATGTGTTGGCACAAATCGAAGCACGAACTGTGATTTATGCTAAAAATGGCTGATTTGTGGTTCGTTCCGAATCAGTTCAGGAAATGGCGCTGCGCACAAAATTAAAACAAAACGGTCTGTTTGGGGGGCGGTTCATCTGTGTTGTCATCGGCAGGGGATCCCCCTCGCACGCAGTGATGTGTCTGGCATGATGACATCATCCGGAAGTGACGTTATCGCACCAGGCACACCGCTGGGGGATGCTCTATCACTCGGGGGGAAAACTCCATGGTTATCACAGAGTCCCTCCCCGCCAAAAAAAAAATTATAGAGCGTCCCCTCCAGCAATTGCCTGGCATGATAACATCACTTCTGGGTGATGTCATCACACTGGGCACGTCATGGCGTGCCTGCACTTTCTAGCCCTCTTGGGGGCCATTCCACGTCTTCCTGAACGAACCAATGAACCACGAATTGTTCGGGAAATTAAAAAAACACGGACTGAAGCACCAAATCAAGTGACCCAGTGAACCAAGAAATGAAACTAACCACCATTTTCGCATTCTGTGCCCATCCCTAATCCAGACATGGAATACCTACCCCATCCCCAACACTACATAACCTCCAGCCAAGGCTCCCAGATAACAGGGCACTCCCAGGCTGTGCACACTTGGAGCACAGCTTTGCCCTTTGGCAGTAGGAAATGCATTGAAAAGACACTGAACATAAGAGGGAGCAAGCAAAAGCAGCTGCATTTTCCTAACGCTGCTCCGGTTCGAACCCTTACAGGTACACTGATGTCTCTCAACTCAGGCAAGCCACTCCCCCAAAGAAGAGGGGTCCAAGTCAATGCTCCTCACACAAGTAAGGAGGAAATCGTCCCACCTTTAAACCAAGACCTCTGCAATGGTCTCCTACCGTCGCCGCCGCTCTGCTGTGTGATAATCGCACAGGAAAGCATGTGAAGCTGCCTTATCATGGTCAGTATCATCTACTCAGACTGGCAGCAGCTCACCAGTATCTCAAGTCTTGTGCATCATCTATCTCCTGGTTCTTTTAACAAGGCCTCAGATTCAGCAGGAGCTCACAGAAGCACAGCTCCTGAACCTTTCTGAGGGGTTCCCCTCCTCCTCCCCATCTACCTTGTCTATTGAATAGTAGATTTCAGCGGTGTAACAATCCCTGGGTTAGGAGAGTTGGCAGCCGGTCAGTCACCAGGGGCTTTGCCATGGCCCCAGCAGCCCTCATTAATCCCCGGAGAACCCTTTCTCCACTTCTTATGTGATTTTGGGCAGTGGGTGGCTTGCTGGCCTTTTAACTGTGGAGGACAGCTCAGAAGAGCCCCAGGTGAGCGAGGCCTGCTTGGGCTGGCTGGATCTCTAGCCAGCCCAAGCAGGCCTCACTAGCCCAGGGTTCTCCTTTATTGCATCGGGTTGCTTGGGGGGGGCATATGCTAATGAGTTATGCTAACGAGCTCCGTCACCTATTTTTCTGCTTTTAAGTGGAGATATCAAAGTCAGAATAAGCACTTTTACAGAAGAGGGCAGAAAAGACGGTAGAATGCCATTAACTGATCCAGAAATCCCTTTTAGACCAGAAGACAGGTTATAATCAACATTTATACCACTCCCTCTTGCAACAGATAGATAAAATAACACCCTTGAGAAAGACTGAGACAGATATAGAGAAGGAAATGGGAACAAACAGACCTTCAGGAGCAGAGCCTGCAAAATACCTTCAGCCATCTTCCAGTGGAGGAACGGCAACATATTGAAAACTGGAGATGCTAGGGATTGAACCTGGAACCTTCTGCATCCAAAAGCGGAGGGTCGTTCACCTGAGCCACAGCCTTCCCCAAGCACCTCCTTGGCCGAACAAGCATGCTGCATTTGACTTTGCAGAAACGGAGCTCCATGCAGCAGCTCCAGCAGAAACGTTTCTGGTGCAGCTCCCCACAAGAAATGACAAGGTATTGGCTTAATGGCTATATTATGTTCCTCAAAGCTGCAGCCTACCAGACAGGGGGAACCACAGATCTCCCAGATCTGCACACACAGAACTCTAGTATGGTCATTTTCATTTCACTGCCAGTCGAGGACAGGGGTGTCAAACATGTGGTCCCGGAGCCGAATCAGGCCCCCGGAGGACTCCTATCAGGCTCCCGAGCAACTGGCTGTCATCTGCTTCCTTCTCCCTATATCTTGCTTCCTTCTGCATAACAGCTTGCTTTGCAAAGCTTGCTCAACTGCCCAGGAGCTACAGAGCAAAACCTCTGTTTTCTCCATTGGCTGAGGCTCCTCCCTTGGGGAGGAAGGGGGGGAGGCAGAGTTTGTTTTCCCAGGTTCTCTCAATCACACAGCAGAGCTACTGAGCCAAGCATCTCTTCCTTCTCTTGGCTGAGGCTCTTCTCCCTCCTGGTCCCCTAGAAAAGGAAGGAAAGAGCCAGAGCTTGCTTTGCTCAGTTTCCCGGATCCCATGGGAGAAATACAAAGAGAGCACCTTTAAGACCAACGAGCGCTAATGTTTTAAGTTTTTTTTTTTAAAAAAAATATTTAATTATGTTTACCTGTGTCTCTGCTACCTAATCTTAAACAGGTACAAATATGGCCCGGCCCAACATGGCTCAGCTGAACTCGACGTGGCCTGGCCCAATGAAATCTCATTTATGTCAGATCCAGTTCTCATAACAAATGAGTTCAACGCCCCTGGTCTAGGACATTACTTGGTATTTTCCATGTCTCTTTCTGAACCGGCAGCCATCCAGCAGGGTGGGAGAAGAAGAGTTGGTCTTATATCCCACCCTTCAACACCCGAAGGCACCTTGGAGCAGCTTACAAGCACCTTTCCTTCCTCCCTCCACAACAGACACCCTGTGAGATAGGTGGAGCTGAGAGAGCTGCTCTAAGACAACTTATGACTGAGTCAAGGTCACTTCAGCAGCTGCACGTGGAGGGAGTGAGGAACCAAACCCGGTTCTCCAGATTAGAGTCCACTACTCTTAACCGAAACGCCAAACTGAGAGCAAGAAGGACATCATTCCTTGTACAATCCAAACCACCTACAGAGCCCCATGGCAAGACCAGCAGTGCTTGTGACCAGCATGTATCTTGTTGCTAGAGCTGCCAGCCCCCCAAGTGCCAGCAGAGGTTCTCCCGCTTTGGGGGGCTTCGACCTGCCACAGGCCAGCTGGCTGGCAGGAAAAACCCCACCCCCAAACAGTGACATTGTACGGTGTCCCCAATGTGATGATGATGTCACTTCCAGGTGATGTCATCGCATCAGGGGCACCGCACACGATGTCCTGTCCACCCTGGAACACCCCACAAATACCCCCCACAGTCTGCGTCTTGTGTAGGGATGCTTGTCATTTTTTTCCCTCTCCAGGGAATGGCCAGGGAGCTCTTACGATGGGGCTTCCAGCATCTATAGAGAGCCAGTCTGATGTAGTGGTTAAGTGTGTGGACTCTGGGAGATCCACGTTTGACTCCCCTCTACATATGAACATATGAAGCTGCCTTATACTGAATCAGACCCTGGGTCCATCAAAGTCAGCATTGTCTTCTCAGACTGGCAGCGGCTCTCCAGGGTCTCAAGCTGAGGTTTTTCACACCTATTTGCCTGGACCCTTTTTTGGAGATGCCAGGGATTGAACCTGGGACCTTCTGCTTCCCAAGCAGATGCTCTACCACTGAGCCATTGTCCCTCCATCGTCCCTCTACACACATGCTGGTATGACCTTAGGTCAATCACAGTTCCCTCAGAGCTGTTCTCTCAAGAGCAGTTCTCAGAAGAGCTCTCTCAGCCCCACATACCTCACAGGGTGTCTGTTGTGAAAAGGGGAAGGGCAAGGAGATTGTAAGCCACTCTGAGACGGCGAGTAAAGGGCGGGGTGTAAATCCCTCCTTCTTCTAAAACAGAGGTGGCCAAACTCGGTTAACGTAAGAGCCACACAGAATAAATGTTAGATGTTTGACGGCTGCAAGACGGGAAAGGAAGGGAAGGGAAGCAGGGAGGGAGGGAGGGAGGAAGGAAGGAAGGAAGGAAGGAAGGAAGGAAGGAAGGAAGGAAGGAAGGAAGGAAGGAAGGAAGGAAGGAAGGAAGGAAGGAAGGAAGGAAGGAAGGAAAGAGAGAGAGAAAGAAGTGGAAAGAAAGCAACTTCTGTAAAATGCATTTTCCAAGCCATCAGCTGGCTTGGCTTGGAGAAGTGATTTAAGGAGAGAAACGCCTTCTCCAATGCAGCCAATGGGATGGCTGGGGCTTGGAGAGCCACACAATATGTGTGAAAGAGCCACATGTGGCTCCCAAGCTGCAGTTTGGCCACCTCTGTTCTATAATTTCATAAATATAGCTTCAAGCTGTGTAGTGTGCATTTTCTGACTTGAATCCTAAGTATTTCTTCCATTTGTGCTGCTCTATTTGTCCAGTAAGAGCCCCATGGCGCAGAGTGGTAAAGCTGCAGTATTGCAGTCCAAGCTCTGCTCACGACCTGAGTTCGATCCTGGCGGAAGCTGGGTTCAGGTAGCCGGCTCCAGGTTGACTCAGCCTTCCGAGGTCGGGAAAACGAGTACCCAGCTTGCTGGTGGGGGGGGGGGAGCATCGATGACTGGGGAAGGCAATGGCAAACCACCCCATTAAAAAAGTCTGCCGTGAAAACATCGTGATGCGACGTCATCCCAGAGTCAGAAATGACTGGTGCTTGCACCGGGGACTACCTTTACCTTTATTTGTCCAGTATTCGGTGGTCCTCCCCACACTCTTCCAGCCCTGGGAACTTCCACATATGCAAAGTTATTACCTTTTATTGAGGTGAGAAGCACCTGACCCAGAGGAATGGTTGCAGAGTGGAAGAAGTGGGGAGGAGGCATCCAGGAAGTGGGGAGGAGGCAGCGGCAGCACTGAGGCTGCCCTTTCAGGCTTCATTGCCTGCCCAGGCATTGACTGCACGCCGCGCAGTTTTACCGTCGATCAGCTGATCGACGGGGGGGAGGGCCTTTAGATAGCCTGGAGCCTGGCACTACACCACCCAGTTCCAGGCATTTAAAAAGACCTGGGGGGGGGGGGAGGAGGAAGCGGGGGTCGTGGCACCTGAGTCTGCCTAGGGTGCTATGACCCCAAGGGCTGGGCCTGGGCATGCTATAAGAATTACGACATTCACTCTGCTTCTAGACGTATGTTTGCTGCTACTAAGAGAACATAGGATCAGATCAAAATACCATTTACCTATGTGATGTACAGCAGGATCATAAAGAGTCTAATCCAAGGTTGACCAAACTGTGGCTCGGGAGACACACGTGGCTCTTTCACACATATTGTGCGGCTCTCCAAGCCCCCACTGCCCCGTCAGCCGGCTTGAAGAAGGCAATTGTCTCTTTAAATCACTTCTCCAAGCCAGCCGACAGCTTGGAAAAGGCATTTAAAGTTAAAGTTGCTTTCTTTCCACCTCCCCCCCATCTATTTGCTTTCCTCCCTCCCTTCATGTCGTACAGCTCTCAAAACATCCGATATTTATGTCTCGTGGCTCTCAAACATCTGACGTTTATTCTACGCGGCTCTTACGTTAAGCTGGCTGAGGCGGGCAGGCGTCCTTATTTGGTTATACCAGCTAACTAGCCTCCCAACACTGACTACCACCTGGATTGCAGGAAATCGGGCCGATATAGCTGGCATCTTCGGGCACCTAAATTAAGTGTCTTCCTTATCCACGCTGTCTTAATTTACCTATTGGCTTAACTGTCCATTGTCTTTAACTTTTAATGTTTTAATTGTTTAACTGTTTTACTGTTTATTTATTGATGTATTGTTGGTTTTTAACTGTATGATATGTTGGAATACGCCCTGAGCCCTTCTGGGAAAGAGCAGAATACAAAGCCACAGAAATAAATAAATAATAAGTTTGGCCACCCCAATCTAATCTCATGGACCACAGAACGTTTTAGAGCCACCAGTATTCACTCTACCGTGGCAATTAATACGTCTAATGGAATGTCACTGAAACTAGCCTGCTTTTAAAAAAATTTGCAGCACAATATGCAAATATTCTACATGTGAACACTAAAGCAGTTGTTATGCCATGTGCGTGACAAAGGAAATGTCTGATGAGCGCATCAGCGGATTTCTTAGGAAATACTGTTGAATTCCAGAATCCCCCAAAGGTGAATTGGCTGCCTGACAACAAACACGCCTCTATCAGATGGGCACAGTAACAGCCAAGAGGCATTTCAGGGTTTCGTCCAAATATGAAATATCTGCTCGGAGCCAACAGTTGGGGGTGGTTTTTAAAGATCCTACAAAGGTTTCATTCAAAATTATAATCCCTTTTTTCACAATGGAACGCCTAATTTGAGGAAAGGAAAGGTCCCCTATGCAAGCACCAGTCGTTTCCGACTCTGGGGTGACGTTGCTTTCGCAACGTTTTCATGGCAGACTTTTTACGGGGTGGTTTGCCATTGCCTTCCCCAGTCATCTACGCTTCCCCCCCAGCAAGCTGTATACTCATTTTACCGACCTCAGAAGGATAGAAGGCAGAGTCAACCTCGAGCTGGTTACCTGAAAACCCAGCTTCCACCGGGGATCGAACTCAGGTCATGAGCAGAGTACTGCAGCTTTAACACTCTGCGCTACGGGGCTCTTAATGTGAACCTTGCACTAAAAAGAAACCTGTGACATTGCCAGTGTAATGCAGGTAGGAAAAAAATCTCAACCGTTAAGACAGCTGACCCTGATTCTTCGAACAACTTCTGAGCCTTTTTACTGGAGGCGCTGGGCAGCTCCAACCCGCCCCCCCCCCAAAAAAAATACCCTCCAAAGTTACACAAAAGCATGTGCATCCATACTTTCAAAGAGGCTGGTTTTTAAGAGAGGGGAAAGGGCAGTGCTTTCTGATGCGTCAGTTCCGGGGCTTTTTTGTAGCAGGAGCTCCTTTGCATATTAGGCCACACACCTCTGATATAGCCAACCCTCCAAGAGTTTACAGGGTTCTTAGTACATGGTCTACTGTAAGCTCCAGGAGGACTGGATACATCAATGGGGTGTGGCCTAATATGCAAAGGAGTTCCTGCTACATGAAAAGCCCTGGAAAGTTCTACCCCTAGAGCCAAACTAAATGAAGTGACAACAAACCTGCCTCGGTAAACAAAGGCCAGATACCTCACAACAAACATGTAAAGCCAGTGTGTGACACAGAGGAACGAAGATGCAAGAGGGTAGTCATATTGGCCTAAAAGCAATACAAAAAACATTAGAGTCCAATGGCACCTTTAAGATCAAAAAAGTTTAATTCTGGCTTTCGTGTGAAGAAGTGTGCATGCACGTGAAAGCTTATACCCAGAATTAAACTTTGTTAAGAACATAAGAGAAGCCATGTTGGATCAGGCCAATGGCTCATCCAGTCCAACACTCTGTGTCACACAGTGGCCAATATATGTGCATGAGTACACACATGCACACACTGTGGCTAATAGCCACTGATGGACCTCTGCTCCATATTTTTACCTAATCCCCCCTTAAAGCTGTCTGTGCTTGTAGCCGCCACCACCTCCTGTGGCAGTGAATTCCACATGTTAATCACTCTTTGGGTGAAGAAGTACTTCCTTTTATCCGTTTTAACCTGACTGCTCAGCAATTTCATTGAACAAGTTAAAGAGCATGGGACACAGTACTGAGCCCTGCGGCACCCCACTGTTTACCGTCCTCCATTGCGAAGACTGCCCATTTATACTCACTCTCTGCTTCCTATTAATTAGCCAGCTTTCGATCCAAAAGAGGACCTGTCCTTTCATTCCATGACTCTCGAGCTTGTTGGTCTTAAAGGTGCCACCCACCGGACTCAAACTCTGTTCTACGGAAGAACTAAAGTAGCACTAGGGCTTTTTGTTCTGGGAGGATTCCCAGCTGGGCGCTCTTCCAGTATCAGATAGGGTTGCCAAGTCCAATTCAAGAAATATCTGGGGACTTTGGGGGTGGAACCAGGAGACTTTGGGGGTGGAGCCAGGAGACATTAGGGGTGGAGCCGAGATCAAGGCTGTGACAAGCATAATTGAACTCCAAAGGGAGTACTGGCCATCACATTTAAAGGGACGGCACACCTTTTCAATTCCTTCCTTCCATAGGAAATAATGAAGGATAGGGCATCTTCTTTTGGGGCTCATAGAATTGGTCCCCCTGGTCCAATCTTTTTGAAACTTGGAGGGTATTTTGGGGAGTGGCACTTGATGCTATACTGAAAATTTGGTGCCTATACCCCAAAAAACAGCACTCACAGAGCCCCAGATACCCGCGGATCAATTCTCCATGATTTTCTATGGGAATAAATCTCCATAGGGAATAATAGAGTTCCCAGCAGACATTTCCCTCCCCTCCCCCCGCTTTCTGACGACCCTGAAGCGGTGGGAGGCTCTCCAAACCAGGGGATCCCCTGCCCCCACCTGGGGATTGGCAACCCTAGTATCAGAACCTAGCCAGGGACAAAATAACTTCCAAGAGATGGGCTGCGGGGGAAAAGTTCATCATACGCACACCCCTTTTTACTTTGTTTCACACCTAACCCCTCTTTCTTCACATGCAACTTTCAAATTACGGGCCAGCTATCATTTGTTTTATATAAATCCAATCACAATTTTCTATTAAGTTTTTCATAAACACCGAAAGGAAAGATAGTTTAAATATAAATCAAATGTATAGGAGTGTTTGAAATGTATGGCACAAGGTTACAATCCCAACCCCCACCTTACAAACATCCAATCTTACAAACACCTGCAATTAGCAAGGCAATTGATGAGGCAAGTTTACTACCAAACATTTAACAACTGGTTTACACCAAGGGTTATTTTGTACAAAAAGAGGTTCTGGAGCTCATTAGCGCAATTTGCATAACTCATTTGCATACGCCACACACCCCTGACATCACCAGAATGTGTACTCAATTAGATCAGCTCAGCATCTACCTCAAAACACTTCTTGAATTAGAACGGTCATCAGCACTCTTTTTCTAACAGGAGCTCCTCTGCCTATTAGGCCACGCCCCCCCTCATGTAGCCAATCATCCTGGAGCTTACAGTAGGCCCTGTACTAAGAGCCCTCTAAGTTCTTGGAGGGCTGGCTACAACAGGGGAGCGTGGCCTAATATGCAGAGGAGCTCCTGCAAGAAAAAGAGCCCTGATTGTCATAATAATAAAATCTTATTCCTATACTTTTAAAATGACTTTCCCCTATGTGACCACAGTCGCATGACGAAGATTTCCATCCGTCTGCTTTATACGATTTTGGTTCTTTTCCCATTTTTTTTGTGGGGGGAAATATTAGGAAGTTTGTTAAATATTTGAGCTCAGCAAAATTCTCACAGGGAGTTTGAACAATGGAGCCCACAAGCAAGTATTGGCGGGGGGGGGGGCGGTGTAAGAAAGAAAGAGCACAATTAAATTTAGAGGTTCTGGAGCTCCACTCCTGTGTGCTGCTGCTCAAAATGAGGCCTGCTTACACCAAATAATGTTGATGTACGTATGGGTCTTAATGGTCTCTTAAAATGTACGAACAGTTCAGCTTTACAAAAGTCCCTTGGGAAAAAATGCATTCTGGAAAAGTCAGTTTTCAGAAATCAAGGACGGCGTACTAACAGACAACATTTACTGAATTGACATGATACTGGAGCACAAGATACTGGAGGCTCAAGAACTTCAACCAATGGCAACCCTTGGGTGAGTGACAAACGTCACCCGTTAAAGCCAGCAGGAAATCACACACCTGGTTCAAAAACATGACAAAAAGCTAGGAAACTTGATCCAACTATTCTGATGTCATAAGCAACAGTACAGATCTTCCGCTAACCACAGCAGCAAGGCAAGTGTGAGCAAACTGGACTGGGCTCGAGCGCTCAGCAAAGGAGCATATTATGGATCTCGAACAGATATGCACCAAATACATAAAATCCACTCTTATGAAACATCCAGTCTTACAAGCACCTTTAAACAGCACTCAAACAGCAGCAGCAGCATGAAATGCTCACAACAGCACATGATTGAAGCTTATGGTTCAATGGCTTGTTACAATTACAGCAACTTACAAGTTAAAAGCGGTCAAGGACTCTAAAATTAAAATTAACACATTCCGATTGAAGTTGATAGGCCACGACATTTCTCCTAATGCCCCTTTCCCCCCCCTGCGCAACTGAAACAGGAATTCAGCCTTCTATTTCTCATAGCTTTGCCTACCATGGCCCTTAGGCCTTTCAACATTTAAAAATCCTCCGATGCACGGAAAGAAAACTTGAGGGGACGGGGGAAAGAGAAGAAAACAGACGCCCTGCTCTCGTTTTTAACTCAGCTTCGCAAAAGATTTTTCTTAAAAGTTGCCCAAAAAAAAAAAGAGATCCGTGTAAGCAAAGGAACTTGCTGATGTCGCTGGTTAGAACACATACTCAAGAACTGTGTAACATGGAACGACACCAACTGAGAACGAAATGTCCGAAAATTCATAAAATCAGGTCTGTGTCGAAGGACATTCCCCCAAGTGCATAATACTGCAGTTATGAGAGCCAGCAAAACGCAATACCCACACAACAGAAATAAAACTTTTTTTTTAAAAAGACATGGATAGAATGCAACAGATGAGAAAAAATTAAGCATTTACTGCTCAGGCCTTCAGACGTGAAACTTTTTATTGGCTTCTTAACGCCCACCGCAGACTTTAGCATATTGTTAGACTGGCCCATGATTTTCAGGCCTCTTCACATTGCCTTTAACTAACCATTTTTAACCTTACCCAAATTTTTTGTCTTAATGCATCACACCAGGCATAAGAAATCCATACGAGGGGCAAATATTAACGCCATTAAAGTTTCAGTAGAGGAACAAATGGCACACTTTAGCTCATATTTTCAACGCGAGCACATTCAACGAAAGGTTGTGAGTCTGCAGAAATTCCCCCCCCCCCCCCGTTTATCCTGCTGCAACTGGCAGCTTAGCTTCTCTATGGCTGCAATCACACAAACGAAATAATGCACTTTCAACCCACTTTCCAACAGGATTTTGCCCGTTCACCCAGTAAAATCCAGTCAGAAAGTGCACTGAAAGGGGATTGAAAGTGCATTATTTAGAGCAGGGGTGGCCCACGGTAGCTCTCCAGATGTTTTTTGCCTACAACTCCCATCAGCCCCAGCCATTGGCCATGCTGGCTGGGGCTGATAGGAGTTGTAGGCAAAAAAACATCTGGAGAGCTACCGTTGGCCACCCCTGATTTAGAGTGTGTGATCGCAGCCTATGTCAGTTTTTTTTTTTTTTAACCCAGCATTTTGGGTTCAGCTTCTCCACCCACGGCAAATAACACCAAGAGCCAACTGCTGATTTTTATTGTCTCTCCAAGAAGTAATCCAAGAGGGTGAACAAATCCAAGTGGTTTAACGCAGAGCAGAAAAAGGAGGGGAGGGGGCTTCGTACCAACTTTTTAGAATTAATAATAATAATAATAATAATAATAAAACACTTACAGCCTCTCCAGCTCTTTCAGGTCCTGGAACGCTCCCCTCTCAATGGTACTAATCCTGTTTTCCATGAGCTGACTGCAAATGAAAGCAAAGAGTTTTAAAGGAGTCAGTAATCAAACAATGATTAACACCTGTTATTACTACATTTTGGCAACCGGGAAGCCTCCCCTTTATTAACTCTCTAATTCTCACTCTAGCCTGAGACTTTACATCCAATTTAATGTGTTTAAGACCTGTCACCTTACACTCCACTGTGACATATGTGGTGGTGGTTGGGGGGGGAGAGAAATACCCACTCCATTCTTAAAAATGAGACTTTAAACCTGTTCAAGAACTCAAAGGTCAAAGGTGAGCAAAATAAACCCCTTAACCAAGGAACAAGGAAATAAGCTACTGTTTTCATAGCACATAGAAAACATTACAACTTTGTTACGAGTCGCGGAGGTGGGGGGGGCAAGTTAAAGTCACCTTAAAATGTATTTCATAATGGATTGTTTAGCGAGTGAGGTAATGAGAAAATGTTTGCTCAAAGTAAATCCACAGTTCTTCATTTTTAAAGGAAGGAATGGTCAAAACTAGCCGGCTAGTTCCCAATTTGCAAGCATTTCCTATTATTATAGAACAGAGATCACTACTCTGCCATTTTTTTAAGCTGTGTGATTTTTAAAATCCCTCTTTTTAAAAAGACCTACAAATGTTACCAAAGCAAAACATTAATGAATGTATCTATGGCTAATAAAACTATTTAGGATTTTAAATCAATGTCATCCGAACTTGACACAAAAATAGAGTTATACCAATAACATTTTTCTTCTTCCTTTACTTTTTACCACCAAGCCAAAAATTAAGTTCAAAATGCATTTTCACATACAACCCCATGACTGCAGCACATTCAAACAATTTATTCCTGTCAGTTTTTTTTAAAAAAAACAAAACAAAACAAAATATCCTCTTCTTTTTTTTAAAAAAAAATCAGGCTTGCTAAAGTTTATTTGCTTTCCGAAGGGCAGATAGTTTGCTGTATTTATAGATTTGAGGAAAAGCATAAAGCCACAAGTGGCTAAAACACAGAATTGCCACTGTGGCACCCTTCCAAATTTTTATGTCATCGCCCGACTGCTTTTTCTCATACTGTGTAAGTTTAGATGCTGTTATTTCAGAGGTTAAGTAAAGAATTAACCTTGTTTGTTAAAGAAGTTATTTTGCAGAGGGCTTTACATCTGCAGCATGCAGCAATAACAGATAAAAACGCACACTGAGAACTCAACTTACAGGACTCGGAGGTGCCTGAGACCAGCAAAATCAGTCTTGGTGATCCTTGTGATATTATTTCCATTAAGATCCCTAAGAAAAATAACACGTTAAGCAGTAAAATTAAACATCCCACAACCGCTGGCTATACTCTTTGCCTTTAGCCTGAACTGTTTTGTCGGAACCAAACTTTTATTACGTATCTATCTATTTTGGTACGAATTCCCCCAAATGACAATCATTTCACTCTCACTCTCTCTCAAAAAAAGTATCAACCCACCCTCATCGATCATTTTGGTATAATCCACGGGGGCAGGGGGATAACTCCGAGATGTTACCCCGATAAGTTTGAATTTGCTTATAAGTAGTGTACACTGAATCAAAACACAGCTACTCAGTGATCAGTTCAGAAAAAGTTTCAGAGCCCACTGAGATTAGGGGAATTTCCCCAGGCCCATATGTGTCTGGCAAATACCCCTTCAGACTAGAACCGCTATCAGCTTCCCCACAGCTCCAACAAGGAAGGGGCCTTGTAATGTCTTTGACAGCTTTCTCAGAACAGTTTCGGTGCTCATGGTTTCTCAAGACTTCTGTCAGTTCCTACAATTCAATTGTCCTGCCATGTAGAAAACTATCTAGGAGTTAAAAACACTATGCTTGAAATTCTGCATTCTCTCTCAACAATCCCGTACGTGTTATTTTAACAAGGCAACTTCCTCGTTTAATTCTGGAAACTTTTAACTATATCGTGCAAATCATAGTGACAGTATAAAAAACAACTTATCTCTGAATCTGAGCAGTAACTAGCTACTTGATCCGGGCATTTTAGTCCAGGATCTAAACTTGTCCATCTTTGGCCATTATCAGTTAACTAAGGGACAAATAGATTAGCTCAACTTCGCTTTGATCACATGGCTTGAGACAAGTTTACATGCTTCACACAGAAACAAACCCTAATTGCCATGTACGTTATCTGGGAAAGATATAATAGGAAACAGGACTTCCACCAAAGAGAAGAGACAGGAATCTCAAGTGATCTACGCAGATTCCCCCCCCCCCCTTAAATTCAGTGAATCGCATTATTTTTTAAAAAAAAGTAAAGCAGAAAAAGTTTAATTTTAGCAAAAATGTTGATGACGATCCCTTTTTAAAGCAACAAAAACCATTTAGATGCTTTTGGAAGAACATCCTTAACTCTAATAGATCACTCAAGTAAGATTTTAATAGTGAGGAAGTCGATTGCTTGACTTAAGGAAGTGATAAACATTCAAGTAAGTACTCGAACAACCTCTTTACACTTGAACATTTTAAGCTTTCTGGACAATTCAGGGATTCGAGCACACGCAAAATTTCGTGCAGCTAACGGGAGAGCGTTTGCCAAACCGAGCCGCAACAGACAGGAAGAAATGTTTGGGGATGCTTCTAGCTGTCTGCACAAGAGTGTCACGTCCAAACAACGTGACAATCCACTCCGGCGGCTCGCATAAAAATTACAAATCATAAAAGGAGGACTTCAAAAAAGTGAGGATTTTTCCTTTTTAGGGAATGAAAAAAAAAATCATCCTTTAAGCAATGTTTGTCATATCCCTGCTTCTAGGAAACCCTCTGCTTGGTTATTTCAGTGGCCTCCCTGCAAGATCCAAGTACAATTTAACCCTGTGCATGCCAAGAAATATATATATATATTGTCATTTTAAAGGCAAACATTTACTGTTGTACATCACCCTGAGCCTGGCACTGGCTAGGATAGGCGATTCATCAAATACAATTAATAATAATAATAATAATAATAATAATAATAATAATAATAATAATAATAATAATAATAATAATAATAATAATAATTCAAGGGGCAGGGGCAAGGGGTCTGGAGTTCCTCTTGAGCGAGGTCTCCCTCCAGGCCTCCAAAAGTTACGAAACCGGTTCTTCTCCCCTTTAGGTTGGTCTGCAAAAGTTTTCTAATCAGGGCCATTCCCCCAGGATGGCTTTCCATCGATTGCAAGGGGGAAGGGGTGGCGGGGAGGGGAGGGGAGGGGGGGGGAGAAAAAAAAATTGAGATGAAGGAAGCTTGGGGGGGGGAAGCACCATCTCACACATGGTCTCCTCCTGACCCAAATTACCAAGCCGCAGCGTGTTTTGCTTATTACTGTTTCCCTGGGGGGGGGGGGGGCGAGAGAGAGAAGCAAAGCGCTGGAACTAATGGCTCGGTGCTTTCATGTCTCCTAACATTTCCCCGACAACCCTTAATGAGAATTGCAGGGCAGGGGCGCGCGAGCCAGTGGGGGGCTTTCCCCCAGATCAATAATCCGGCAGGCCGGCACCGCTTGTCTGTAGCTGGGGGGGGGGGGAGGCTTCCAGATCAGCGCCTCCCCCCCCCCCCAGCCCCAGCGAGGTGCTCCAAGGAGAGCCTTTTTTTTAAAAAAAGGGGGAAAAATTAAGGAAGCCAAAGAGCGAAGAAGGACCTTGGCGACTCCAAGGGCAAGGGGATCCTCCGGGGGGGGGGGGGGTCACCCCCTAAAAAAAGGAGAGGCCGGATGCAATGTTCCCTCTAAGGTGCAGAGCCCTGCGAGCAAAAATTCTACGTTGTGAGCTCCTGGGCTTAAAGTTGAGAGCTGTCGGCCATTCAAGTTGGGTGGTTACCAGCATCAACCATTGCGGCCCGGGGGTCATTTTGCCTAAGGCCAGGCAAAACGGTGTGAGCCGGCAGCTAAAAATCTGTGAGCCGGCTCACGCGAACTCCGCTCAAGAGGGACCCCCGGCCGGATGCAAAGCGAGCCCGGGGAAAGCGGTGGAGCGGGCGGCCACGGGGGGGGGGGGTGGAGAGCGGCTGCAGAAAGGGAATTTTTTTTTTTTTTGGCCATTTTTGCAACGCTTGCGACCGCCGGTGCCATGCAAGAAAAAAATATTTAAAAAAATGGCAAGGAGAAGGCAAAAGCTCCGGAGGCGAGCAAGGGCCGGCTGCCGGCGCCATTCGGAAAGAAGGTGAATCGAGAGCCCGTGGAGGGGCTGGGGGGGGGGAGGGAGAGAGAAATCCGGCTCTGCAGGAGGTCGCCAAGAGAGAGAGAGAAGCGCATCTCCCGCGGGTGCGCAACGCGGCCGCCTGTGCCATCTTTGGGCAGGCCGAGGTGACCCTCCCCTTCAGTTCCAGGCGTCCCCCCCCCCCGCCCCGGTGCCCGACCTGTTCCCCGGGGAAGGGGGCAAGACGACTTACAGCCTCTCGGTGTTGCGGGGGACGTTCCTGGGGACGCCGCGCAGCGCCAGCCCGTGACAGTCGACCGTGGTGCCGGAGCAAGAGCAGGGAGCCGGGCAAGGCTGCGGCGCCACCGCGCCGAGACGGAGCGCCGCCAGGCAGAGCCAAGCCAGCGCCACCGGCCGCCGCATCGTTAGGGGTCCGTCCTTGGGGAGGCGAGGAGAAGACCCGAGCCGGGGCGGCGGGGCTGGCGGGAGGCGAGGATCCCAAGCCGTCCGAGGCGGCGACGCGCGGCTCCCCCCTTCCCTTTCCCGGAGAGGGGCGAAAAGCGCAAAGGCGCAAAAAGGTGGAGAGGCCAAGAACGGGGCGGGGGCGGGGGGGGGAAGGACACGATCCCGCCGCCGCTCGTCGCCTTCGGTCTCCCCGGCAAGTTTGGAGGCTTTCCCCCGAAGTCCGAAATCCCGCGGCGAAGCGACGTCGAGGCCCGGGTTCCTCCGCAGGCGAAGTCGGCTGGGGCTTTGGCAAGCCCTCCCGGCCGCGGGGCGGAGCAGGTCCCGCCGGGGGGTGGGTGGGGTGGAGGGGGGGGGGGAGAGATCTGGCGCGGCCGGTCGCCCCCTTTCCCCCGCCCGCCCTCCTCTCCGAAGGGACGCCGAGGCCCCGGCAGCCCTGCCGAGCCCGGATCCTCCTCCTCCTCCGAAGAAAGCAGCCGCGAGAGCTTCAGCCCCGCATGCCGTGCCGGCGCGCCCCGTGCGCTCTGCCTTCCGCCCGCTCCCGGCTAGACGCCGCCGCCGCCGCCGCTCGGAAGAAGCCGCTCGCTTTCGCCGCCGCCGCCGCCGCTTCTGCAGCTCCCGCCGCCGCCGCCGCCTGCCCCGAACTGCATTGCGACCACCCGGCGTCGTCCGCCTTTTTTAGCGCAGGGGCAGCAGCAGCAGCAGCCGCCGCATGCTCGCCGAGCCCGGAGCGCCCCGAACGGCACCGGCTTCTTCCTCTTGGCGCGCCCGCACAGCTTGGAGATCTGGGCTGGACGGCGCTGGGGAAGGTTAAATGGCCCGAGAGCCGCCGGCGACAGCGGCGGCGGGAGGTGGAGGGGAAGAAGCGCGAAATCCACCGCCGCCCCCCCCCCTTCCCCGAGCGCCTCTTTCGGTGCGGGTTCCCGAGCTCTCCTCCTCTGCCTTGGCAAACTCTCCCCGAGGCAAAGTTGGGAGGGCGGGGGGCGGGCAGCCCGGCCGCCGCTTGGAGAGCCCGATCCTGCCCTTGCTGCCGCCGAGCCTCGCTTTGCCCGCCGCCTTCCCCCCCCCCCCCAGCCCTGCGCGCAGCCGGAGCCGCTGGAGAGGGAGGGGACAGGGGCGGGAGCCTGCGCCGCCGCCTCGCTCCAGTCGCCCGGAGACGGCCCGAGCTTTGGCGACGGAGGCCTCCGGCAACACCTGATGGGGGGGGGGGGCAGCAGGGAGAGGCGGAGGAGGAGGGAGAGGTGCACCGCCAGGCGGGAAAGGCCAGGCCAGGGGTGGCCGAACTGGGGCTCTTTCGCACAGCTTGGGCGGCTCTTTCCAAGCCCCCCCCCCCCAAGCCCTGTTGGCTGACTTGGAAGAAGGCAGTTGGCTCCTTAAGTCGCTTCTCCGCGCCAGCCAGCCAGGGCCTCGGAGAATGCGTTTCAAGTTAAAGTTGCTTCCTTTCCGCTTCTCCTTCCCCAACTGTTGGCCTCCCTCCCTCTCGCCCTCCCTGGCTCTGTGGCTCTCACGTTAGGCAAGCCTGGCCGCCCCCAGTCTGAGGCCTCAGGGAATCAAGGAGGACATTGTAGCCAAGGAGAGATCAAGAAAGATTGCAGAGAGAATTACTTACTGCGCAGATTCGTTACTACCATCTGATGGGACCAAGGAAGTCAGTGTTTGCTATCTAAATATTATTTTAAATTGATGAATTTTTTTAAAATTGATAAAAAAATTAAAATTTCCTTCCTTCCTTCCTTCCTTCCTTCCTTCCTTCCTTCCTTCCTTCCTTCCTTCCTTCCTTCCTTCCTTCCTTCCTCTGACGTTTGTGTCTGGCAGCTCTCAAACATCTTGCATTAAGCAAGTTTGGCCACCCCTAAGCCAGGCCCTGGCTTGGAGACCCATCCCACCCTGCGTGTTTCCTTGGAAGTTCCTTGGTTTCCTACCACCAGCACCCAGGGTTCAGGTAGGCGTCTTCCAGTTCCTAAAGGTAGGGTTGCCAAAAGTCCACGTTTTAGAGGACATGCCCTCTTGTTTTGGTGTCTGTTCCCTTTTGGGCTTTAAAAAAACAAACAAACTGAAAATGGCCTCTTTTGAGGGGTGGCAGAGAGAAGCCATGTTGGATCAGGCCAATGGCCCATCCAGTCCAACACTCTGTGTCACACAGTGGCCAAAAAAATTATACTCCTGTGTCACTCCTGTGGCAGTGAATTCCACATGTTAATCACCCTTTGGGTGAAGAAGTACTTCCTTCTCTCCGTTTTAACCTGACTGCTCGGCAATTTCATCGAATGCCCACGAGTTCTTGTATTGTGAGAAAGGGAGAAAAGTACTTCTTTCTCTACTTTCTCCATCCCATGCATAATCTTGTAAACCTCTATCATGTCACCCTGCAGTTGACGTTTCTCCAAGCTGAAGAGCCCCAACCGTTTTAATCTTTCTTCATAGGGAAAGTGTTCCAAACCTTTAATCATTCTAGTCCTCCTTTTCTGCACTCTTTCCAACGCTATAAAATCCTTTTTGAGGTGCGGTGACCAGAATTGCACACAGTATTCCAAATGAGACCACACCATTGATTTATACAGGGGCATTATGATACTGGCTGATTTCTTTTCAATTCCCTTCCTAATAATTCCCAGCATGGCGTTGGCCTTTTTTTATTGCAATCGCACACTGACTTGACATTTTCAGTGAGTTATCTACCACGACCCCAAGATCTTTTTCTCTTGCTCAGTCTCTGCCAGTTCACACCCCATCAACTTGTATTTGTAGTTGGGATTCTTGGCCCCAATGTGCATTACTTTGCACTTGGCCACATTGAACCTCATCTGCCATGTTGACGCCCACTCACCCAGCCTCAACAGATCCCTTTGGAGTTCCTCACAATCCTCTCTAGTTCTCTCCACCCTGAACAATTTAGTGTCATCTGCAAACTTGGCCACTTCACTGCTTACTCCCAATTCCAAATCATTAATGAACAAGTTAAAGAGCATGGGACCTAGTACTGAGCCCTTCGCAACCCCACTGCTTACTGTCCTCCACTGCAAAGACTGCCCATTTATACTCTCTGCTTCCTATTAATTAGCCAGTTTTTGATCCACAAGAAGACCTGTCCTTTTACTCCATGTCTCTCGAGGATAGGAGTATCCCTAGTGAGTGGCAGGTATCACAGCTTCAATAGGAGGGAGGCAGGGGTCTTTAAAATTTGATTTGTCCTAGGGATCGCTTGTTGGAAGTAGTCAGTCTGGATCGGGGCGGCCAAACTTGCTTAATGTAAGCGCCACATAGAATCAGCATCAGATGTTTGAGAGCCACAAGACATGAATGTCAGATGTTTTGTGAGAGGAAGGAAGGAAAATAAATGGGAAATGGAGAGGTGGAAAGAAAACAACTTTAAAGCATTCTACAAGCTGCTGGCTGACTTGGCTTGGCTTGGAGAAGTGATTTAAAGAGAAATGTCTTCTCCAAGCCAGCCGGGGGGGGGCCTCAAGAGCCACACAATATGTGTGAAAGAGCCACATGTGGCTCCCAAACCACAGTTTGGTCATCCCTGGTCCGGACATATGTCCACCCTCTCCCCTTTTTTTGCTTTTCCAAATACCCTGCTAAAGGATGGCTTGACCCCTACCCCACAGTTTGTTGGAACCACTTCCCTGGTTTTTAAAGAAACTCCTTGCAAGTAGAAAACCAGCACAGCAAGCAAAGGGGGTGGCCTAGCAATGTGCTCCTCCCTTGCTCTCACACTTTGCTAGCTTTCTACTTGCAGTGCATTTGGAAACAGAGGAGAGATTTCCACAACTGGATTCCTAGGGTTGTCGACCAGCAGGAGATGCGAGAGGTAGAATTAGGCTGGGAAATTCCTGCAGATTGGGGGTGGACCCTGGGGAGGGAAAAAACCTCAATTGGGTACCAGGCCACAGAATCCACCCTCCAAAGCATTCATTTTCTCCAGGGGAACTGATCTCTGTAGTCTGCAGATAAGCTGGGATTCCACCTAGAATGGCATCCCTATGAATCGCCTGTTGCCTAACCTGGTGCATCTCCTGCCTTTTCTGCCTCAGCACTTGAGCACCTCAGTCTTTCGGGTGCAAAAGGCCTGCAGAAGAATGAGGTGGAAGTACGGATGGTGCCATGACTGGCTGTATATGGCAGAATGCTATTTCGCGCAGCCCCTGCAACAGGCCCTTGCTACCAGCCGAGGGGACCAGATCACGAAGAGTCGGCGTGTTTGACTGCAGCAGTAGAAAAGAGTAAGAGTCCAGTAGCACCTTAAAGACTAACAACATTTGTGGCAGGGGAGGCGCTTTCGTGAGTCACTGCCAACTTCTTCAGACGCCTGAAGAAATCAGCAGTGACTCATGAACATAAGAATATAAGAGAAGCCATGTTGGATCAGGCCAGTGGCCCATCCAGTCTAACACTGTGTCACACAGTGGCCAAAAAAATTATATATATATACATACTGTGGCTAATAGCCACCAATGGACCTCTGCTCCATATTTTTATCCAACCCCCTCTTGAAGCTGGCTATGCTTGTAGTCGCCACCACCTCCTGTGACAGTGAATTCCACATGTTAATCACCCTTTGGGTGAAAGCTCCTGCCACAATTTTTAGGAGGACAAGGTTTGTTTTTGACAGTAAGTTCTCCTTCAGTTGCAGGATGTTCCACAAGGTATACCCCCCCCCCCCCCCCCCCCGGAGAGCCTAACGCTTCATGGATCAACATCTAGGGAATCCCTAGCCCGAAAGAAGTCCACTTAGCCTCATCCCGGGCCAGGGCCTCCTCTGTCCTGGCCCCTACCTGGTGGAACAATTTCCCATTGGAGATTATGATGTTGATGTTGTTAGCCATCCTGAGCCTGCTTCGGCGGGGAGGGCGGGATATAAATAAAATGTTGATTGATTGATTGAGATTAGCGCCTTGCAGGGACTGTTGCAGTTCTGCAGGGCCTGTAAGACAGAGCTGTTCCACCAGGCATTCCACTGAGGCGGCGGACATTTTGTTATTCTGCGGCCTCCCTGCTGCAGGAACCCTGATGGTTTAACTCTGCTGACCCATTTATCTTACACCAGCTGGGGGATGCATGGAAGGAGTGGAGGCAACTGATACCACCAACTGCAGAACTGGAGTTTGTTTTTAGATTGTCATATTGCTTTTATGATATGTATTTGATTTTAATCTTGTATTATCGACTGTTGTTACCCACCCAGAGCCCATTTGGGAAAGGGCGGTCTATAAATTGGAAATGATGATGATGGTGGTGGTGGTGGTGGTAATAATAATATAGCAAAGTTTGGGGTTCCTTGCCATGAGGTAAGTTTTGTAGCGAGCAAGTAGAATACAGAGGTCACAGAGGCAGGGGCTGTGTGTAAATAACAAAGAAGACTTGCTTATTGACAAGTTTTTTATGTATTTTTATTTTATTTCGGCAATTTGTATTCTGCCCTTCCCCAAGAATGGGCTCAGGGCATTGGTTTCAAAGAACAGCTCGGTAGCACAGCCAGTGTGTTGCAGTGGTGAAGAGTAGCACTCTCATCTGGAGAACCAGGTTCGATTCCCCCACTTCTCCTCCATATGAAGCCTGCTGGGGCGAGCCACAGTCCTCTCAGAACTCTCTCAGCCCCACCTGCCTCAGAAGGTCCTTGTTGTGCGGAGAGGAAGAGAAGGAGATTGTAAACTGCTTTGAGAGTCCTTAAGATAGAGAAAAGGGGGGTATAAAAACCAGTTCTACAGATCAAGATGGGTCACCGTGTTAATCTGTTTGTAGAAAAGAGCAAGACCGATTTCCCGCTCACTTTAGGCTGCTCTCACGTTCCTCTTCTCAGCGGGGCTTCCTTCCAATTTCACACTATCTGCCCCGGGGCTGTAGCTAGCATTGGCTTTTCGTGGAGCAAACAGAAATTGGTTTTTAGAGGTTTCTCTTAGCTGGGCGAAAAAGCCGATGCTAGCTGCAGCCCCGGGGCAGATAGTGTGAAATCGGAAGGAAGCCCTGGTGAGAAGAGGATTGTGAGGGCAGCGTAAGGTGAGTGG
The DNA here is from genome assembly GCF_032191835.1 of Heteronotia binoei. NCBI lineage: Eukaryota > Metazoa > Chordata > Lepidosauria > Squamata > Gekkonidae > Heteronotia > Heteronotia binoei. The sequence continues at coordinate 13,244,413 of NC_083231.1, forward strand.
GAAATCTGCCCAAGAGTCTTCTGTTGTTCTTCAGTCGCAGTCGAGTCCGGCTCTTTGCAGCCCCATGGACCAAGTCACGCCAGGCCTTCCTGTCTTCCACCATCCTCCGAAGTCTGTTCAAATTCATGTTAGTTGCATCAGTAATGCTGTCCAGCCATCTCATCTTTTTCCGTTCCCTTCTTCTTTTGCCTTCTGTCTTTCCCAGCATCAGGGTCTTCTCCAGCAAGTGCTCCCTTCTCATTTGGTGGCCAAAGTATTTGAGCTTCAGCTTCAGCATCTGACCTTCCATGGAACAGTCAGGGTTGATTTCCTTTAGGACTGACTGATTTGATCTTGCATTCCAAGGTACTCTCAAGATTCTTCTCCAGCACCACAACTCGAAAGCATCTATTTTTCTGCACTCAGCCTTTCTTATGGTCCAGCTATCAGGAATCTAGAACAGGGGTGTCAAACATGCTGCCCAAGGGCCAAATTGGGCCCCTGGAGGACTCCTATCATGCCCCCAAGCAATTGGCTGCCATCTACTTCCTTCTCTCTCTTGCTTCCCTCTGCATCACAATTCACTTTGCCAGGCTTGCTCAATCTCAAACAAGCTACCGAGCAAAGCCTCTATTTTTTCCAATCGCTGAGGCTCCTCCCTTGAGGAGGAAGGGGTGAGGGGGAGCTTGCTCTCCCAGGCTCTCTCAATCACATAGCAGAGCTACTGAACCAAGCCTCTCTTCCTTCTTTTGGCTGAAGCTTCTCTCCCTCCTGGCCCCCTGGGGAAGGAAGGAAAGAGACAGAGCTTCCTTTGCCCAGTTCCTTGGATCCCATGGGAGAGAGACAAAGAAAGCACCTTTAAGACCAACGGGTGCTAATGTGTTAAGCATGTTTTATTTTAAGCTTTTCAAAATCTTGGTGTTTGATTGTTTCCCGTATAAAGTTAATATCTCTGCTACCTGGCATTACATTTTACGACACACATAGCCCAACCCGACAAGGTCTCATTCATGTCACGTCCGGCCCTCATAACAAATGAGTTTGACACCCCTGGTGTAGGAGCACCTTAAAGCCTAACCAAATTTGTGACTCGCTGCTCACCAAGCTCATCCCTGGCCACAAATTTGGTTAGTCTTTAAGGTGCTCCTAGTCTCTTGCCCTTTTCTTCTCTTCTACAAGTCTCCAGGGAGTTAGTCAAAGGAGAAACTTGGCTGATGCACATAAATTTAAGCTAATTATGATTTCAGAGTGTCGTTACTTTAAATTTTCCGTAATGTTTGTTCTGTTCCCCAAAGTCACTGGCTTTTTCACCAACAGTGCAATAGAGTGGACCATGGTTCAGGACAGACTTGGAGGAAAAAGCCTTTGGGGAACTTATTCGGGGGGGGGGGGAGAGCTTTTCTACTCTCTGTTTATAATGAATTTTTTGTTTACAGAACATAAATCATTAGAACAAAACCCAGACATTTGTTTTCCTCACCCTTTCCATAGCCTCTTGTGTAGATCCGTGACATCAGGGCCATTGGGGGGATCCATTTTGAGATGCAGCTTTCTTCTGGAATGAGCCCCGTGGCGCAGAGTTGTAAAGCTGCAGTACTGCAGTCGGAGCCCTCTACTCATGACCCGAGTTCGATCCCTAGTGGAAGCTGGTTCAGGTAGCCGGCTCCAGGTTGACTCAGCCTTCCATCCTTCCGAGGTTGGTAAAATGAGTACCCAGCTTGCTGGGGGGAAAGTGTAGATGACCGGGGAAGGCAAGGGCAAACCACCCCGTAAAAAGGTCTGCCGTGAAAATGTTGTGAAAGCAGCGTCTCCCCAGAGTCGGAAACGACTGGTGCTTGCACAGGGGATCTTTCCTTTCCTTTCTTCTGGAGCTTCCAGAATCACAGTTGCAGAAGGATATGTGCAGCAAGCCATCTGGTGGCAGCAGAACATGGGGGACATTTGCATTCCAGAATAGCAAAAAGGGGAGGAAGACTAATCCATCTCAACCGCAGGGCCTGTAAGACCGAGCTTTTCCGGATGGCCTTCAGCTAATATCTCAATGCCTCTGGCAAGAGCGATTGGTCTCCCTGTGGGTTCTTTGCCATAAGAACACTTTTGCTTGATGTAAGATCAGCAGGCCACATGGCCACTATCATTTTTATTGACTGTAGTCTGCTGCATACGACGCCTGTTTTATAGTATGATATGATTTTATTGATATGTAACTATTTTATTGTATTTATTGTACTGAATTTAATATTGTTGGAAGCTGCTCCAAGCTGTTTTCGGAGGTGGTGGTTGTCGTTCAGTCCACCAACAACAAAGTCATTTACAATCCCCTTCCCTTCCTCTCCCCACAAGAGACTACCGTGTGAGGTAGGTGGGACTGAGAGACCTCTTTTGAGGACAGATCTGAGAGAAGTGATACTGACCCAAGCAGGCTTCATGTCGAGGATGAGGGGACGAATCACACCTGGTTCTCCAGATTAGAGACTACCGCTCTCAACCACTACGCCAAACTGGCTCTCTCAGCTGTAATGCTCGGATATGTTGTTACGATGCAGTAGAAGCTGAAGAATAATATGTAACCTTGTCGGAACCCACTTGGCTATCAATCGACATGGCTCTGATTGCCATGACAACAAGGGGGCATCCATGTTGCGGTGCTGTTTCAATGACAATTATCTTCAGTTTGAAAGCTGAGGGAGAAAGAAGTGGAAGATAAATTTAGCTACAAACATGTCGTATGCCTACCTTGCTCTGTCCTTTCGATGGCACCGTCTTTCCCCAGTTTCATAGAAATCACAAACTATGCGCACGCAAGCGGAATTCTCATAATGTTGCAGCCAAAAACCAGTGTTCTATAGCTCTTAGAAAGTGCTAAGGATTATGCGGTCACAAAGGTGACCGCGTAATCCTTAACCTTGACATAACCTACATCACAAGGTTGTTGTGAGGCTAAGGTAAGAGTGGGGTCTGCTGCTCTGTGCAAGACGGTTGGGCTATAACTGGAAACAAATGGACAGTCCTCAGATTTACAGTTGTGCGTTGCTGAAAACTAGAAGCTGTGAGAGCTGAAGTCCTTCAGTATCACTTAATGACTCAGTCAAAGAACTCTGAGCCCGGCTTCTGTAATTACCTCAAGCAGTCATTTAGATTGTCTGTGTTTGCAAAAAGTAGCATCCGAAAGATCTGTGAAAGGCCGGAGGCAAAGTCGTCAAAGTCAGAAATTTGTTTCTGTCATGCGTTTCTATTTTATATATTGACTACATTTATGGATCACCTTTCTCGTGCACTCAGAATGGATTACCCGGTGTAAATCAATACAATTAATGTGAAGAGGCATCTAATAAGTAATGTACTAAGACCAGGGGTGGAATTCTAGTAGGAGCTCCTTTGCATATTAGACCACACACCCCTGATGGAGCCAATCCTCCAAGAGCTTAACAAAAAGAGCCTTGTAGGCTCTTGGAGGACTGGCTATATCAGGGTGCGTGGCCTAATATGCAAAGGAGCTCCTGCTAGAATTCCACCCCTGACTAAGACTGTGATTAAATAAAACAGAATAAGCATAGCTGATTAGACATTAATAGAGTTGCCAAGTCCCCCCGCCCTCCGCCACTGGAGGCGATTGGTGGAGTAGGGTTGCCAGAGCAGGTTGGAAAACTCCTGAAGATTTGGGAACGAAGCCTCCGAGAGGTCAAGGACTTCAGTGGGGTACAATGCCATAGAGTCGGGTCATTTCTTAGAAAAAGAGGTGCCGGAGCTCATTAGCACAACTCCTTTGCATATGCCGCACACCCCTGACATCTCCAGAAGGTGTACTAAATTGTATCAGCTCAGCGTCTACCTTGAAATGCTTTTTGAATTAGAATTGCGTCATGATAAAAGAATTACTCCCATCGTGCTTTTTAAATGACCTTCCCCTAGGTGGCCACAGCGGTGCGATGAAAATTTCCTTCTATCTCCTTTATATATTTCGGGGGTTTTCCCCATTTTTTTTTGTGAGGAAAATATTAGAAAGTTTGTCAAATCTTAAGAGTTCAGCAAACAATGGGGGTTGAACAATGGAGCCCAGAAGCAAGTATTGGGGGCACAACAAAATTTCGAGGTTCTGGAACTCTGCTCCTGTGAGAGCCAGTTTGGTGTAATGGTTATGTGTGCGGACTCTTATCTGGGAGAACCGGGTTTGATTCCCCACTTCTCCACTTGCACCTGCTAGCGTGGCCTTGGGTCAGCCATAGCTCTGGCAGAGGTTGTCCTTGAAAGGGCAGCTGCTGTGAGAGCCCTCTCCAGCCCCACCCACATCACAGGGTGTCTGTTGTGGGGGAGGAAGGTAAAGGAGATTGTGAGCCGCTCTGAGACTCTTTGGAGTGGAGGGCAGGATATAAATCCAATATCATCATCTTCTTCTTCTTCTTCTTCTTCTTCTTCTAGCTCCTGCCCAAAATGAGGCCTGCATAGGGTCTACCCTCCAAGGCATCCATTTTCTCCAGGGCAACTGTTCTCTGTCCTCTGAAGATGAGCTGTAATTCTGAGAGATTCCCAGCCCCCACCTGGAGATTAGGGTTGCCAGGTCCAATTCAAGAACTATCTGGGGACTTTGGGGGCGGAGCCAGGAGCAAGGCTGTGACAAGCACGATTGAACCCCAAAGGGAGTTCCAGCCATCACATTTAAAGGGACCGCACATCTTTTAAATGCCTTCCCTGCATTAGAAATTATGAAGGGTAGGGGCACCTTCTTTGGGGACTCGTAGAATTGGACCCCCTGGTCCAATCTTTTTGAAACTTGGAGGGTCTTTTGAAGAGAGGCACCGGATGCTATGCTGAAAATTAGGTGCCTCTACCTCAAAAAACGGGGGGGCCCCCAGAGCCCCAGATACCCGTGGATCTCCATAGAATTGGTCTCCATAGAATTGGTCTCCATAGGGAATAATGGAGTGCCCAGCTGACATTTCCATCCCCCACCCCCTTTCTGAGGACCCTGAAGCGGGCAGAGGGCCTCCAAACCGGGGGATCCCCTGCCCTCACCTGGGGATTACCAATATACACAACTCAATCGTTATAGTGACAAATTACTATGTAATAAAGTGCATATACAAAATACAATCCATGAACTTTCTTCCGCAAGGAGTCCCGATGTGCAGGCTGTCGACTTTAAAAAGTCCTGCTTCGATTGTCACTTTTCCAGCAAAGGGTGCTTCATAAATTTTCAAAAAAGACGTCCCCATTCAACGCTGCTCACTGTTGATCTTTCCAGTGCAGTTGCTTACTGCTAAATGTTTTTTTAAGATAGCGTGGGAATGTAACTTCTCCAGGAGGATTCCAAATGGGCATAATGCTCTAAGGTGGTCCTAAGGCCTTGCATTGAGCAGTAAGCAACGCACTGGAAAGATCAACAGTGAGCCGTGTTGAATGGGGGCGTGTTTTTTGAAAACTTACGGAGCCCCCTTTGCTGGAAGAGTGACAATCGCAGAAGGACTTTTTAAAGTCGACAGCCTGCACATCGGGACTCCTTGTGGAAGATATTTCATTAATTATGTTTTGTATTTTGTATATGCACTTTATTACATGGTAATTTGTCACTATAACGATTGAGTTGTGTATATTGTTGTTCCTGTAGTGACTTCTCTCCTGTTGTTACAGGGCTTGGCAACCTTTCTGGAGGCTGGCATTCCTATGTGATGCTTATTCGCACTTTTCCATTTCTCCATCCAGGGCTCTTTTTTTGTAGCAGGAACTGCTTTGCACATTAGGCCACGCAACCCCGATGTCGCCAATCCAGCACGAGATTACGGGTCTCTTTCTACAGGGCCTATTGTAAGCTTGAGGAGGATTGGCTACATCGAGGGGTGTGGCCTAATATGCAAAGGAGTTCCTGCTACCAAAAAAAAGCCTACATCACTGTCTACATCACTGCCAAAGTTGAAGCATCATCCGTGAGGCACTGGAATACAAAGGATTAACAAACTTCCTGCCTGCAGGGAAAGGCAGCCTAATAAATCCAATTTAATAATAATGATATCCAAATGTTAATTTTTCTGTCTGTATTTGCTACCGTAAATATATCAAAGAATAGAGCGCAATTCGTTTTGAATTTTGATGATTGGATTTCTGAATGCATATCCCTAAAGCTATGAAGACTTAGACAAGCTGTAACCCATGCTCTTTCTACATTGCCCTTGATTTTTTGGGGGGAGTCTTAATTTGAAGCTAATTATGAACAATATAAACCTGATGTCATTGAAATCTCTAAGATTATACAGGGCCTCTCTTTCTGAAGCAAGAAAGGGAGAGCAGTGCCAAGACTGAGTAGCATTTCTCTCGGGGGGGGGGGGGTTGGCGGGGCGGGAGCAACAGAGGTCTTCTAGACATGAATGAAAACCAACGGGCAAAAAAAGTTGAACAGAAGTCTGGTGTCAGGGCTAGACAAAGAGGCATAATCTAGGGCAGGAAGGATGCAGGTTAGGTTTGCCAAGACAGCAGCTCCAAGCGGTATACGAGACAGTAGATGCGGTGAAGTGACTCCAGTTTCTTGCTGTAGCCCGAGGCTATGTCTACACTACAGGTTTAAACTGATTTAGCTTCCTCTAAAGCATGCTAGAATTTGTACGCTTGGGAATTTGTACATTTTGAAGAATGCTTAGAATGCTGCCAGAGAATTCTAGTCTCGACCACATCAGGAAAGCGAAGATTAATGTCGAGCTTAAAGACGCTTATATTGTTACAGATACTATGACACCTTCCTTTGTTTGATTAAGCGTTTGGTAATAGCCCATGGTAATCTTTTAATGTTTCGTTGATGAGCATTAACTAGCCAGAGATGATCTCACAGCTGGGAATCTCTTTCCAGGGTTTGGAATACAATACTCATCAGAGTCTGGGAAGATTACACCTTTCATGGAGACAGCAAAGAAATGTGTAGTTAGTAGTTGGTGTGGCGGACCGGTCCTGTGTCTGCTAGCTGGCCCCGGCCCTGCCCAGCCCTTTCTGGTATGCTGACCTGAAAGGGCCGCTCCACTTTGCAGCCTCAGGGTATTCGCTGCCACCACTGTCCCTGTCTGGGCTCTGGTTTGGTGAAAGAACCAGTTTGGTGTAGTGGTTAAGTGTGCGGACACTTACCTGGAAGAACCGGGTTTGATTTCCCACTCCTCCATTTGCAGCTGCTGGAATGGCCTTGGGTCAGCCATAGTTATCACAGAGCTTGTCCTTGAAAGGGCAGCTTCTGGGAGAGCTCTCTCAGCCCCGCCCACCTCACAGGGTGTTTGTTGTGGTGGAGGAAGATAAAGGAGATTGTGAGCTGCTCTGAGACTCTTGAGTGGAGGGCGGAATATAAATTCAATGTCTTCTTCTGGTTAGGCGGTACAGCCTCCTATCCTCCCTCTGGACTTGCTAAGAACTCTTCTCAGGGCTTCCTAGGGATCTTTGGGGCTCCCCTGGTAGGCTTCCCAACACCCCTGCCCTGGCGGGGGACCCCCGAATTGCATCCTCCTCCCCCACTCTCAAAAAATCTGGTGGGGGGGGAGAGAGAACATACCTTTAGGCATCGTGTTGTAGAGCTTCTGATCCATTTTAAAATGTGTCCCTTTAAGGCTGCACAGGAAACAGGAAGGGCTTCATGGAAAAGTGAGCTTTTTAAACCTCCGGCTCACAGTTTTATCTTAGCTCATGAAAAACAGCCCCAGAGCAAATTAATTTATGCAGGAGCTCCCAACTTTAATGCCAGTATCTCACAAAGTAGAATTGTTGCTCACAAGGCTCCACAGCTTGGAGGATTGGCAGTAAAATAGAGTTTTCTTGAGGGGAAGAATAATATATTCAAGCAGTCACAATAATAACAGGCTCTCAGAAATCTGCACATTACGAGAATGCACACATTAAAATGAACATGTTCCAAATGCGAAGACACAACACACAATCTGTATTACTTAAATCGGGTTGACAGAGGCTAAAGAGGTAAAGAAGAGGTGTCAAATGTGAAGCCTGAGGGCCTGATCAGGCCTCTGGAGGACTCCTATCAGGCCCATGAGCAACTCAGTGTCCTCTGCTTCCTTCTGTCTCTCTTGCTTCCTTCTGCATCACAGCTTGCTTTGCCAGGTTTGCTCAATCACACAGGAGCTACAGAGCAAAGCCTCTTTTTTCTCCATTGGCTGACCAGCACACAAAGCAAGAAGAAGAAGATATTGGCTTTATATCCTGCCTTCCACTCCGAAGAGTCTTAGAGCAGCTCACAATCTCCTTTACCTTCCTCCCCCACAACAGACACCCTGTGAGGTGGGTGGGGCTGGAGAGGGCTCTCACAGCAGCTGCCCTTTCAAGGATAACCTCTGCCAGAGCTATGGCTGACCCAAGTCCATTCCAGCAGGTGCAAGTGGAGGAGTGGGGAATCAAACCCGGTTCTCCCAGATAAGAGTCTGCACACTTAACCACTACACCAAACTGGCTCTCTAAAAGGAAGCCCCACCAAACAATGGGCACATCCACAAACCAATTGCCCTTTCATCACACCCCCTCCAGCCTAGAAATAGCAGCTCTCCAGCAGCCCTGGCCCCACTCAATGCACAGCAGCCAAGAAGGTCAGAGCGCCTGCTCCGGCTGCAACGCCACTGAGGATGTTCTCCGCAGCTGAGAACAAAACGTCTGGAAGGAAAACTTTCTCCAGTAGAACACGGCACTTGAGAACACGGCCCGAAAGATTCTACAAACCCTATTGATGTTACCAGCCGTGAAAACCTGAAATCTTTGATAAAAGAAATCTAATAAATAAAAATATTCCCTTTGTCACCAAATCATCACGTTTCTCTCAGCATCCCCTCCTCCAGCTACATTTCTGGTTTACGTTCTTTCTTGGCTGCAGGAATCTTCTTTCTAGCTCTCCCTTACCAAACACCAATCCTCTTGTCCTTATCCAGATTTCTGCTATTCAGAGTCTATGTCATAACTGCTGGAATGGCCTTGGGTTAGCCATAGCTGTCGTAGGAGTTGTCCTTGGGCAGCTGCTGTGAGAGCCCTCTCAGCGCCCCCCCCCCCACCTCACAGGGTTTCTGTTGTGGGGGGAATAGAAGATTGTAAACCGCTCTGAGTCTCTGATTGTAAACTGCTCTGAGTCTCTGATTGTAAACCGCTCTGAGTCTCTTACAGCTGCTGGAATGGCCTTGGGTTAGACTTTTTCCTTTTGTGTGATTGTCTTAAATTTGTAAGCTTATTGTACGTAAACACTTTGACCCTGTTGTGTTGCACAATGGTTCCATTTCTAAGATCTAATCAAATAAATTTGTCTCAGTTCACTTGCCCTCCTCCCACCGATACTAGGCATTTCTTTAACAAAAATAATAGATTCCTGTCTCTCATGCTGGCTTATAAGACATCCCGGGCATTGCATTTAGATTTAAATGTGTTTGCAATTATAAATCTCTCAAGATAAAATCTTTCATCACTGAGTTTTTCAGCAGCGTTCTATTCAAATGCCAACAGCTCCGTTCTTAAATGTAATTGGGGCATAATCTGTGTAAATTTGTGGGTTAATATCTATCTTGATTATACCCTTTAATAATAGCTTAGAGCCTAACCTTCCTTTCCATTCATTGAAAAGGAGGAGGTCTATCTTTGACAGTTCCTCTCTGACTGTAGCCCCCCCCCTTGGCCCCCCAATGTTTCATTGATTCACTGACTCATAGACGGGCAATTGGGGTGGGGGTGGGATAGAAAACTACATTGGGATGAGAGAGGCAGAACATTTGCTTCCTTTCTACCACAGAGGCCCCGTGGCGCAGAGTGGTAAAGCGGCAGTACTGTGGTCTGAACTCTCTGCTCATGACCTGAGTTCGATTCTGGTGGAAGCTGGATTCAGGTAGCCGGCCCAAGGTTGACTCAGCCTTCCATCCTTCCGAGGTCGGTAAAATGAATACCCAGCTTGCTGGGGGGACAGTGTGAAACACTGGGGAAGGCAATGCAAACCACCCCATAAAAAAGTCTGCCGTGAAAACGTTGTGAAAGCAGCGTCACCCCAGAGTCAGAAACGACTGGTGCTTGCCCAGGGGACCTTTCCTTTCCTACCACAGAGCCTTTCATATTACACTGGATCCAAGTCGGAATCTGATAAAGATAACAAATTTGTGAGTGATCATCATGTGGCTGTGAATGTATAGTCCCTAGTTCCTTTGATTTATGATGTAACCAGACATCTATCATGCCATGATTTTTTAATATTGCTGGCGAACAGCATAATATAGATGCACAGTTTTCAAGATTTCGCTAACTTAGTGTGCATTATGCCATTTAAACTGGCTGCTAGGGTGAACCCCCTTCAAATAAATTTTCCAGAATGTTCGCATTATATGATAACATCCCTTCGATGTTGTATTTGGTGCATAATCAATGTTATACATTTATTAGAGCGTTACCAGATGTCCTCTTTTTAGAGAACGTGTCCTCTTTTCTTGGCGTACATCCTCTTTGGGGCTCTTAAAAAAAAAAAAAAACCTGATAGAAATGTCCTCTTTGGGGATTGGAAGGTTATGAATAGTCTTAGTTACTAGCAATGATCACCACTTAAGCAGGAAAAGTATTTAAAATGAGATGCGTCATAGACATCGCTTGCTTGAAGTAGTCAGCCAGGAAATATGTCCTCTTTTTTCGCTTTTCAAAATATGGTATGCCTATTTGTTAACAGCCTTCAGTAAACACTTAGCTGCCATTAGACTCCTTCTTGCAGCTATCTACCATAAAATGATATACAGTATATACGAAGTGTGTGGGTGGGTGTGGGAGTGTTCCCCTTTGGGAATTTGGAAGTTGCCAAGGCTGATCTTTTCTAACTTCTGCACTAGCAGATATCTACTTTGGAGGTCTGTAAACTTGACCCCCTTGGTCCAAGCCACTTGAAATTTGGGAGTTGGGGGGGGGGAGGTCTTTAGGTTACAAGAAAGATTGCCTTGTGGGGAAACTTCTGTGGGATTAGCTTTATAAACAACTGCTCCAGACTCTCATATTCATTCCCCACTGAGAATATGGTTCTGGACTCTGGAAACAGGTTTGAGTCCCGAACTGGTAATGTCCTCCACAGGGATAAGCAATCATGCTCTCTCTCTCTCTCTGGATTCAGAATTAAAATGATCCCCCACCACAGCACACATCCCTACTATACAGTCTTTACTGTCTCTCTGTCACTGTTTGGGAGGAAAGTGCATTCAGCCATTTCTCCGGGGACCCAACCTGTGACTTTAAGTAACTAGTCTCAATCATTGTACCTGTTTGATGCAATCAAGATTTAACACAATTCCTGGCTTATTAGCCTTCTGTAGGGCCTGTAAAATGGAGCTGTTCCGCCAGGCTTTTAGTTGAGGCTGTGGGCATCTACTCTTGATCTGCTTGGCCTCTCCTATAGGTATTGGCACTGTCACCTGTGCTATAAAATGGACTAATATCTGCCAGCTCTATGAGATATCATGATGTGAGACAGCCAGGCTGGGCAATAGGTGATGATATGGTAAAGTTTTCTGAATGCTGTTGAGCTGTCTGTTCATAAAATGTTTTTATTGTATTTTTCTAACATATGTTATACTCCGCCCTGAGCCCTACGGGGAATGGGCGGAATAGAAATATACTAAAATAAAAAAAAATAAATAAATGGGCAGGGCTTTTTTTTGTAGCAGGAACTTCTTTGCATATTAGGCCACACCCCCCCTGATGTAGCCAATCCTCCAAGAGCTTACAGGGCTCTTAGTACAGGGCCCACTGTAAGCTCTTGGAGGATTGGCTACATCAGGGGTGTGTGGCCTAATATGCAAAGGAGCTCCTGCTGTTGTTATAACATTAACGAAAATTGCTTTAAAATGCTATATAGGAGGTACATGACACCTAAAAAATTGGCAAAAAGGAACAATCAGGTGTCGGATAGATGTTGGAAGTGTAAAAGACAAGAAGGATCTTTCTGCCATATGTGGTGGACTTGTGAAAAGGCAAAACAATTTTGGCAAATGATTCAGCAAGAGATTCGAAAGTTTTGGGATATAATATTAAAAACGCGGCAGATTTTTTTTGTTGGGATTACAAATGGAAACATTTCCAAAACAAGATAGAACGATAATCTGGTATATGCTTTCAGCTGCACGGACATTATATGCGCAGATGTGGAAACAAGACAAAATACCAGGAATGTGGGAATGGATTTTGAAAGTTATGCATTGGAGTGAAATGGACAAGCTTACAAGAATCTTAAAAGAACAAGACTTAAGGAAGTTCAAAAATGAGTGGGGAAAGTTTCAAAAGTACGTTGAAAAACAATGGAACGTTAAAGGATATTTGGCGATTTTTGACAATGGTTAATCTCTAAAGAAACTTTATATGGATTATAGTAAAAAAGTGAGATCATTGGACTATATCTTTTTCGTTTCTTTGTTAAAGACTAAAGGACTTTTATGAAGATGGATTGTAGTTATAACCTATGGGTTTTTGTTTTGTTTTTTTCTATGAAGTAAGATTCTTTAATAGATAAAGTTTATTACCTTTTAAACAATTTAAATAAAACGCACTGCAGGGGGTCACCAAAAGGGGGGAGGGATGGAGAAAATGTAATGTATGTGTATTAACTTTTAATAACAAAGGATAATGTACTATTACAATATGTTACAATATAATAAATTGTTTTAAACACGACAAAGGAGCTCCTGCTGCAAAAAAAGCCCTGCCCATGGGGTTCAGGGATGTCTGCAGCTCTGCCCACAGAAATTCTCTCATCCACTGTGCCCTTCCTGCTCCATTTGGGGCTTGCTGTCACGTTCTCGAGATGCAGGCAGGCAGGAGTCCAAAGCCAGTCCAAGGTCAAAGTCCAGGAAGTCAAGCAGGAGCCAAGTCACCAATGCAGAATCACAAACCGGAATCAGAAGTCAATGTCCAAAAGCCAAAAGGTCAGGGTGCCAAGGAAATCAAGCAGGTCAGGATCAGGAAGGAGCATGGATGCAAGCCAGAGAACAGACTTGTTGCTTCCACAAGGTTACCAAGTCCTGGGTGGAAGTTACATGGGAGTCTCAATCAACCTGCTCCCTGGGTGGCAGTGACTCTGCTAGAACTCAGGGCTGAGAGATCTGAAGCATCGGCATGCCTCATGTCTTCGCTCTGAAAGTTCTTTCCGGAGCCTGCTTCGAACTCTTGAGATGGGAGGAGGAGAGCTTGGAGGAGATTGATCGTCAACAGCTGACACTGGTGCCTGGAGAGTGATCCATGGACCAGCTGCTGTTTGTTCAACTGAGGAATTGGCTGGCAACTCTTCCAGGTCTGTTAACCCTTCCAGCTCCTCCTCGTCAGGGCTCATGACACTTGCAGAACTGGAAAAGGGTAGAGGGTTTGCTGTTGCCGCTGCTACCATATTGTTGTTGTTGTTGTTGGTATCTCTCTCTTCCTCCTCACAGTCTGAAGACAGAGCCTTGCCTTCTCCTCACTGGCCTGTTTCTAAGCTCTCTGAGAAGCCAGTGAAGCCAGTCACACATGCCCAACCAGCTCCACCAAAGTCTTGCAAGAGCTAGCAGTCCTGTGCAATTTCAGGGGAATCTGCAATCATACACGCTTGACTAAATAATCCACTTTCAATCCATTTTCCGACTGGATTTTGCCAGTTCATGCAGCAAAATCCAGTTGGAAAATGGACTGAAAGTGCATTATATAGTGTGTGCAATTGCAGCCCTAGGCTGTGTCTGCAGCCTCCCCCCATTCTGCTGCCTCAACCACCGCCAGCTTCTGGTAGCAGCCGTACCAGGGGCTTAAAAAACCCAAAGGCCATGGCCAGGGTTGCAGTGATCTTCCCTATTCCTACTATTATCATGGTCTTCTCTGACTGATTCCTCACTAGCAGTTGCTCTGCCCCCAGGCTTCTATTTCCCCTGGCTCAAGTGATCAATTCCCCACCCATTGCTGCATAAGCGCATGTTGATCCACAGCTCCCGCCATCTTCCCTTGCAACTTCCTGCTCTCGTTTTAGTAGAGATCTGGAAGCTGCGAGGGAAACTGGAGGGAGTCACAGATCAAAATGCACCCGCATGGCAACTGGTGGGGAACTGATCACCTGAGCTGGGGAAAGCAGAATCCTGGGGGCAGAGCAATTGCCAGTGAGGAATTGGTCTCTGTGCCATCACAGTGAGTTTCTCAGTGACAGTCCTGTATAGGGTTGCCAAGTCCACCCCCCCCCCCCCAGCCTCTGGTACCTATTGTACTATAGAAGAAGAAGAAGAAGAAGAAGAAGATAGAAGATATTGGATTTATATCCCGCCCTCCACTCCGAAGAGTCTCAGAGCGGCTCACAATCTCCTTTCCCTTCCTACCCCACAACAGACACCATGTGAGGTGGGTGGGGCTGGAGAGGGCTCTCACAGCAGCTGCCCTTTCAAGGACAACCTCTGCCAGAGCTATGGCTGACCCAAGGCCATTCCAGCAGGTGCAAGTGGAGGAGTGGGGAATCAAACCCGGTTCTCCCAGATAAGAGTCCGCACACTTAACCACTTCACCAAACTGGGTCTCCCAAAGAGTTTTCCCTCCCAAATTATTAGAGTGTCCGGGAAAACAATAGAGTTCTCCCAGAAATGCTTAGAACAGCCGTTGCATGATATCGCCATTGCGATGACATCACTTGTGAGTTATGTCATCATGCCAGCGATGTCGAGGGAGGTTCCCCCCACTGCCCCAGTGTGGGCCTGCAGGTTGGGAACCTACCAGGCGGGAGAACCCCCACTTGGTTCATGGGCTTGGTAGCCCCAGTCCTGTAGCTTATGGTTAGGTTCAGGGTCAGCTCTGACAATGGGGGTGGGTTTGGTCTTGGACGAAACTCTTTATTAAACATAAAATAAAAAGGTAAAAGTAGTCCCCAGTGCAAGCACCGGTCGTTTTCGACTCTGGGGTGACGTTGCTTTCATGTTTTCACGGCAGACTTTTTACGGGGTGGCTTGCCATTGCCTTCCCCAGTCATCTACGCTTTCCCTCCAGCAAGCTAGGGACTCATTTTACCGACCTCGGAAGGATGGAAGGCTGAGTCAACCTTGAGCCAGCTTAAAAAGATAAAGGTAATCCCCTGTGCGAGCACCAGTCATTTCCGACTCTGGGGTGGCATTGTTTTCACAACGTTTTCACGGCAGACTTTTTACGGGGTGGTTTGCCATCGCCTTCCCCAGTCATCTCCACTTTCCCCGCAGCAAGCTGGGGACTCGTTTGACCAACCTCGGAAGGATGGAAGGCTGAGTCAACCTCGAGCCGGCTACCTGAACCAGCTTCCGCTGGGATCGAACTCCGATCATGAGCAGAGGGCTCCAACTGCAGTATGGCAGCTTTAATGCTCTGCGCCGCGGGGCTCTTGTCAAACATAAAATACATATATTAAAATTAGTAAAGAGTCCAGTAGCACCTTTAAGACTAACACGTTTTATTGTAGCGTTAGCATTTGAGAAACACAGCTAGTTTTCAACAAGCAAAACTGCAAATATACTTAAAGACTAGAGAGCAAGGGTGGCCAAACTTGCTTAATGTAAGAGCCACATAGAATAAAATGTCAAAGGTCTGAGAGCTGCACACACACTCAAGACAGCCTTTATTGGCATATATAAGAATATAAAATAGAGGTTCGGCCAGGTTACATAGTAAAAGAATACATAATCCATACAGAATAAAATTAGGATTACAAAATAAAAACGAAGAAGCAACGTAGTAAAACTTGATACATGGTACTACTTATCAGGAGGAGTAACCATAGCTCTATAAAAAAAAGCTTTGCTACTAATTCCGTTATTCCCGGATCAGAATCGTTCAGCAAAAAAAGCACCTTAAAATCATCAGAGCTCTCTAAAATTTGGGCCAATGTGGGGTATAAAAGATCCTGGTGGGACGTCAAATAGAGAGGACATTGGAGAAGAACATGGGCGGTCTGAGAGCTGCAAGACACGCACATCAGATGTTTGAGGAAGGAAGGAACTTTAAATGCATTCTCCAAGCCACTGGCTGGCTGGGCCTGGAGAAGTGATTTAAAGAGACAAATGCCTTCTCCAAGCTGGCCAAGGGGTTGAGGGTTTGAAAGCCACACAATATGTGTGAAAGAGGCCCGGGCCACCGTTTGGCCATGCCTGCTAGAGAGAGACGGTTGCAAACTTCTGCATTGTATGCCACAGCATACGTTCCTCACTTTTTCGCCATCCGATAGGTAGAAAATAATAAACGTTGAAAAGAGAAAACGCAAACTTTGTAGTAAAAAACAACAAAAAATGTATCATCTGGACATAAATAGTCTTCCCTGGTCACCACAAGAACTATTTAGACATGACGTTAAATTGAGAACGGAGCTTGTTTTACTAGCAACAGGCAGGCAAGACTATACAAAGCCCCACTGGTTTAGTGACTGCAAGGACAAGGGCCTCAGCTGGATTTAGTCACATGGAAGAAACCGCAGGCTCCACGAGCAATTCCCAGCTGACACATTGCTGGAAGCGTGAAGACCGCTTGTTGACCACCATGTGAAGGAGAGACCTCTCGCCTTCAGAGATGCCTCTGGCTCACATAAGAAATCATGACCTTTTATTGCAGATGGACGGAAAGAGGTCATTGATATCCAAAGGTAACACAATGTGATTCTCTTAGTTAAAAAAATAACAACAACCCTCATGCAATAAAGAAGAAGAAGAAGATATTGGATTTATATCCCACCCTCCACTCTGAAGAGTCTCAGAGCGGTTCACAATCTCCTTGACCTTCCTCCCCCACAACAGACACCCTGTGAGGTAGATGAAGATATTGGATTTATATCTCACCCTTCACTCCGAAGAGTCTCAGAGCGGCTCACAATCTCCTTTACCTTCCTCCCCCACAACAGACACCCTGTGAGGTAGATGAAGATATTGGATTTATATCCCGCCCTCCACTCCGAAGAGTCTCAGAGCGGCTCACAATCTCCTTGACCTTCCTCCCCCACAACAGACACCCTGTGAGGTAGATGAAGATATTGGATTTATATCCCGCCCTCCACTCCGAAGAGTCTCAGAGCGGCTCACAATCTCCTTGACCTTCCTCCCCCACAACAGACACCCTGTGAGGTAGATGAAGATATTGGATTTATATCCCGCCCTCCACTCCGAAGAGTCTCAGAGTGGCTCACAATCTCCCTGACCTTCCTCCCCCACAACAGACACCCTGTGAGGTGGGTGGGGTTGGAGAGGACTCTCACAGTAGCTGCCCTTTTAAGGACAACCTCTGCCAGAGCTATGGCTGACCCAAGGCCATGCTAGCAGGTGCAAGTGGAGGAGTGGGGAATCAAACCCGGTTCTCCCAGATAAGAGTCCGCACACTTAACCACTACACCAAACTGGCTCTCCACACCATTGAAATGATTCCCTAGAATAAGAAATTGCTAAATATACTGGAAGGCGTATCAAGATCTTCTCTGCTGCCAGCTGTAGTCACTTAAAAGCTGAATGTAATGGTATTGACAAAATTGCATATATTTATAGCCACAAAATGTATCCTTACATAATGGGTAGTCGATCCTTGATCTGGTGCTTTTTCATATGGCAGCTTTAACACCTCCACTTTCGCAAATGAAGGAAGCATGCAAGTGCATAAAGAAGGACCCGTATATAAAATATTTACAATTTTAATATACCCAGAGGAGTTAGCTGCTGCTGTAAAATAGTAAAGTGTCCAGTAGCACCTTTAAGACTAACAAATTTTATTGTAGCAGAAGCTTTTGGGAACTCTGACCTCAATGGAGTACAGTGCCATAGAGTCCACCCCCCAAGCATCCATTTTATCTAGGGGAACTTATGACTGTAGCCTGTGGATGAGTTGTAATTCTGGGGGATCCCCAGGTCCCACCTGGAGGGTGACATCCCTAGGCCTTGTGTTGGATCAGCTTTGTATAGGAAATGATAACAGCTTATGTAAAGAGTCTTGGTGTAGCTTGAAAATTAGGCCCTATGGTTTTTATTTGATTGATCGATCGATCGATTGATCAATCGATTTTCTGTCCCGGCCTCACCACGAATGGGCTCAGGGTGGGTTACAGCATAAAATTATAACGATAGTCACATTAGAACTTTACAAACTTTACAAACGCAAGTTTCGATTGCAAAAGCAATACAGATGGCAATGTAAGAATTGTGCTATTTGGGTTCCGTTTCAGAACTTGTTAGTATTCCAATATAGCCAGATCTAAGGAGTCTGAGTTTATTCACTCCCTGCCCACAACAACTGGAAAACAGTTCAGCAGGAAGTTTGAGCAGGAGGGGCCACAGGAGGTGGTGGCAGCTACAAGAATGGACGGCTTCAAGAGGGGGTTGGATAAACTGAGGCAGCAGAGATCCATCAGTGGCTATTAGCCATAGGGTATAGATGGAACTGTCTGTCTGGGGCAGTGATGCTCTGTATTCTTGGTTCTTGAGGGGGCAACAGTGGGAGGGCTTCTAGTGTCCTGGCCCCCCTGATGGACCTCCTGATGGCACCTGGGGTTTTGGCCATTAGATGGGCCATGGGCCTGTTCTGCATGACATCTCTTGTGATCTTAGTATTAAACGTCCACTGCCTCAACTATGAGTTAGAATATTATTGTGTACACTATAGAGTATGTTTCTTTTGATACAAATTTTATTTGCTGTCACTCGACTCTTGAAGCATTCTCAGTACATTTCAGGTTGAGATAGCTTCCCCCTCCCTTTGTTTGAAAGTTGACAGTGCCATCCTAAGTAGAGTTACACCCATCTAAGTATATTACATTCAGTGGATTTAGAACGGTATAACCCTGTTTAGGATTGCACTGTAAGCATTTATATTTTTAAATTACATAAAGATGCCAGACAGTAGAGTTTCACATGATGAGTTATTTTATGTTGTTAACGCAGTAAAATAATGTTGGGTTTGGTAAGCAAGGAACTATTGTATATATTCAAATTTTCCCCAGTACTTCCATTTTTCCTTGTGAAAAGTGCTTCTTTTTCATGGCTTCACATTTTCTGGAAGATACACCTCTGTCCAGGGACTTCTTGTTTTATGTGGTTGTTATTTTAATTACTTAAGCATCTATTAAAGTTTGTAATTTGCCTTACTTGCGAATTGATTAGCTTGTGATAATTGTATCTTAATTGTAACGATGGGATTTTTCATGGCTATTCTTCTGACTACAGTCCTAGAACTGACTTATTGGGTGCCAGTTGAGCTGAAATTAACAGGCCTAACTTCCAAGTAAATGAGTTTTATATTACGACGACGAGTTACATCTTCTGTTCTACACAAAGGGCCGCTGAAATCAACCCAAGTTCCCCCATGTTTCCCATGTACGTGATTGAACCCTTAAGGAGTGTTTCTTTGCCGAAAGGTAGAAACAACAGGTGTAAATGTTATGTGGTACATTTGTAATGTACATTCTGTTCAAAGCACATTATGGGCGGCTGCTAAAATTGGACAAAACTTAAGTATTTCCCCTACATGAAAATGATTGATGTTGTTGCTTGAATGGCCAACCCGATATTAGAGAAATTCCGTTTCCATCTATGGAAAGGATGTCAAGCATAGGAGTTTCAAAAGAACCAAGCGATGATTTGGATACAAAGTCTTAGTTTGTTGATAATCCATTTTGCTCATGGATAGAACAGGTTGAAAGTGATACAGCATAACACATAGCAGCTGGCTTTAAGGGATACATCAAAGAGATATTAGCGATAACTAAGAATTCTAACACAGGCGTGTGAAAGGCTACAATTATGCGTTTGGCTATCTCTTGTGGTTAGCAACATCCTGGGTCCCAGGCTCAGGCTTGGGAATTGTCTCGGGAGGTACTGTCTTCAAAGTGGGCATTCCTGCATCTGTTACAAGAGGTGTGAACTAGAGAATGGGTTACATAGCTTTGATATGTGCCAGCAAAGTAAAAGACTAAACAATACAGCTTTATATTGAAAATAACTTGTATGCTTGACAAAGGAGCGGTTACTAATGAAGCAGTTAGAAGTGTCTCGTAGTTTTTGAAACATGGGGGCATTGCAGTAGGTCTCAGTAGGGAATGCAGGTTTCTTGGCTGAGGGTGGTATTTCAATCATACATAATTTTCCTTCTCCTGTCTAGCTTAGTTTCTAGGCACCCTGCCAAACTCTGAGGGGAATATCCCTTGGTCAGGTGCCTCTGACTCTCTACACGTGTATTCTCATTCCCTCATGACTGTCATATCTCAAGAAACCAGGAAATGTCTCTTCAAGTGTGCGGCAAGGCTGAACTTCCTCTGATATTCTCTGTGGCAAGCTGGTCCACACTTCTGTTGTCGCAGCGTTGAACTGACTGGGCCACTTGTTGCTTCTTCTCAGCTGGGGATCATCTGTTCAGCATCATCTTTGGGGCTACCACCTTGCATGGAAGAAGCTGGACTAGGATTGCCAGGTCCAATTCACGAAACATCTGGGGACTTTGGGGTGGAGCCAGGAGGCTTTGGGGGTGGAGCCAGGAGACATTGAGGTGGAGCCAGAAGCACGGATGTGACAAATATAAATGAACTCCAAAGGGAGTTCTGGCCATCACATTTAAAGGGACCACACACCTTTTAAATGCCTTCCCTCCATAGGAAATAATGAAGGACAGAGGCACCTTATTGGGAGGGCTCATAGCATTGAATCTGCTGGTCCAATCCTTTTGAAACTTGGAGGATGTTTTGAGGAGAGACTTTGGATGCTATGCTGCAAATTTGGTGCCTCTGCCTCAACAAACAGCCCCCCAAGCCCCAGATACCCGTGGATCAATTCTCCATTATACCCTATGAGAATTGGTCCCTTTAGGGAATAATGGAGTGCCCAACAGACATTTCCCTCCCCCTCCCACTTTCTGATGATCCTGAAGTGGGGGGAGGGCCTCCAAACCAGGGGATCCCCTATCCCCAACTGGGGATTGGCAACCTGAAACTGGACTAGAACATTTGAAATGTACTTGTATGAGATGTCCAATTCAAAGAAGGCTGGGAAGCACGGCAGAAAAGCAACATGGCTGCCGAGAAATCTTGTATGGCTTTCATGACCGTAAAACAACAAGAGGTTAGAAGAAGGAAACGTGCCTTGAAATAGCTTATGTGTGCCGAAGTAAAACCAGACAAGGGAAGGCACAAAATGAGTTGGAAAAGTTGCGATGAAACAGCAAGGAGAGAAGCGAAAAGGGCAGAAAAACACAAACCATCTGAAACAACCATCTGTTGAACAATGAAGAAGGAAAGAGATCTCTTATTTACATATATACTGCCTTTCCACCCCTAAGAAGACCACTATCAAAACAATGTAACAATACACAGAAAAACAAAAATAGCCCCCCGCACTGAATAGCAGTACTTACAGCAGCATTAATTAGAAACCATAACTAAGTGGGGGGGGGGGAGTCCCCCCCCCAAAAAACTAGAATGCCATTGATTTAATAACTCACTTCCCCCCAAAGGGACAGCTTGTCAGTAGGGACTTTCGTAGGCATGATGCTGCTGTATCAAAGTTAGATCAAGATGGGTCCTTAAGGTGAACAAATAGATGGATATGATACTTATAACCACTCCCCTTTTTTTCTTTTCTATACCCCTATCTCAATTTGTTGTTGTTTTTAGAAAGGCACACACAAAAAAAGATGAGTCACCGTGTTAGTCTGGCTGTAGCCGTAGAAAAAAGCAAGAGTCCAGAATCACCTGTAAGACTAACAAAATTTGTGGCAGGGGAGGAACTTCTGTGAGTCACTGAAGAAGTGAGCGGTGACTCACAAAAGCTCTGCCTCAAATTTGGTCGACGTTCAAGGTGCTACTGGACTCTCGGACCGATTTCGCTCTCACGTTCGTCTTCTCAGCGCAGCTTCCTTCCGATTTCCCACTATCTGCCCTGGGGCTGCAGCAAGCGTCGGCATTTTCACGCAGCAAACGGAAACTGCTAAAAACCAGTTTTTGTTTGCTGTGTGAAAACGCCGACGCTTGCTGCAGCCCCAGGGCAGATAGTGAGAAATCGGAAGGAAGCCGCACTGAGAAGACGAACATGAGAGTGGTGTAAGGTGAGTGCGAAATCGGTCTTGCTCTTTTCTACTGTATCAAAGTTACTGTCCTCAGAATGCAGGGACCCTTCAAAAAGGTTCCCAAGGACCTGCAGGAAGACATAAAAGGGCTGTCACCAGAACTAAAAAAGGACATGATTCCTGCTGAAGAGGAAATGTTGGCAGGCACAGCTTCTTGTGTAGGTGAGGAAAAGATACTGCACCTAAGTGTATGTTCTAGGAGCAGAATCTGACTGGGCTTTACCATTTGAGCCAAAGCATGTCTTCCTTAAGGTAAAAAAGTGAGAATTCCTCTGTGACAAAATCTGGGGGAGGAATTTTGCTAAGATTAACAGAATATATTTTTTCCGTTGCCTCATTGTCTTCTTTACTTGATACATCCCTAGTAGGGCTTTTTTTTTTTGTAGCAGAAACTCCTTTGCATATTAGACCACACACCCCTGATGTCGCCAATCCTCCAAGAGCTTACAGGGCTCTTCTTACAGGGCCTGCTGTAAGCTGCAGGAGGATTGGCTACATCAGGAGTGTGCGGCCCAGGGACGGAATTCTAGCAAGAGCTCCTTTGCGTATTAGGCCACACACCCCTGATGTCGCCAATCCTCCAAGAGCTTACCGGGCTCTTTGTACAGGGCCTACCGTAAGCTCCAGGGGGATTGGCTACATCAGGGGTGTGTGGCCTAATATGCAAAGGAGTTCCTGCTACAACCACCTCCCCGATAACCTGCATTCCTTCATTCTGTTCCATTTATCTATCACCATCAGTCACCATATCATTCTTCTAGAACTGGTTCTCCCATTTTTGTTTGGAAGTATATATTCGCTCCAAAACTTACACACTGCAGTATTACAGAATTATTATTTTAAACAACCAGGGATTTTTTGTAGCAGGAACTCCTTTGCATATTAGGCCACACCCCCCCCCCTTGATGTAGCCAATCCTCCAAGAGCTTACCAGGCTCTTAGTTAAGGGGCCTACTGAAAAACCCTTCCTCAAATCATAACGTATTATGATTTGTGCTTTTTCTGGGGAAAACAGCACAAATCATAACACATTACATAACAGTCATAAATGTTCACAGTCGCAAATACTTGCGAGTGCTGTGCACAAGTGTTGGATGACAAAACTTAGTAAGTATTATAATGATATGATGAGGTTTTAGAAGTTAGAATACTTATGACAGTTATGTAATGAGTTATGATTTGTGCTGTTTTAGTACAGTGGGGTATGCCTCTTTGAGGAAGGGTTATTCCCTGAAACAGAAGTAACAGTGCATTCCTGTTAGAGGCTTGTGACATATCCACTTCAGCTTCACATTTGGAAAGTCTTTGCATGAATGTTGGAAGCCAGTAATTTGGCACGACTGAAAGGCATGCTGAAAATATAGAAACTTTTCCGGTTGAATTATCGGAGCGCCAACACTTTAATTCAGCCCGTTGGAACGGGTGAATCGTTGTGAGTTTTTATAAGTCGGAAATTGACGCTACCAAAAGGACTGAAAGAAATGAAATAATGGAATAATGAAATTTGTATATGATTGGTAATTATACGTATGCAATTAGGATGAATTTTTGATATTGTGAATTTTCGTGTTGTATTTCTTTAAGCACTTGTAATTTAGTTATTAAGTTTTTGCCTTTAAACATTTGTAATAGAATTTGTAGAGTCTTTCGGGATCAAGTGCCGTGTTCTACTGGAGAAAGTTTTCCTTCCAGACGGAGAACGAAACGTCTGGAAGGAAAACTTTCTCAAGTAGAACACAGCACTTGATCCCGAAAGACTCTACAAACCCTAATGATGTTACCAGCCGTGAAAACCTGAAATCTTTGATATTTGTAATAGAAGTTTTGCATTGAGTCTTTTTCGTTAAATTTTTCACAGTCTTTGTTTGGTTTCAGCCTTGCTCATGCTGGCATACAGGGGTTGGCCCTACAGTGGCTCTCCTCTTTCCTCCAGGGTTGGGGACAAAGGGTGGCAGCAGGGGAGGGTCTATCCCGATGGCACCCTCTTGTATGTGGTGTGCTGCAAGGGGCAGTTCTCTCCCCGATGTTGTTCAACATCAACATGCGCCCCCTTGTCTAGATTGCCCAGAGGTTTGGGCTGGGATGTCATCAGTATGCAGATGACACCCAGCTCTATCTGCTGATGGGTGGCCAGTCCAACTCCTCCCCAAAAGATCTGGCCATGGCACTACAAGCTGTGGCAGGGTGGCTCAGGCAGAGTTGACTAAAATGGAATCCGACAAAGATGGAGGTCCTGTACCAAAGTCGTGGCGGTCCAGGATCCGAGGTCCTATTACTGACCTTTGATGGGGCACTACTTACACCGGCGCCCAAGGTTAAAAGCTTAGGGGTGCTCCTGGATTCCTTTTTAACTATGGAGGCCCAGGTGGCAGCCACTGCCAGATCAGCCTTTTATCATCCTCGGCTAGTAAGGCAGTTGGTCCCCTACCTTTTTTTTGTAAGCTCTTGGAGGATTGGCTACATTGGGGGTGTGGCCTAATATGCAAAGGAGCTCCTGCTAGAATTCTATCCCTGGATGGACCACTGGCCTGATTCATCAGGGTTCTTCTTCTGTTCTTATGCTCATGAGCAAAGCTTGGGAGAAGGACCCAGCAGGACTTAAGTACAGAACCAGTGCCTTACCTGCTGGTTTTCATCTATAACCCCTCCTCCAATACTGTTCTTAGATGTGTTAACTGATCAAGGTTTTGGTGGGAGAGCAGGGCTTTGCTTTTGTGTGTGTGCAGGAATGCACAGGAATGGAGTTCCAGCTGGCTTGGCATCAGGGGTGTGGCCTAATGTGCAAATGAGTTCCTGCTGGGCTTTTTCTACAAAAAAGCTTTGTGTGAAACCAGGGGTGGAATTCTAGCAGGAGCTCCTTTGCGTATTAGGCCACACACTCCAGATGTAGCCAATCCTCCAAGAGTTTGCAAAAAAGAGCCTTGCAGGCTCTTGGAGGATTGGCTACATCAGGGGATGTGGCCTAATATGCAAAGGAGCTCCTGCTAGAATTCCACTCATGTGTGAAACAATGCTGACAGCAGGGGGTGTGGCCTACTGTAATGCCCTCTACATGGGGCTGCCCCTGTACCAAACCCGGAAACTGCAGCTAGTGCAAAATGCAGCAGCCAGGGTGCTATTGGGACTGCCTCGGTGGGAACATGTGCAGTCTGGGCTGCGGGAGTTGTACTGGCTGCCAATTGTTTACTGGGTTTGTTACAAGGTGCTGGTCATTACCTTTAAAGCCCTATATGGTCGAGGACCTGCCTACCTTAGGGACCGCCTCTCTCCATATGTTCCCCAGAGAGCACTGCGATCAAGCTCAAAAAATCTTCTCGAAATCCCTGAGCCAAAAGAAACCAAATTAAAAACTACCAAAGAACACGAGTTCTCTACAAAGGCCCCCCAATGGTGGAATCAACTACCGGAAGAGGTGCGGGCCCTACTGGATCTTAACCAGTTCCGTAGGGCCTGCAAAACTGCCCTCTTCCAGCTAGCTTTTTAAGACGGAACTCCTGATAATATCAATAACACCGAGCCATCTTATACATAATTTCATTGTACCATAATGTCATACTGTTTTATTGGTTTTACTGTTTAAATTATTAATTATATTATAT
Organism: Heteronotia binoei; assembly: GCF_032191835.1. Classification (NCBI taxonomy): domain Eukaryota; kingdom Metazoa; phylum Chordata; class Lepidosauria; order Squamata; family Gekkonidae; genus Heteronotia; species Heteronotia binoei. The sequence goes on from NC_083231.1 coordinate 13,270,008, forward strand.
ACTGTTTTATTGTATCATGGTTTTACCATATCTTGTTAGCCGCCCTGAGCCTGCCTAGGCGGGGAGGGCGGGGTATAAATAAAAGTTTATTATTATTATTAATATGCAAGTGAGTTCCTGAAGGGCTTTTTCTACAAAAAAGCTCTGTGTGAAACAATGGTGGCATCAGGGGGTGTGGCCTGATATGCAAATGAATTCCTGCTGGGCTTTTTCTAAAAAAAAAGTCCTGTGTGAAACAATGGTGGCATCAGGGGATGTGGCCTGATATGTAAATGAATTCCTGCTGGGCTTTTTCTAAAAAAAAAAGGCCCTGTGTGAAACAATGGTGGAATCAGGGGGTGTGGCCTGATATGCAAATGAATCCCTGCTTTGCTTTTTCTACAAAAAAAGCTCTGTGTGAAACAATGGTGGCATCAGGGGGTGTGGCCTGATAAGCAAATGAATTCCTGCTGGGCTTTTTCTAATTTTTTCGTAAAAAAACAACCCTGGGGGAGAGGAGCACCCAGGGCAAGATGTGCAGAAGGAAAAGGAGGAGGCAGGAAAAGCCTTAACCACCCCCTTTCACACCCTGTTTCTTCCCTGCAAACACTCGCATATAGACGGGCACCGCTGCCATTGGTCAGTCAGTCGGAAATGCTGAGGCTGTTGCCAAACCTGGGATACCGCTCTTAATTACACCCATCCAAACCGAAATTACATGTGTCTTGTAAAAGGGCAGAAAAGGTTGAACTGCAATTGCAGTTGGACCATCAATTTATTCATCATTCCAAACCCTACTGCATTTTAAAGTGCCCGTTTTTCTCATGTCAGAGATTTGATACGTATGCATAGAGAACTGCCTTTCGTAGGTGGAGGGCAACAATGGTGGGGAAAGTGGAAAAAATTATGTGAGCGGAATGTGCAAATCTGACCTTAAAAAAAAAAACATGGCAATACCCATGAGAATAATGGTGTGCATGTAACCATTTGGTAAGACATGTGACTTGAGTTCCAGAACTGCTGCTTAAGCTCAGTGGTGGAGTGGATGAGACCCAATGGGAGGGTTAAGAACATAAGAGAAGCCATGTTGGATCAGGCCAATAGTCCATCCAGTCCAACACTCCGTGTCACACAGTGGCCAAAAAAACAGGTGCCATCAGGAGGTTCACAATTGGGGCTAGAAGCCCTTCCACTTTGCCCCACACAAGGCATCAAGAATACAGAGCATCACTGCTCCAGACAGTTCCAACAATATGCTGTGGCTAATAGCCACTGATGGACCTCTGCTCCAGATGTTTACCCAATCCCTGCTTGAAGCTGGCTATGCTTGTAGCCGCTACCACCTCCTGTGGCCGTGAATTCCACATGTTAATCACCCTTTGGGTGAAGGACTTCCTTTTATCCGTTCTAACCTGACTGCTCAGCAATTTCATCGAATGCCCACGAGTTCTTGCATTGTGAGAAAGGGAGAAAAGGACTTCTTTCTCTACTTTCTCTATCCCACACATAATCTTGTATACCTCTATCATATCACCTCTCAGTCGACTTTTCTCCAAGCTAAAGAGCCCCAAGCGTTTTAACCTTTCTTCATAGGGAAAGGGTTCCAAACCTTTAATCCTTCTAGTTGCCCTTTTCTGGACTTTCCCCAATGCTATAATATCCTTTTTGCCAGGTCACACCAGGTTGGAAAACTTCTCAAGATTTGAAGATGGAGCCTGAAGCAGGGACCTTGATTAAGTACAATGCCATAGGGCACTGTGGACACTTGGACTCATGAAAGAGCTGGTGGCCCGGTGTCTTCTGTACCACAGCACTCTCATGAAGACAACCAGCAAAAGAAGCACACCCTGCCTGGCATGATCCAGTGGGAATCATTCAACATTCTTGGTGCAGCCAACGGAAGAGCCCATTAAAATCTGTCCTGGATGCATAATGGAAAGCTTCTGCTTCCAGGCTGTATCCTTCACTTTGAGCAACTCCTACATAATAGGACTGCAAGTTTAGCTGAACCTTGCTCCTGACCTCTGCCTCTTTTGACCTTGCACTTTGCCTCAGTCCTGAAAAGCCGTCTCGACTTCTTGACCCAATGCTGACCATGCTTCAGGGATGGCTTATGGACATTGTCTGTTTGTTTGGCCACCTGACCCCTGGCTGGACTTTGAACTCTGTTCTGCCTGATTCTCCATGCCTGATACAGTCACAGCAGACCTCAGAATAACGTTTATGTACTCAACAAATCATACAGAATAGCACCTTTTGTAGTCCACCCTTTCTCCCTTTATATAACAAAGAAGAAGAATTACAGATTTATACCCCACCCTTCTCTCTGAATCAGAGACTCAGAGCGGCTTACCATCTCCTATATCTTCTCCCCCTACAACAGACACCTTGTGAGGTGGGTGGGGCTGAGAGGGCTCTCACAGCAGCTGCCCTTTCAAGGACAACCTCTGCCAGAGCTATGGCTAACCCAAGGCCATTCCAGCAGGTGCAAGTGGAGGAGTGGGGAATCAAACCCGGTTCTCCCAGATAAGAGTCCATGCACTTAACCACTACACCAAACTGGTAAAGTCCCTTTTACTGGAGAGATGGAGAATGAAATGAAATAACAAGTTTATTTAACTGCTTGGTGTAATGAAGTAACTAGGAGCTATAATATAATAATAATAATAATAATAATAATAATAATAATAATAATAATAATAATAATAATAATAATAATAATAATAATAATAATAATAATAAAATTTTATTTATATCCCGCCCTCCCCGCCTAAGCAGGCTCAGGGCGGCTAACAACATCCATAAAATATACAATACAATAAATATACAAGACTTTAAAATCAACATTATCCAAAACAATTCTAAAATTCACATTTGACATAATTTGACAGTAACAGTGATGTTCCTGGCGCTATTTCTGTCAGATTACATGATTGCGAGGGTCCCTAGGCAAAATCATTTTGGCAGATCCATTCGTTTAGTAATCATAAATCAGCAGTCTGTAAAAGCCGACCTAAAAAGGTTGGTCTTGCAGACCCTGCGGAATTGATCAAGACTCCGCAGGGCCCTCACCTCTTCCGGGAGCTGGTTCCATAGGCATGGAGCTGCGATGGAAAAGGCCCGTGCGCGGGTGTTCTGCAGTTTGGCCTCTTTTGGCCCAGGGATAGTCAGCTTGTTCTTCCCTGCTGACCTCAGTGCTCTCTGGGGCTCGTATGGGGAAAGACGGTCCTTCAGGTAGGCAGGTCCTCGGCCATATAGGGCTTTAAAGGTAATAAACAGCACTTTGTAGCGAACCCGGTATGTAACTGGCAGCCAGTGCAGTTCACGCAGCCCCGGCTGTATGTGCTCCCACTTCGGGAGCCCTAGCAACAGCCTAGCCGCTGCGTTCTGCACTAGCTGCAGCTTCCGGGTTCGGCACAAAGGCAGCCCCATGTAGAGGGCATTACAGTAGTCCAGTCTTGAGGTGACCGTCGCATGAATCACTGTTGCTAGGTCCCGACGCTCTAGGAAAGGGGCCAACTGCCTTGCCCGCTTCAGATGAAAAAACGCTGACTTGGCAGTGGCTGCTATCTGGGCCTCCATTGATAGTGAAGGCTCCAGTAGAACTCCCAGGCTCTTGACTTGGTGCGCCACTTTCAGAGGTGCACTGTCGAAAGCCGGAAGAGCTATTTCCCTCCCCAGAGTGCCGCGGCCCACGCAAAGGACCTCTGTCTTCGTCGGGTTCAGCTTCAGCCCACTCAGCCTAAGCCACGTTGCCACAGCCTGCAATGCCTGATCCAGATTCCCTGGGGCGCAGCCAGGCCGGTCGTCCATTAGCAGACAGAGTTGGGTGTCATCTGCATATTGATGACAACCCAGCCCAAACCTCCGGGACCTCTTGGCCCTCCTGAACTTAGACCCCAATGTTTCCCTCCCTTGTTTTTTTAGGTCTGGCAGGATTTCTAAAGATGCCCGCATCAACCAGGCGGGCATTCTATTTGCTAAGTATTGCATCCAATTTGATAAACTAGTGCTAAATGGCTCTTCTGACAGGGATTTCCCGGGGGAAGTCACCTTTGCATCAATCAGAGGCTGCAGCGTCTTAGATTATATTTTAATTCCTCCATCTTTTAAAGATTATTTAGTACATTTTTATATTGACAACCGCTCTGAGAGTGACCATTTTCCCCTGGTTTTTACATTTGACAATCCATTACCTCCTGATGATAACCCAGCCTGTGTAAGGGCAGACCCATCCGCTGAGTCTCTCCCTAGACTTACTTGGTCACGCAACCTTGCTGTGAGAACCCAGCTAATAATCAACGAGCAAGCACTTGAGAATTTACGCTGTTCCCTTATGTCTTCCATGAATCCCACGGAAGTTATCTCCTCTTACGACAACCTTGTCTCTAAAGTTATTTCCCTTCTTAACCCCTCCTCTCCTGTGGTTTTTAAAGGCAAATTTAAATATAACCCCTGGCACAACAGAGAATGTCTTCGCTTGAAGTCCACACTTCGCTCTATCTATCATCACTATAGGAGCCAAAAACAGTCTGTGTTACCAAAAGATTATTTTATTGTTAAACACAAGCTGTTAGATATGGTCAAGGCCAAGAAGCTACAGCTTGCAAGGGCCCAATGGGAGCGCCTGATCGAAGCTTCTAGGTCCAACGATAGTGGGAAATTTTGGGCTTTAATCTCTGGGGACCTGCAGGGGAACCCTTACCCCACAATAACAATTTCTTCCCAAGCCTGGCACTCATACTTTTTAAATCTTTTCAGAAACGATGGGGCAAATTTCCCCATTTCCCTTGAAACTGACATCAGTGAACATCCTGAGTGGCCACCTGTGTCCCCGGAGGATATCATTACCCTGATTTCGCAACTTAAGTCCAAAAAGGCCCCCGGCCCTGACGCAGTCATTCCAGAGCTATTGAAGTTCCACCCAGAATGGTGGACTCCAACCCTGGCTGCCCTGTTTACTATGATAAATAGCACTGGAATAATGCCCAGGACATGGACCAACGCAATCATTGTCCCCATCCATAAAAAGGGCAATCCCTCATTACCTGAGAACTATCGGCCAATTAGCCTCCTATCAGTTGTCGGCAAGCTTTATGCCAAACACCTCCTAGGGAAACTAGAAAGTTGGCTGACAACAAACAACATACTAGGCCCAGAACAAATAGGGTTTCGCCATGGTAAATCCACCCTTGACCACTGTGTCGTTTTATCACACCTAGTTTCCAAATACAGTGGGAAATCTGGCAACAAACTCTTTGCTGCCTTTTTAGACCTCAAGGCGGCGTTTGACTCAGTTCCTAGAGAGTTGCTCTGGGTTAAGTTGGCCAGGATGAACATGGATCCCAGCTTGCTTACCTTGATTAAAAAACTGTATACGTGCACCAGCTGCCAAGTTAAGTACAACCTCCAGGGCAATCTAACTTCGGAAATTCCAATTTGTAAGGGTGTGAAACAGGGCTGTATCCTTGCCCCAGCACTTTTAAATCTTTTTTTAAATGATCTACCCCCTGTTTTATATGCAATCGATGGGCATGCCCCTAAAATTGCTCACCGTCACGTTCCCATCCTTTTGTATGCGGATGATGCCGTCTTACTGTCATGTTCCCAAATTGGATTGAGGCGTCTATTACACCAAGTTATGACCTACCTCAATAACAACAAGTTAACCCTGAATTATGGGAAAACAAAGATTTTAGTTTTCTCTAAATCTTGGAAGCAACAATTATGGTCAGTCCAGGGAAACCCTATTGAACAGGTCAAAAGTATCAAATATCTGGGGATTAATTTTTCCTATAACGGGAACTGGACAACCCATCGCAAGTGCGCTCTAACAGTGGCAAGAACTAGTGCCTTGGCTATTGCCCGTTTCTTTTATTTGAAAGGGAACCGATATGTCCCTTTGGCCCTAAGAGCTTTTAATGCGAAATCTAGCCCCCAATTTTTATATGGTGCCCCTATATGGATCAGTGCCTTTGATCACACCACTGAAGGCCTACAATCCTTCTTTTTGAGGAAAATTTTGGGACTACCCAACTGTGTTCCTTATGCTGCAATTTGCATGGAAACTGGACTGTTGCTGCTGGAAACTCGCGCCTGGCTTTTGACCTTTAAGTTTTGGCTGCGCCTTTTATTTAATTCTGATCAGAATTCTTTCACCTTTTTGATGCTGATGGATCATCATGCATCCAAATGGTTGACCCTGATCCAAAAGAAAATCACATCCATAGGAATTTCCTTGGATGCATTTTATTTATCCTCTGCTTCCGCGGTATTTCAATCCATCAAACGTAGACTACTAGATATCCAGTTGCAACATCTAACTGAGGCAGCTCGGAAAACTTGCTCCCCAAGCTATCTGGGTTTATCCCAGATTCCTGGGCTTTTAGCTCCCTATTTCCTCTTTTTAACTGATCCTCCCCAAAGAAGAGCATTCATGCTGGCTAGATTTAATGCATTACCATCGGCCATCCTTTCCGGAAGATACCACAGAATCCCCCGCAATCTTAGACGATGCCCTTGTAGTCAAGGAGTCATCGAAACGGTCCCTCATGTTCTTTTGGACTGCCCTTTTTATAGCAGTCCACGTGCAAGATATCTAGATCCACTGCTTTCTGACCATCAGGACCTTTCTGACAATGCCAAGGTTCGTTTTCTACTCCACGGGAAACACAACTTTGTCACTACTCACGTTGCTTGCTTTTTACAGGTTGCGATCCAAATCAGAGAGGCTTTTACTCATGCATAGCCTACTGCTATTTTATGTCATTTAACTTTTGCTGTTTTTTTCTAAGGTTTTATTATATTCTATAGTGTCACTGTTGGTTTTAAAGTATACTGTATTTTTGTATTAATGCCAATAAAGGTCTATGGTATGGTATGGTATGGACAACCCAGCCCAAACCTCCGGGCAATCTGGGCAAGGGGGCGCATATAGATGTTAAATAACATCAGGGAGAGAACTGCTCCCTGGGGCACACCACAGTCTAATGTGTGCCTCTGGGACCGCTCGCTCCCGATCGCCACCCTTTGTCCCCGATCCTTGAGGAAGGAGGAAAGCCATTGTAGGGCCAACCCCTTAACCCCTAAGTCGGCGAGGCGGCGGGTCAGTAGCTGATGGTCGACTGTGTCAAACGCCGCCGACAGGTCTAATAATATCAGCACCGCGACGCCACCTTGATCCAGTTGCCGCTGGATCGAGGTGGCTGGGTCTGAAGAGTGTACAGTTTGAAATCTTTGAGAAGGGTATAGTCACAAATACCACAGTAGATACACGTTTCCCTTTTAACTAAGAGGAAGAGCACCCAAACCCTGCCTATCTACTAATCCACTAAAGCAGGGGTGTCAAACATGTGACCCGGTTGCCAAATCAGTCCCTCGAGCAAGTCTACTCCCTTCTCACTCTCTCTTGCTTCCTTCTACATTGCAGCTTGCTTTGTCAGGCTTGCTCAATTGCACAGGAGCTACAAAGCTTTTATTTTCGTCATTTGTTGAGGGTCGTCCCTTGGGAAGGAGGAGGGGAGGGAGAGCTTGCTTTGCCAGGCTCTCTCAGTCGCACCGTGTATACCAGCTTCTACACACTGTTTTTCTTAAAGAGACATCATCCAATAAAGCCAACCTGATTACAAAAATGTCTCAATTCATTGTATTCAATATCGAATCTCCAAAAACACCTGTGGAAAAGCGTACACGCACAACTTTCCACAAAAATAACTATCTCCAATCGCTTTTCTTTTGTTAGCAGCAAGGAACCAATAGCACGACAGGATTAACTGGTTTAACTTCCTGTTTCGCTTTATTGCTTTATCCAAGCATCAGCTTGCTCATTCAACAAACAGTGTTTTGACTGTGAGAGTGAAGCGATACGAATTTGATAAACTGTTTGTGGAATGAGCAAGCAGCTGAGACATTTTTGTAATCAGGTTGGCTTTATTGGGTTATGTCTCTTTAAGAATGACAGTATGTAGAAGCTGGTATACATGGAGCTTTTGCTTTTCCGTCGGATCCTCTTCTGTGTGACTCTCCCAGTTGCACAACAAAGCTACTGAGCCAAGTCTCTCTTCCTTCTATTGGCTGAGGCTCCTCCCCCCCACTCCTGGTCCCCTGGGGAAGGAAGGAAAGAGTCAGAGCTTCCTTTGCCCAGTTCCCTGGATCCCACAACAGAGATACAAAGAAAGCACCTTTAAAAAAGAAAGAATGAAAGAATGAAAGAAAGCACCACCATGTCCTTTATAAAGTTTGTATCTCAGCTTCCTGGCATTACAATGGAGCCTGTGGCGGAACCGGCCCGATTCTGCCTTCAGACCCGGTCCCGTCAGCTCCCTATGGAGTCGCCAACTCCTGGAGGGAGCTATTTCTCCTCCTGCCCCTTGGGCTCGCTGCCACCACCTGCTCAGTCCCGGGATTCAGATTGAGAGGAACAGGACTCCCAATCCCCCTTTCCAGCTGTGAGGCTAGGCCTCCAGGTCCTCTGCCACCCTACGCTTGGGTTTCACAGAGACCTCAGCACTTCTTTGGGGCACCCCTGGAGGATTGGCACCTTATCCAACTGCATGCCTTCCCCCTTCCCCGGGGCCCCCTTCTCAACACAGCGTGGTCTAAAGCGGTCTGGGGATCTAGGTGGTACAGAGATTAACTGCCAGCCTTTAAAACAGAAAAAACATTTATTTAAAAGAGAAAAATATAGGAAAAGAAAAACACAAAACAAAAACAGTTGCATCTACAAAATTAGCACAGCACAGCCCAGCACAGCACAGCCCAGCACAGCAAACAGCATAACAAAATAAAGTTGATTATAAACGCATCCGGCTGGCCCTGATCTAAACTTGCCCTGTCTTGTGAAGTACTTACTTAGTCTGCCTGCCTGGAGGCCTCATTTTCCTGAGCAGGCCTCCCCCACAGGCAGGAGCCTCCATTGCTCACCACATGCTCGCTCGAGCCCCAGTTCAAATCTGGCCTCTCTTCCTGCCTAACACATGGCAAGAACAACAGCCCTTCCTGCCTCTCTAGGAGACTTTCCCCCTAGCGTTGTTGGTTTGGCTCTGGAAGGGAGGGGGGGAGTGAGGGGAAGGCTACAAAGCCGGCTGAATGGATTTACTGATCCCTGCCTTTTTGGATGAAGCACCAACACTCTCAGATGGCGTTTCTCCACAGAGCCCAGAAGCAAGTGGTTTTTTTTTGGGGGGGGGGAATGGTGGTGGTAAGAAAGAAAGAGCACAATAAAATTTAGAGGCCCAAAATGAGGCCTGGACACAGAAATACAGTTTTGGGTACCACCACCAATCTATGTCATGGTTGTTTCGATTTAAGAGCCTCCCTTCTTCTTCTGTTTCCTTTGAGGCAACCCAGAAAGCACTACATCTGTCTTTGAGGAAGTAGATGGCCAATTAAGATCTTCCTTTGTACTCCTCATGATACTGTGATTTTGATAGTGACTTTCCACTACAAAGGAACTTAGTATTGCACAAACATTTTAAAAGATACAGAACAAACAATACATTTTTTTTAAAAAAAAAAAATCTAGAAGGCACATGCACTCAGAAATCTGTCAGAATCCTTGCAACATCAGGCTAAAAAAGGTAAAGATAGTCCCCTGTGCAAGCACCAGTCGTTTCCGACTCTGGGGTGATGTTGCTTTCACAACATTTTCACAGCAGACTTTTTACGGGGTGGTTTGCCATTGCCTTCCCCAGTCAACTACACTTTCCCCCCAGCAAGCTGGGTACTCATTTTACCAACCTCGGAAGGATGGAAGGCTGAGTCAACCTCGAGCCGGCTACCTGAAAACCCAGCTTCTGCCGGGACCGAACTCAGGTTGTGAGCAGAGTTTAGGACTGCAGTACTGCAGCTTTACCACTCTGCACCACGGGGCACTTAACGTCAAGCTATAGCTCCCTTAATATGCCAACAAACAAATAGCTTAGACTGATTCTTTGTGTCAGAGATACCAAATCAAATGCAGAAAATTATTTAATTCTATTTATATCCCACCCTTCCTGTAAGCCTTACCTCCCTTTGACTTCCTCTGGAACATTTCTTAACATCTTCATTTCATTAATAATTTCTTTAATCTTATTGGTTGATTTAACAATAGATAGCGCTAACTCAATATCTTTAACTTTGAGCACTGTATGAGGTTTTCTTCTGAGGCTGGTTTTTGTGTTCTTGCAATGTTTTCCTTTCTTGCTTGTTAAACCTTTATTACATCGTTCCCAGTTTCTTTTCCAATATATTAATCATTTCTACAATTATGGCTGCAATCCAAAGCGGCCCCACTGAATAAATTGGGACGTACTTCCAAGTAAACTTGATTTGGATTTCTCCTAGGTTATGTTTCTCTTTTCTCTTTCTGTTTTGTCTCTAACATGCAATTTCTTATTTTGAGTTTTCTCCTTCTCATCTAACAGATGTTCCCTTTTCCTCCTTTTCATTTGAAAGGCCCTTATTTTTCTTCAAATTTCAGGGAATTCACTCATAAAAACAACTCTGATTATATCCAGAATTAAGATTGTACTGGCACGATCCTCCTTTTTGGTCTCAAGACCTGCCAGTTTTCCATGTTCTCATATTGCCAAACAATGCATAATTTTTACGATGAATCTTATACCTCTAAAAGCATCTCTCCACTGCCAAAACTCTCTTATATTGTTAGCAGATCATCATACAATAGCTTGACCACATTGTTTGTACCATCTGGAGGGCCGGCAGGCTGACAAAGACAGAAAGGGCAGAGGTGGCACAGACAAAAACGCTTTCCCCGTGGAGCTTTGCCAACAGACCTGGAGGGGAAAAAAATGCCCCATCCTTTTAATAGAGTGGAAATGGGCAGATGAAACTTTTCATGGCATGGAGATAAATAGCATCACCTGATAGGAAAACAGCCCGTTAAGCTTCTATTAAAGGGACAACACTTTTTCTGCAGACGGTTGGACATTCTGTCCCTACACCCAATAGAAAACAGAACAGCATCAGTCAAGAGGCAAAATAAATGTAATAAAGAGGCATCAGAGAGATTTCTACATATCATTGAGATTGGGGCTGCCAATCCCCAGGCGGAGCAGGAAAAAGGTAAGAACCTCTGTGAAAAACCAGCCTCAGAAAAGAGTACAAAAATAGTAAACACTTCATAAACAAAGAATGCGAATCAGCATAATTAATCACAACTGCAAATGAAAGCCATACCCACACCACAGTTTCAACGTCAATAAATGCAGTGGAGTAGCCCAGTTTCTGGCAGAGGTGAAATTTTCAAGAGAGTCCAAAGCTCCAAATCATCTTCGTAATCACTTGGATGGAATGTTCCTGTGCAGCAAGGCACACATACAACACGACAGGGTGGTACTAAATTCCCTGTTTCACAATAGAGCTTCAGCAAGCTTCATAATACCATCACACATTTTTCTAGAGAGCAGAGCTTCAAAATTCTCTGCCCCAGTTTGGAGGCCCTCCCCTCTTCAGGGTCATCAGAAAGCAGCAGAGGGAGGGAAATGTCTACTGGGCCCTCCATTGTTCCCTATGGAGACCAATTCCCATAGGTCAGCGGTCCCCCAATCTTTTTGGCACCAGGGACCAGTTTTGAACAAGTCAATTTTTCCACAGACTGGGGGGCGGGGAGACGCAATGGTTTCGGGATGACACAATCGTGCACTTTATTTCTATTAGTTTGGTGTAGTGGTTAAGTTGCGGACTCTTATCTGGGAGAACCGGGTTTGATTCCCCACTCCTCCACTGATCTGGCCATGGGTCAGCCATAGCTCTGGCAGAGGTTGTCCTTGAAAGGGCAGCTTCTGGGAGAGCTCTCTTAGCCCCACCTACCTCACAGGGTGCTTGTTGTGGGGGAGAAAGATAAAGAAGATTGTGAGCCACTCTGAGACTTTGAGATTAGGAGTGGAGGGCAGAATATAAATCCAATGTCTTCTTCTTCTTACATCGCAGAAGCTGGATTCAGGTAGCCGGTTCGAGGTTGACTCAGCCTTCCATCCTTCCAAAGTTGGTAGAATGAGTACCCAGCTTGCTGGGGGGGAAAGTGTAGATGACTGGGGAAGGCAATGGCAAACCACCCCGTAAAAAGTCTGTCATGAAAACGTCATGATGCAATGTCACCCCAGAGTCGGAAACGACTGCTGCTTGCACAGGTGACCTTTCCTTTCCTTTTTTTCCTAAGAGAGGGAAAGAGAAGGGGAAGGGAGATATTTGCAGATATTTTTGATGCAGCCCAAGTCCCTTGTCTTCTAGTGATCTAAACCTGATTCTTCTCAGTAGGGGACCCGTTACATTATCCTCTCTTATTGACTTGGAAGGTGTGTGAGTTTCTGATCTTGCCTTTCCCCCAAAGCCTCCTCTTATGAAAATCCCTCCATGGCCAATTTGTTCCTTTCATGTTCTTACAAGTTTGCAGCTCTGTTCTGTTTCTTATTGTTAATTACCCTCCTGAAAATTCTTATGTTTCTAAGCAACAACCATGACAAGGTACAAAGGAGTGAAGAACAGGTCCCTTTCCACCTCAGAATGTGGAACGCTTCCAGGTTCCATGTCAATACTCTGTTTTTCAATGTCTATGCTCTTTCAGGCTTGTGGGAAAAGACCCTAAAATATATCTCACGGGCAGTGTTCCTTCTAAGCCAGGGGTGTCGAACTCATTTATTATGCGGGCCGGATCAGACATAAATGAGACTTTGTTGGGCCGGGCCATGTCAGGAGCCAGTTTGAGAGAGGGCCATGTAAGAGAGCCAGTTTGGTGTAGTGGTTAAGTGCGTGGACTCTTATCTGGGAGAACTGGGTTTGATTCCCCACTCCGCCACTTGCAGCTGCTGGAATGGCCTTGGGTCAGCCATAGCTCTGGCAGAGCTGTCCTTGAAAGGGCAGCTGCTGTGAGAGCCCTCTCCAGCCCCACCCACCTCACAGGGTGTCTGTTGTGGGGGGAGAAGATAAATTCATTCATTCATTCATTCACATTTTATTTATATCCCGCCCTCCCCACCGAAGCAGGCTCAGATAAAGGAGATTGTAAGCCACTCTGATTCTCTGATTCAGAGAGAAGGGTGGGGTATAAATCTGCAATTCTTCTTCTTCTTCTTCTTCTTCTTCTTCTTCTTCTTCTTCTTCTTCTTCTTCTTCTTCTTCTTCTTCTTCTTCTTCTTCTTCTTCTTCTTCAGGTTGGGCTGAGCCATGTCAGGCTGGGACATGTGTGTACGTGTTTAAGATTAGGGAGCAGAGATAATAATGTTATAAAGAACACAGACAAACACAAATATATTTATTTTAAAAACTTAAAACATGCTTAAAACGTTAGCACTCATTAGTTTTTAAGATGCTTTCTTTGTATTTCTCCCATGGAATCCAGTGAACTGGGCAAAGGAAGCTCTGGTTTTTTCCTTCCTTCCCCAGGGGACTGGGGGGGGGGAGCCTCAGCCGATAGAAGAGAGGCTTGGCTCAATAGTTCTGCTGTGCAATTGAGAGCCTGGCAAAGTAAGCTATTCCTCCCCCCTTCCTCCCCAATGGAGGAGCCTCAGCCAATGGAGAATACAGAGGTTTTGCTCTGTAGCTCCTGTGCAATTGAGCAAGCCTTGCAAAGCCAGCTGTGATGCAGAAGGAAGCAAGATATAGGGAGAAGGAAGCAGATGACAGCCAGTTGCTTGAGGGCCTGATTGGAGCCCTCCGGGGGCCTGATTCGGCCCCTGAACTGCATGTTTGACATCCCTACTCTAAGCTGAGTTAGCGTGAGCTGGATCACAGATTTTCAGCTTCCAGCTCACCCAATTTTGTCTTAGCTCAGGAAAGATGACCCCAGAGCATAATAATTTATGCTGGAGCTCACCACTTTAATGCCAGTAGCTCACAATTTTAATGTCAGTAGCTACAAAGTAGAATTTTTGTTCACAAACAGGGCTTTTTTTGAGCAGGAATGCACAGAAACGCAATTCCGGCCGGCTTGGTGTCAGGGTGTGTGGCCTAATATGCAAATGAATTCCTGCTGAGCTTTTTCTACAAAAAGCCCGACGTGAAAGTGGTGACACCAGGGGGTGTGGCCTAATATGCCAATGAGTTCCTGCTGGGCTTTTTTCTACCAAAAAAGCCCTGCTCACAAGACTCTGCAGCTTAGAGGGAGCTTTGCTCACGAGCTAAGGAGACTCTGCTGATCTCAAGACAGGTTCTCTCCATGGCCTGGGCATGTGAGTTTGTATGGCATCTCTCTCCCATGTTTAAGAAAATTCTGTTTCCACTCATGGCACACTGCCTTTCCTTTGAGGAAAGCACAGGGAAAAGATGCTGTATGACACCATGTGTGAAGAAGAAGAAGACATTGGATTTATATTCCGCCCTCCACTCAAGAGTCTCAGAGCGGCTCACAATCTCCTTTATCTCCCTCCCCCACAACAGACACCCTGTGAGGTGGGTGGGGCTGAGAGGACTCTCACAGCAGCTGCCCTTTCAAGGACGACCTCTGCCAGAGCTATGGCTGACCCAAGGCCGTGCCAGCAGGTACAAGTGGAGGAGTGGGGGATCAAATCTGGTTCTCCCAGATAAGTGTCCGTACACTTAACCACTACACCAAACTGGCTCTCATTTTTATCCTCGGGCTCGTTTCTTTAAAAAAAAAAAAAGATTGCTCACTCAAGAGCATTTCGCTGCATTCAGACTTCTGTTCTGGAATTGATTGGAAGGGACCATGCCTCCCTTTCAGTCAAACGTCTGCTAATTGCTTCAGTGCCTCGGGTTGTGCAGCATATGTCCCCGCGAAGCAGCACCCATATGGCTGCGGAGTGTGTCCTCGCACTCTGTTGCCACATAATAGCAAACAACAGACTTCTCATTAAAATGCCCCGCCCGTAGTAGGATTGAAGGCGTGACATAAAAAGGGATCCTGAGGGGGCAACTTCGCGGCTCTGTGCTCGTCACAGCTCTACATCAACAGGAAATGTACTTCGAGAAGGGTTTTCGGTAGAGGAAAAGGGTTTGTCAGAATGGCAAGTAAACATACTCCCAGGGCTTTTTTTGTAGCAGGAACTCCTTTGCATGTTAAGCCACATACCCCTAATGTAGCCAATCCTCCTGGAGCTTACAGGACTCATAGTCCGGGCCTACTGGAAGCTCCAGGAGGATTGGCTACATCAGGGGTGTGTGGTGTAATATTTAAAGGAGTTCCTGCTATACAACTGTTTTGTTCCCCATAATGTCAGGTTGGTCTAATAGGACAGGCTTGCCTCTCAACATTCAGCCCAAGACCCTGGAGAGTCTGATAGGGCTACCAAGACCCCAGGCCGGCTGGGGGTTCTCCTGCCCTGGAGGTTCCCAACCCGCCAGCCCAGAGGGGTCAAATTCTAGCAGGAGCTCCTTTGCATATTAGGCCACACACCCCTGATGTAGCCAATCCCCCAAGAGCTTACACATCAGGGGGGGGTGGCCTAATATGCAAAGGAGCTCCTGCTAGAATTCCACCCCTGTGCCTGAGCAAGAATTTGAGTCCAGGTTTTCTGTGCCTTAGTCTGACATGAACCACTAAACAACACTTTCTTTCTTTCTTTCTTTCTTTCTTTCTTTCTTTCTTTCTTTCTTTCTTTCTTTCTTTCTTTCTTTCTTTCTTTCTTTCTTTCTTTCTTTCTTTCTTTCTTTCTTTCTTTCTTTCTTTCTCGTCTGGTTTTGAAAACAAAATGGAGGTGTACATTTCTAGCTTTATTAAGCAAACTGGCGAAGCTAAGGAATATTATTCAGACTCTCCCAGTCAGCTAGTGTAGGATAAAGTGACACAGGAACACATTAGATTTGTGAATGTGCTCTTCCTTCCAAAGATATTGTCCGCATTATGATCTAATGTTATAGGTAACGAGAGGGTGTTCCTCCACATCACAAATAGAACAGGGCAAGAATGAATGCACAGAAAGTTCTCATTCAGCAAATTCATCATTCTTCATCAGGAAACACCTTAAAGACTAACAACATTTGTATTTAGTATTATTAACACAAAAAACCAAAAAACAAAATATGCCCAGCATATGAAAGTAAAAGAGATCCACATTTTTGGTGAAATTAATCTCTTACCAACAGTTTACCAGATTGTACTCAGCACCATCAGCAGTTCTACAGATGATGGAGTTGCCACAGAACAGTTTAAAGTAGGGTAGTTAATTGTCGATATTTTTGATTTACGCTTAAGCGGACAGTATGTAAGGCCTAAAGCATTTGACAATGTAGTCATTTGGTACGTCTTGGGTGATTACAGACCGGTGCTTCGGGTCAACTCAGAGACACCTCAGAAATCGACCGAAAAAATCCTTCCAGACGGCAACATTTGCCACCTGTCCTCACCCCGTCCTCACCTTGTCCTCCAGGCACCTGAGACCAGCTCAAAAAGCTACCACTTCCAAAGTGGTAGCAAATCTTTGAGTTGGCCGCCGTTTGCCTCCCCGCTGTTTGGACAGGGAAGGGTGCAAGCGAGGTGACTTGGCAGTGTGAATCTGCCAAGCTGCCCCAAGCCATTTTCAGATTTTTTTTCAGAGCACTTGTGTGCGTGAGTGCTTGACCTGCAGAGCAAAAAAAGAAGAATCCAGCTTCTGAGGCGCCTTCTCGTGTAGAGGCGCCCAGCCACCTCACAGATGGGAGGGGGATGGCTTGCGGAGGAGCATCTGGAGGCTTTGGGATGGCTCAGAAAAAGCCATCCCAATTAGGGACGCCTCCCAACCAGTGTTCCCTCTAAGCTAAGTTAGCGTGAGCTAGCTCACAGATTTTTAGCCTCCAGCTCACACATTTTTGTCTTAGCTCAGGAAGGATGACCCCAGAGCACACTCATTTATGCAGAAGCTCACAAAGTAGAATTTTTGCTCACAAGACTCTTGCAGCTTAGAGGGAACACTGCTCCCAACCACCCCAAATTGCCTGTCTGTTATCAGCCCTTTTGTTCCGTTTCTGTCTCTTTCATTGTGCTGTAGTTTAATAAATATCAACTTTTAAAAAATGTGCTGGTTTTCATAATTCACTGTCGTTGATTCCTACAGCCAAATGGAGTCAGTCTGGGATGTTATCTAGGTTGCTCCTAACTTTAAAATGTTCATAACTGTGAAAGTCCTGCCTCATTTTTGAATCTCCCTCAGAATGACTTCTGTCCTAAATTCCCCTAAGATACATCTGTCCAAAGCCCAGGGGATTCTCTGGCCATGCACTTCCCTTTATTTGCACATAACTCCGATTGTCTGACCAGTCGTCTCAAGCGACTGAGTCAGAGTGCGTTTCCCACATTCCAGGAAGCGGGGAAAGAGAAAGTATGAATTACTTGCACTGTGTCTTTTGATGCGCCTCTTGTAAAGTGCAGGAAGAGAATTAATGCGTCCCACCAGCAGAGAGATAAACAAGCTTTTTCCACATCTGGAATTCACGCATTGCCACATGAAAGCGAAGTGCAAGTCGACCGACTGAAGACATTACAGTAGAAGCAGAAAGCAGAGACGTGTTTCTTCCAGCTTTCCTTTTTTCACCACCTTGCGCCGCACGTGAAAGAGCTGCGACTGAAAAATGCCTTCACAGAGGAAGCTGTCACATGATGCTGGGATTGGGTCAAGATGCGCATACATCATTTGAGTTGCAAGTCCTTGGAGAGAGTGCACTTGCTTCTGTTTGTTTAGACATGCAATCAGGGCCCGTGCTAAGGTTTTTGGTGCCCACTCGCTCCTGCTAGAATTCCACCCCTGCTCTGGCATGACATTACCTGGGCGACGCTGGGCTATGACTGTTTTAAACTTGATTTGACTGTTAACCTTTCATCCAAATTTTAAATGAATTTTATGGATGTTTTTATCCGATTTCTTTGTAATAGTCATAGGCACCCAATTTTATGAATGCTACTGTTGGTTTTATTCTGTTTTTGATGCAAAAAGTTTTATGTGATTCGATTGTACAAGCTGGTCACTGACTGTAACAATAAACTTGACTTGGGCTTGTCAATCTTTGGGCGTTTTCGCACTGACCTTATTCCGGAGCGACGTCCCTCTTCACCGCGCAGTGTCTGCGCGGATTAATTGCTCCGCACTAATTGCTCCGCAGAACCCGGAAGAGCCGCAAAGTCCCGCGGCTTTTGCATCACAAATGTAAACTGGTTTTTGGCGGTTTACATTTGTGATGCAAAAGCCGCGGGACTTTGCGGCTCTTCCGGGTTCTGCGGAGCAATTAGTGCGAAATCCGCGCAGACGCTGCGCGGTGAAGAGGGACATCGCTCCGGAATAAGGTCAGTGCAAAAACGCCCTTTTTTCTCTCTCAACCTAATCTGCCTCGTTGGTTTGTTGTCAGGGCAAAATGGAAGGTGGGGGGGGGGGGGGTGGAATCACATCAAAATGCTAAGCTCTGTGGAGAAAGGGGAAGATCAAAATTTGATAGGTGGTGCCAGAGATGGTGGCATGAGCAAGGGTGGCTAAACTTGCTCAACGGAAAAGCCACATAGAATAAGCACCAGATGTTTAGAAGCAGCAGGATATTAGATATTTGAGAGTGACGAGACAGGGAGGAAGATACTGGATTTGGGTTTATATCCCACCCTATATTCTGAATCTCAGCGTTTCAGAACAGTCAAGACAAACAAAAGTAGGCCTTTTGAGACAAGTTGGCATCGAGGTAGTAAACCAGCATGGCTGGGAATTGTCATTTCACAATGCAAATAAGAGCTGACACAAACGAGCAATCCTGCATGCAATATAAACTCCGCCCCCCCCCCCCCCCCGTTAGTCTACTGCCTGACATGCTTGCTTCTTTTCTCTGTGCAGGAAGGCAAGCGCAGTTTTGCGAAGCAATTACTAGCCTACCAAAGAAACCCCATCTTGATTATACACACATTTAAAAAGGGCTAAAATGTGCTCATCTCGGTCTTTATTTATTTATTTGGGATTTATATCCCGCCCTTCCCACAAATGGCTCAGGGCGGCTTCCAACAGTTAATCAGCATAACACTTAAACAATTTCAAATATAAAACAATTAAACATTTAACAGTTAAAACATTAAAAACAAAGTAATTCAGTTTCCTGTAAACAGAAGGCTGGCCAGTTACCTCAGGTTGTTATCCTAGCTAAATATAGGCTAGGTATAGGCTAGCCGGAAGAGGGTCGTCTTACAGGCCCTGCGGAACTGCGCCAAGTCCTGCAGGGCCCTCACCTCTTCCGGCAGCTGATTCCACCATACGGGAGCCATAACGGAGAAAGCCCTTTCCCTGGTGGCTTTCAGGCGGGCTTCTTTTGGCCCAGGGATAGTTAGGAGATTCTGTGTTCCTGACCTCAGTGCTCTCTGGGGAACATGTGGGGAGAGACGGTCCTTCAGGTAGGCAGGTCCCAGGCCATATAGGGCTTTAAAGGTAATAACCAGCACCTTGTACTGGACTCGGTATATCACTGGAAGCCAGTGCAGAGTCCGGAGACCCGGCTGGATGTGTTCCCACTTTGGGAGACCCAATAACAGCCGGGCCGCTGCATTCTGCACCAGCTGCAGTTTCCGGGTCCGAGACAAGGGCAGCCCCATGTAGAGGGCATTGCAGTAGTCCAACCTTGAGGTGACCGTAGCATGGATCACTGTTGCTAGGTCGTCGCGCTCTAGAAAGGGGGCCAGCTGCCTTGCCCGCCTACAAAACACCCATTCAAATTTCTGCTTTTTTTTTTTTTAAATCTCCTGGAGATCGGGGGAAGGAAGACACCCACTTCCCTTTTAATTTTTCCCCTACCTTGATGTAACTTCAAAGAACCGTATTAAAAAATCATGAACCCAGTCTCACTTAAGCCTAGGGTTGCCAACCCCCAGGTGGGGGCAGGGGATCCCCTGGCTTGGAGGCCCTCCCCCCGCTTCAGGGTCGTCAGAAAGCGGGGGGAGGGGAGGGAAATGTCTGCTGGGAACTCTGTTATTCCCTATGGAGATTTATTCCCATAGAAAATCATGGAGAATTGATCCGCGGGTATCTGGGGCTCTGGGGTGGCTGTTTTTGGGGGTAGAGGCACCAAATTTTCAGTATAACATCTAGTGCCTCTCCCCCAAATACCCCCCAAGTTTCAAAAAGATTGGACCAAGGGGTCCAATTCTATGAGCCCCAAAAGAAGGTGCCCCTATCCTTCATTATTTCCTATGGAAGGAAGGAATTGAAAAGTTGTGCCGTCCCTTTAAATGTGATGGCCAGAACTCCCTTTGGATTTCAATTATGCTTGTCACAGCCTTGATCTTGGCTCCACCCTTAATGTCTCCTGGCTCCATACCCAAAGTCTCCTGGCTCCACCCCCAAAGTCCCCAGATATTTCTTGAATTGGACTTGGCAACCCTACTTAAGCCTTTCATTGTCCAGAGAAGAAAACATTTCTGCCCAAATGAGCCCCTTCTTTTAGTAAAATTGTGCAGAGGTTTCCCTGTCCCCCCTCTCCAGGGTCAGATTAAACCCTAGGCAGTCCAAATCTCAGGGCGGGGGGCCCTTGCAAATTATCGCAGTCTGCAGGCATCTTCTCAAAAGCCCCATGGACAAAACTGCAGGGGAGAGGCAGAGAGAGGTAAACTTGGGGATGACACCAGCAGTCGCCATGTCAGGCTAGTCGGGCAAAGAGCGGCTCAGTCGCTGGCTATGTGTATAGGCTGGGAGGTAGGCTTCCCAATCCCCAGGTCCCAGTGGGGGATCCCCCGGTTTTACAGGCTTCCCCCCTCTCCCAGCCAGCTGGCCGGCGGGGGAAGCCCCTCCCTCAAAGCCATTATGCACTTCCATGAACAATTCCCATAGGGAATGATGGGGAATTAATCTGGGGGTATCGGGGGCTCTGGGGAGGCTGTTATTTTAGGTAGAGGCACCAAATTTTCAGTATAGCATCTAGTGCCTCTCCCCAAAATACCCCCCCCCCCAAGTTTCAAAAGGATTGGACCAGGGGGTCCAATTCTACGAGCCCCAAAAGAAGGTGCCCCTATCTTTCATTATTTTCTATGGAAGGAAGGCATTTTAAAAGGTGTGCTGTCCCTTTAAATGTGATGGCCAGAACTCCCTTGGAGTTCAGTTCTGCTTATCACACCCTTGCTCCTGGCTCCGCTCCAATGTCTCCTGGCTCCACCCCCAAAGTCTCCTGGCTCCATCCCCAAAGTCCCCAGATATTTCTTGAATTGGACTTGGCAACCCTACTGGCGGTGTGTGCAGGCTGGGAGGGCTGCAAGCAGGGGGGAAACCGGGGCGGGGGGAAGCTGGCCCGGGGCTCCTAAAGGTGTGGGCGCCCATAGGCCTACTTGGCCTAATTGTTAATCCAGCCCTGCCCCTTACCCTTCCAAGTCTGAGCCATGGTTGGCCAAAACTTGTTTTTATGCTAAAGCTCAAGCCCCGCCCCCCCAAGAAAACTCTGAACATTAGAAAAGTCACAGTGTAACTGTAAGCCAGCTTTTGGAAATTTTGATGATTTAGATTAGGGGTGTCGAACTCATTTGTTTTGAGGGCCAAATCTGACATAAATGAGACCTTGTCGGGCCGTGTCGGGCCGTGTCGGGCTGGGTCATGTGTGTATCTCTTTAAGATTAGGTTGCAGAGATATAAACTTTTTGAAGGACATGACTAAAGGTTTTTATTTTTTTTTAAACCCCTTAAAATAAAGCATGCTTAAAACATTCACACTTGTTGGTCTTAAAGGTGCTTTCTTTGTATCTCTCCCATGGGATCCAGGAATCTGGGCAAAGGAAGCTCTGGGTCTTTCCCTTCCTCCCCAGGGGACCAGGAAGGGGAGGAGCCTCAACCAATGGTGAAAATCGACGTTTTGCTCTGTAGCTCCTGTGCGATTGAGCAAGCCTTGCAAAGCAAGTTGAGATGCAGAAAGAAGCAAGAGAAAGGGAGAAGGAAGCAAACAAGAGCCAGTTGCTCGGGGGCCTGATAGGAGCCTCCGGAGGCCTGATTTGGCCCCCGGGTCACATGTTTGACACCCCTGCCATAAGCTGTCTTGAAAAGCTGTCGAATAAACTCCACACAGAAGCAGTTTTCTAGGCTTTTTAAAGGAAATGCAATTTCGGCAGCAAACTCCACCCACTAAAGAAAGGAAGAAAATTCCCTTTCTTCCTTTCACCTAAGTCCCTACTCAGGACAAGGAAAAGGTAAACAGAAAGAGAAAGGCCGCATGGACAGAGCGCTGACAATCCACCAACGTCCAGTCTTTTGTCTTTGCTGTCGGAGCCTTGATTGATGCAAAAAGGATTCCAACAGCAGAGCGCTTCACAATATAAAACAGGAGGTTTTTGGCAGGGCTTCATGGCTGGCTGACAAATCCAATCAGTGCCGAACTCAGCGTGTACAGTAGATATTTTATTTCTTGAAATGCTAGATTTGGGCAGGGGGATGTGTTGCAAATCAGGGGCTCTGGGTCGCCACCTGGGGACAATTTCTAGACACCCGGTAGTGACTAAGCAACCCGTTAATGAGGAGAAATGTTCTATCAGGTAATCCCCTCACTTCTGCTCTGAGGTGTTGAAGCGGATGGAGAACTTGGTCTTTGCCGCTGACATTAGAGACAGAACCTTTCCAGAAATCAAAGAGTATTAGCTGACCTCCTTTGGACTATTGGTGAACGGACATTTCACGATTGGTTCTTTTGAGGCTTCGATGGTGTGGGTTCAATGCAAGGAGGAGATGCCATTACAGTGATCATAACTCTTTTATTAAGTACGGCATTAGGGTTGCCAAGTCCAACCCCAGAAATATCTGGGGGCTTTGGGGGTGGAGCCATGAGACACTGGGGTGGAGCTAGGGGGGCAAACTGCCCCATCTCGGAGCTGGCAATGCCGCTGCGCCGCTGCTGCCTCTTCTCCGCTCGCCATGGCTGCTCGTCCGAGATGGGCTCAGCCTGAGGCGGCGGCCTCGCCCGCTCCGCCGTGGAATTGGAAGGGGGGGTGGAGGCAGGCCGGGGGCATGGTGAGCCATGAGTCTGGGTCCTAGAAGGGCCCAGATTCGCGGCTCGCCATGCTCCTGGCCTGCCTCGCCCTCCCCTGCGCTGCTGCTGCCTCTTGGCTGCTCCTCCGAGATGGGCTCAGCCTGGGCCCATCTCGGAGGATCAGCTGCGGTGGGCGGGGAGGGGGCGGCAGCGGCGCGGCATCCTCGCCCGCTCTGGGATGGGGCGGCTCGCCATGCTCCCCAGCGCCGTTTCCACCCCCTTCCCCCGCTTCTGTTTTTTTGGGGAGCGGGGGAAGAGGGTGGAAATCCTGGGGTCCCCCGCCAGGGTGGGAGGGTTGGGAAGCCTATACGGCATGGTAATGGCTGAACTCTGAGACTGAAGAACTGGGCCAATGGGGCCAACAATATACACTTCAAGGTTCCTGTGCTAGGATGCCATTAGATCATTCAAACCGACAGGGGGCCTGTGATTGGAGCAGGGCAGCAGTGATTTCGATCCTACTGCCCTTTGTTCCTGAGTCCCTAAGCTCAGTCCTGCAGGCTCCAATGAGCCAGGCAGAAACACATTTAATTATGCACAACCTTAGTCCACATACACAACATCAGTGATGTATCTGTTGGCCATCCCTCAATTCAAGGTCCACCACGGACTTCCTTTGTCACATTTTCCTGGCTCCCAGATGTAGACAACATGCGCTCAGCTTAAACGATGTGATTTTTACTTGTATATATTACAGTTTTACAGGCGCAGATTAAATAGTTTGCATGTGTTTGTGACATTGCAATGCATGTAATGGCTCTGAATAAAAGCGCTTAAGTGCAGGCAATGGGCCCGGAGCAGTTCCTGAATAATGACATCATTGTAGACAATTAAAATTTTATTTAAAAATAATACCCCCAAAAAAATGACGCCCAGGCCTTTTTTTTGTAGCAGGAACTCCTTTGCATATTAGGCCACACCCCTCTGATGTAGCCAATCCTCCTGGAGCTTGCAGTAGGCCCTTGGAGGATTGGTTACATCAGGGGGAAGTGGCCTAATATGCAAAGGAGTTCCTGCTACAAAAAAAGCCTTTATGACGCCGTTGTGGCTGTGCCTGGAACTGTACCTGGCTCAGTAACAGGAGACCTGGAACAGCTTCCTGACACCACAGTCCGGGCTGGCCCTACCACTTGGCTAACTAGGTGATTGCCTAGGGTGCTGGCCTTCTGTGGATGCTGAATTGGGCACCCCCATGTGACTCAGTGACATTATCAGTGCTGGGAGGGGCACCAGAAGTTAGCCTTGCCTAGGGGGCAGATAGTCCAGGGTTGGGCTTGACCACAGTTGCTGCAACCTGTAAGAAGGGGGGGGGGAGAAAGAGAAATGGGATAACATTGACAGAGAAGGGGAGGAAGAGAAAGAGAGGGAGGGAGGGAGAAATAGAGAGGGAGTAACTTGACAGAGAAGGACAGGGGGAGAAAGAGAGAGGGAGCGGGTTGACAGAAGGGTAGGGAGAGAAAAAGGGGGACAAAGAGAGAGGGGGAATGTCAACAGAGAAGGGGACTGTTATGTATGTGAACTAATATAGATATCAATGGTGTTCCTGTCTGGCTCATTGGAGCCAGAAGGGCTGAGCTGGGGGACTTGGGAACAATGGGCAGTAGAATCCAAATCCCTGATGCCCTGCTTCAATCAAGGGCCCCTTGCTGGTTTGAATGATCTGATAATGTGCTTATTCAGGAACCCAGAGTTGTATATAGTTCGCCCTGTGGGCCCAGTTCTTCAGTCTTTACTGGGCAGCCTCTACCATGCTGTACCAAATAAAGAGCTGTTATTCACTACCACCTCGCCTCTTCCATGGATAGAACCCACTGTATTATATGGATATTGATGAAGAAGAGGAGGGGGGAGGGAAAGAGGCAGGTGGTAGATTGACAGGTAAGGGGAGGGGGGAAAGGGGGGAGATTGTCAGAAAACGGGAGGGGGAAAAAGAGAGGGAAGATTCATGGCTTTTTTTTTTTGTAGCAGGAACTCCTTTGCATATTAGGCCACACACTCCTGATGTAGCCAATCCTCCCGGAGCTTGCAGTAGGCCCTGTACTAAGAGCCCCGTAAGCTCTTGGAGGATCAGCTACATCAGGGGTGTGTGGCCTAACATGCAAAGGAGTTCCTGCTACAAAAAAAGCCCTGGGAAGATTAAAACAGAAGGAGTGGGGGAGAAAGAGGTGGAAAAGACTAAGGGAGAGGATGAGAAACAGGAGAAAATTGTTAGAGAAGGGTGGAGAGGTAAGGAAACAAAGAAGGGAAGAGATCTACCCTCCCTGCAACTTTCTTGCAGATCGCCCCACTGGTATTGTCTGTTATTCATATTAGAATTTAGAATCCTTGGAGGCAATTATGTATACAGTTCTTCTCGTTAGAAAAATGGCTTGCTAATTTTCATCTGAGTATTATTATTTCCCCCCCCTACGCTCCCTCTTACTCTGAAGAGGAAAAAGCTTCACAAAAGATCCGACCGCCCTGCCTTGTATTAGACAAGGCAAACAGAGGGCGCTTAATAGAGGACTTAGGTCAATTATCAGATACGGTCAGCTCTAAAGGTCTTACAGCAATTTGTTATCTCCGAAGAACTAACCAGCCCTCCAGCCGAAGCGAGATAAGCCTGCAATTTCATTTGAGCTGCGGCAGCGCTCTCCGAAGAATTGTTTCAAAACTGCGGGTCTATCTGATGGAAACGGAGATGGATTTCCATAAAATACCAGCGCTTTTTGGCGCCGTTCCTCTGCTGCAGTCCAACAGTGACACGATCGAACGCCCCCATCCATGAATATTACCTGAGCATTTATCACTTACCGCGCCAAACGTTAATGCGAAAAACAGATACCGGTGTCCTTTAATAATTCTGGCTTTATACTCTAAGAAGACCGCTTCCCTGTCCTTATGAGCAATTACCATTAGGAAGGTACCATTTCTTCATTCTGGGGTACCTTTCCAGATGTTAATGAATGCCTGAAGCTCATCGCTGCAAGATTTCCCTGAGGCGATGACCTTGAGGTGACAGTGACTGGTAGAAAAGGCAAGATCTGCTATTAAGGGGGGGGGGGGATGCAGGGGGTTTTCTTTTTACCATTTCAGTTTCTGCCCAGTAGGGCTTGTTAAGTTACCTCAGGGTTCATGTCTTGTTGTTTTTCTTTCAGACATGCAAGGAATCATCCTGGGATGTCACGTCAGGGAAGTTTAAATAATGGAGTACCACTCCCCTCCCCCACCGCGAAGCCTGCGTTCAGAGAATTGTCTACCCAAGTCCTGATGGTCTGTTTGTTTTCAGCGGTAGTCTGAAGAAGGCAGGATGCCTGCGGACTTCTGATTCTGGACCGCCATGCCTGGCTACCTCTCCGTCATCCTGGGAAGACCAGGCAGCTCTTCCGGTTTGGTGAGAGCCGGTTTGGTGTAGTGCTTAAATGTGCGAACTCTTCTCTGGGAGAGCCGGGTTTGATTCCCCGCTCCTCCACTTGCAGCTGCTGGAATGGCCTTGGGTCAGCCATAGCTCTGGCAGAAGTTGTCCTTGAAAGGGCAGCTGCTGTGAGAGCTCTCTCAGCCGCACCCACTTCACAGGGTGTCTGTTGTGGGGGAGGAAGACAAAGGAGATTGCGAGCCTCTCTGAGACTCTGAGATTTGAAGTGGAGAATGAGATATAAATTCAATGTCATCCTCCTCTTCTTCTTCTTCCCAGCAGCTGTGCTTTTCTGGACTTATCCAGAGCTCTGCAGAAGTGCCTTGTTGGAAGAAAAGGGGAGCGGAGGCTTGGCAGCTCTATCCGCTGTGGCCTTCCACTCGTTCTCCAGTTCACTTGCCCCCACAGAGGATTATTATGTTAGGGATCGTTGGGGATTTTTTTTTGTAGCAGGAACTCCTTTGGATATTAGGCCACACCTCCCTGATGTAGCCAATCCTCCAAGAGCTTACAGGGCTCTTAGTACAGGGCCTACTGTAAGCTCTTGGAGGATTGGCTACATCAAGGGGGTGTGGCCTAATATGCAAAGGAGTTCCTGCTGCAAAAAAAGCCCTCGTTGTGTTTGTTCATAATTTTCCTTATTTTCTTATTACGTGTGTTCAGACTCTTTATCCT